>NC_058133.1:393104114-393162892 GCF_016433145.1 Gracilinanus agilis | reverse complement strand
TAATCTTCTGGTTTTCGGCCATAATCTTCTGGTATTCAGCCATAATCTTCTGGTATTCCTTTTCAATCTGGTCATTTCTGGAGTTCAATTTGCTTATCAGTTCATTTGGTTTCTGAGCCTCACTTTCCAATTGCATGATTCTACCTTTTAAACAGTTATTTTCTTGCCAGATCTCTTCCATTTTCCTCAAAATCTCAGTTTTGAACTCTTCCATAGTTTGTGAGGAGTTTTCCTTATTTGAGGAGGGTCCGGATGGTTGTTTGTTCTCCTCCTCTGTTTGCTCGGTTGTCTGGATTTTCTCTGTAAAAGCTGTTGAGTGTTAAAGACTTCTTTTTCTTGTTGTTATTCTTTCTCTTCTGAACTTCCTGAGGCTGAGTAGCCATCATTACCCCAGCAGCTTCTCAGATTTATTCTCGCTCTCAGTGTCTGTCCTCTGCTGGAGGTTTCTTTACAAGTCTCAGGGCGCTGCTTCCACAGTCGTATACCCGTCTGCACTGGTTCCCCACTTAGGCTTTAGTTCCTGGCTGTGTCTGCCTCCACCCACGCCTCCGCAGTGCCTGCGTTCTGCTCAGCCTGCGCTGTGCGCCCTGCGTCCTGCGCCTGTGCTCAGATTTCGCCTGCTTTCTTTGGCTTAATGGAGTCCTAAGTCTTGCTGCTCTCAGGAACAGGCCCCGGAGCTGCCAATGACTCGATGGGTGCCCCAAACTTGCTCTATTTCTTTTTAGCTGGCTTCAGAGCTCTAGATCTTGTGTGTGGAGGGGGTGGGGGTGGGGCGGTTGCTCAGCCCGCGATTTAGTGAGAGCCCTTTATAGCCTGGAAATGTCTCGATTCCACGTACCTTCCATGCTGTGCCCTGTTGTGGGGTTCCTCCGTTCGTCTGGACTTGTTTTTATGTCCCCTTGAGGAGTTTTGTGTGTTTTGGTCAGGAGAGGTTAAGAGCTGCTTCTTACTCTGCTGCCATCTTAACCCGGAACCCCATCCCACTTATTTTTATTTAATTTTGTATTTAAATAATAATTTCAATTATCAGTGATTTGTTAATTAACCAAATATTGACAAAGTAGCTACTATGTAAAGAACACTATTCTAGGCACGGGGTGAGATACAAAGATAAATTAGGCACATATACAACAAAATTCAGAATAGAACATGATGACTCTATCATCAAGATATGATATCATACCAGGTCCTGGGTTCAAATCTGACACTGGACACTTCCTGACTGTGTGACACTTAGTGAGTCACTGGATCTCCATTGTCTAGCCCTTACAACCCTTCTGCCATATTGATTCTAGGACAAAAAGTAAAAGTTTTAAAAAAAGTAATAACAGTAAGCTAAACTGATATTTTCTAAAGAAAAACCCAATGTCAAAATTAATGTTTAAACGATATCATAAAATACCATGTAATCTCACACAAATATGTCATTGTTTTAGTGCCTCTAAAAATGATTTTAAATACTTAATCAATCAGTAGACATTAATTAAACACCTACTATGCATCAGACACTGTGCTCAGCACCTGGTCCACAAAAACAGATATGAAATAGTTTTTGTCCCCAAGGAGTTTATATTCTATTGAGGGAAACATTAAGTATGTCTACATACACATTTGTATACAGAAGGTAATTTGGTGAGAGAATAGGTCTTAGTTGCTAGCAGTGATTCCCAAAGTGGGTGCCACTGCCCCCTGGTGGGTGCTACAGAGATCCAGGGGAGCTGTGATGGCCACAGGTGCATTTATCTTTCCTATTAATTACTATGAAATTTTTTAAAAATTAATTTCCAAGGGGCTAAGTAATATTTTTTCTGGAAAGGGGGCGGTAAACCAAAAAAGTTTGGGAACCACTGCGTTAGAGGGATCAAGAAGTGCCTCATGAAGAACAGTGATCTGGATTCAAATTCTGACTGTCATTTTCCCATCCATATACTGTAATATAACATTCTTTTCCCCCCTTTTTTAAAATTCTTTACCTTCTCTCTTCATATCAATTCTAAGACAGTGGCAAGAGCTAGGCAATTGGGACTAAATGACTGGCCCAAGTTCCAACAGCTAGAGATCTAAGGCTGTATTTGAACCCAGATCTTCCTGACTCCAAGCCTGACTCTATCCACTGTGGCATCAAGAGGCTCCTGTTGGATGACTTTCTCACACCATACCTCTGTTTCTTTGTCATTTGTAATTTTTTAAAAGCTAGACTGTAGGATTCTTAAAGCCATAGACCCAGAGCTGGAAGGAATCTCAGATGTCACCTAACATTTTTTTATAGATAAGGAAACTGGGACCCAGGGAGGATAAATGACTTTCCTAAAGTGCACAAGTAGAATTTGAACTGATATCCTTCGTCTAGTGCAGAGAACTCAGAGGTAAGAATAGAGGGCTGACTCAGTGGAAAAGCCATTAACCCTAAGAGAAGGGTTGGACTGAGCAAAGAGGATGTGGGACTAGGGGTGACAGAGGGAGAATGGATTAACAGGAAATGGAGACAGAGGTGTGAGAGGAAGGTTTTTTTTTTAAAGTCTTTTGTCTGATGTTCCCAAGACTTAAAGCCAGCCCAGTTAAGGGGAAAAAAAAAAAAAGACCAGAGTGGTCATTTGCAGAGAGTTTAAATAAACTTTCACATTAAATTCAAGAGATATATTTTCATGTTTGTGGAATAAAAAGGAACCTACTACTGTGTGACCTCCTGCCATTAGCTAGCATGAATCAAGTTTTTACATCTATCATATGTAGTTTACATTCCAGCTTGGGAGAGAAAGACTGTTACACAATGTGAGGAAATCTCAAAACGGAGTCTTCCTCTCCATGATGACCCCATCACAATAGTCAAATAAGATCCTAGATGACCCTGGAGCTAGAAGGAAGCTCAGATGGTATTTAATCCATTTTGTACACATGGAGAAGCTCAGCCTCAAGAGAGATTTAGCGGCTCACCCAAAGTTACGCTCAGAGTGATTTTCAGAGGAGGAATTCAAACCAACATCCTTTAATTTTCATCTAGCTCACATGGGTAGCAAGGTGGCTCAGAGCATAGAGCGATGAGCCTGAAGACCTGAGCTCAAATCCAACCTCAGACACTCATTGGCTGTGTGATCCTGGGCAAGTCACTTAACCTTTGTCTTAACTCACTGGAGAAGGAAATGGCAAACTACACAAGGATTTTTGCCAAGAAAATCCCATGGACAGTCTCGTGTGCTATAGTCCACACGATCATGAAGAGTCAGATGTGACTAAACAACAGCTTCTGATTCCAGAGTCAACTTTTTTTTCTATTCTATCATGCTGCTTCCTATCTTTGGGATCTGACTGAAAAGCTATAAATACACATATTTGAAAGAACTTTCAAAGGTCCTAAGGAAAAACTATTCATTAGCTTTTGTTAAAGGAAGGCTTAGAGAACCCTGGATCTTCAAGCCCTGCTCTTATAGAGAATAAGAAGAGACTTTAAATTTTCCAGAGCTTTCTATGTATTTGCTCATGTGAGTCTCACAACAAGATCAGTGTTGCAACTATTGTAATTATTTTCTAGCCAGAGAAACTGAGGATCAGAGAGGTTAAGGGCCTTACCTGTGGTCCTACAGAGCTGATAAATGTCAGAAACAGAATTGGAAAAATGAATGTTGCTGATTCCAGATCCAGAATTCCACAACACACTGCTTCTCAGAACACCACCCTCGATTCTCAGCTACTAGAATTCTGTTCTGTAACACAAAATGGCATTTAAAAAACTAGCATTTTCGACATCCAGTCAATTAGATCTTTTCTTACTTTGAAGAGTTCTAGGGAGGTGGCATTACAAATCCTTAACATTATAGAAATATTTACACAGACTTAAAGGGATTTATTTTTTTTTAAAGAGGCTTTCCCAGAGTATAGCGTTGCATGTATTAGGAGTTTAATAAACAATTGTCGAATGAATTAATTCTCTTTCATGTCACCATTCAGCTTAGGACTTCTCAACCTATATCATTTGTTTTTCTGACAGTGTTTGGTGAGGTGCAAATGTGAGTAAACTCACAGGGAAAAGATGATTGTAAATAAATAGCAAAAAGAGAAAATTTTAGGATTAAGGGAGATGACATCAGTGCTATAAATAAGAACATGCTTTCAAAATACTCTCTATACAAAAATTGAGTTTTGTATGTTGTTGACGAGGCTCCTTTACCTGCTGGTGTCTGTAAGTGTTAAGAAGATTCATGAACTTCATATTATATTGACACAACAAAGCTTTGGTCCCTGTTCCAATTGGCTATGCACACCAGGTTCACTTAATGACAAAACAGCCTCTTCTAAGAAACAAATCAAATTTTCTTAGAAGCAACATAAAACAATAAACATATCCACTTTTTTGTGTAACTGTTTACATTATAGAGGACCTATTAAAGATTACAAAATCTACAATTAATTACAAAATAATTAATGATAGAAAACTCCTTGTTGTTTGAAGACTTTTCTAATTAGTTGCCCAAACTTCTCCCGACCCACTTTTCCTCAAATCAGAGATTTAGAGGAGAGGAGGACCTTTGAGATTACAGAATTCTTTGCCTTTATTTTTCGTGCCTAGGAACAGAGGCACTGAAAGCTTATGTTACTAGTCTAAGGAAGAAGAGAAAGTAAGGTGTCTAAGGAGACATCCCATCCCAGGCCTTAGGCTCAGATTGAGGAAAAGAGGGTCTCAGAGACCATCTGGCCTAAACTCCCCCATTTTACAAAATAAGGAAATGACAGTCAATGGAGACAAAGTGACTTGGCCAAGCTCACACAAGGAGTAACTTCAGAAATAGGACTTAAATACCCATCTTTTGTCTATAGAGACCAGATTCTTTCCACCGCGCAATACTACCTTTCCATTTACCTTCCTTTATAAGGAAAAAACAAACATTGAGACACCCAAAACTTCAGCAACTTGCCAAAGGACTAGATAGGGTGTGAGACCCAGACCCTTGTCACCCTCAGTTGTGGTCTCGCAATGCTGGATCACTTGCATCTTTCATAAAGCTTTCTCATCAGTGTGGGAAAGAACTTTTTTTTTTTTTTAATTCACCTCCCCAACTTTTTTTTTTTTAAAGAAAGGGAGGGAGAATTCTTTTTTAAAAAGGTTTCAATAGTCAGGCAGCAGGGACAGTTTTGTAACTAGAGGATACAGGAAATAGAAATCCTTTCAACCAGCTGCAGCATGAGCTGAAGTATAATGGAAGCAGGTACTTGTATCTCTTTAGCAGTGAAGGTGGCAAACCCAGGTATCATTGAGAGCTTGATATCCCTCCTGTCCCAATCTGTCAGCTCAAAAGCCCAGTTCTTCCCTTGATCCCACGCCAGAGCAGTGGTTTCTCAGGTTGTTAGAAGGTTTTTGTTGGATGCCAGGATGACAGCAATGCGGAGTCTGGAACTGACAGCTTAACAATAGAAAATTTCCCACATGTTATTTTTAATCATTAAAAAAAGGAAGGCTGTTTGCTGGTGCCTGGAGTGAGAAGTTTCGGCAGGTGAGTCATTCTCTCCTGTTCCTTCCTCATTCATCCGGAGAATATAAGCAAGCCTTGGCTAGGAGAAAGACAGATAGACAAAGGCGGAGAAACAGAGGAAGAAAGAATGAGAGAAATAAAGAAAAGCAGAGACACAGACACACAGAGAGAGATAATAAAAGAAAAAAGAGAAAAAGGGGAAATCGAGAGACAGAGCTAGAACCTGTCAAAAAACAGAGAGGTGATGTGCTTGCATGGGGAAAAAAATTCTTTAATGAGAGTAATTTATATTGATAGTTTATAACTCAATACAGCAATATGTAAAATCAGTCAATCCACAAAAATTTATTAAGCACCAACTATTTGCCAGGCAAGAAGCAACATGCTATAGAGGAAGGAGAGACAGTCTCATAAACAAGAAAAACAGTGTTCAACTCCCACTTCTCCTATATATTGACTGTGTGCCCCAGGGCAAACCACTTAAACTTTCAGTGCTCTGAGCAACTCTCAAAATTGCACTGAAGATGTCTACATGAAGATGGTGCTTCCTTATTTGAGTTTCTTGCATCAATGAAATCAAAGATTGAGTCCTTTTGCCTAAGGCATAAACAAGAAAAAGAAGGAATAAAAATAGGCAACGAGGAAACAAAATTCTCACTCTTTACCGGTGATATGATAGTATACTTAGAAAACCCTAGTAACCAACTAAAAAACTAATTGAAATAATGAACAACTTCAGCAAAATTACCACATGTAAAATAAGCCCACATAAATCACCAGCATTTCTGTATACATGTATTACTAACAAAACCCAGCAGGAAGAGATAGAAAGAAAAGTTCCACTTAAAATAATTGCATATATTTTAAAATACTTAGAACCCGACCTACCAAGGCAAACCCAGGGATGATATAAAAAAAATTACAAATCCCTTTTCAAACAAATACAGACCTAACCTGGAGAAATGTTCATTGCTAATTGGTAGGCTTAGCCTATAAAAATGATAATTCTGCTTAAATTAATTTATTTATTTAATGCCATACCAATCAAACTATCAAAGAATTATTTTATAGAGCTAGAAAACAGAACAAAATTCATGTAAAAGAACAAAAGTTTAAGAATATCAAAGGGACTGATTTTTGAAAATGTGAAGGAAGGCAATAACTATATTTCAAATTCTGTCATAAAGAGATAATCATCAGTTCAATCTGCTGTTGGCTAAGAAATAGAATGATGGATCTATGCAATAGATTAGATAGAATAATACACAATACATAGCAATAAATGACTATACTAATCTAGTGTTTGATAAACTAAAATATCCATGTTTGGGGGGAAAGAACTCCCCATTTGACAAAAATTGCTGGAAAACTGGAAAGTAGTTTGGCCGAAAATAGCTATATGACAACATCTCATAAAGTATATTAAAATAAGGTCAAAATGGGTAAATGGTTTAGACATAAAGGGTAATATCATAAGGAAACAGGGGAACATGGAAAAATATATCTGTCATATCTATGGATAAGAAAAGTTTCTGGTAAAAATAAAAGATAGAGAATATCATGGGAAGTAAAATAGATAATATTGATTACATTATTTTTTAAACATTTAGTACAAACAAAGCTAATACAACCAAAATGAGAAAGAAAGCAGGAAACTGGTAACATTTTTTATATAAGTATTTCTGGAAAAGGCCTCATTTCTCAAATATATAGGGAATTGAATGAAATTTATAAAAATATGAGCCATTCCCCAATTGACAAATGGCTAAAGGATATGGACAAGCTGCTTTCAGCTCTAAAAAAAATGCTCTAAATCACTACTGATTAGAGAAATGAAAATTAAAATAACTCGGGTATTTTCTCACATTATTAGATTAGTTAACATGACAGAAAAAGAAATATAAATCCTAAAAGGGATATAGAAAAATAAAGATATTAATGTTCTATTATTGGTATTGTGAACTAGTCCAATCACTCTGGCAAACAACTTGGAACTATGCCCAAAGAATTATAAAATTGTGCATGCCCTATGAACCAGCAATACCACTGCTAGGTCTGTGTCCCAAAGAGATAAAAGAAAATGGGAAAGGACTTATTTGTACAAAAATATGTATAGCAGTTCTGTTTGTGGTAGCAAAGAATTGGAAATTGAGGAGATGCTCAACAATTGGGGAATGTCTGAACAAGTGGTGGCACATGATTGTCATGGAATATCATTGTGTTACAAGAAAAAGAGAAGTCGGATAGTTTCAGAAAAATCTGGGAAGACTTATATGAAATGATGCAAAATGAAGTGAGCAGAACCAGAACATTGTACACAATAACAGCAATACTGTAGCAAATGATCAGTTATGAAAGACTTACTACTCTGAACAAGATAATGTTCCAAAATAATTCCAAAGGACCCATAATGAAAAATATTATTCACTTCCAAAGAAAGAGGTGATGGACTCTGAGGAAGATTAAAGAATATTTTTTCATTTTATGTCTCTTGCCTTTTGTATTTTCTTTTTTGCAACATGACTAATATTGAAATATATTTTATGTGACTACATGCATAATCAATATTATAATTGCCTTCTTAAGTGATGGAGGAAGGATGGGAGAGAAATTTAAGAACTCAATTTTTAAATTTAATATTAAAACAAATAAAAATTGAAAAAAACAAATAAGTAATTGATA
The DNA here is from genome assembly GCF_016433145.1 of Gracilinanus agilis. NCBI lineage: Eukaryota > Metazoa > Chordata > Mammalia > Didelphimorphia > Didelphidae > Gracilinanus > Gracilinanus agilis. Next base: position 393,154,745 of record NC_058133.1, on the reverse strand, counting down.
TTTTTAAAATAATGACATTTTCCTACAGTATTAGGTTGCATTGATTTTGAAATAGCATGTTTAACCACTCACAACGTGATGGCAAATAATGACTGTGTTATTTTCCAATGTAATTTAACTTCTCTAGATTATATAGGAGAAGATAAATATAGCCTGTTCTCCTTTGTGTTTGTGTATTCCTAGACATAAAGGGGAAGAATCTAAGTGAATTCTGCGAAACTTCTGGAACATCCTATTTATAGGTTTCAGTCACAGGCTTTGGGCTTTATAAAAACATACATAATTTCTGGTCTTTCCACCTTGGCTCATTTTGTAATATTGCCAGTGTTCTCTTGTCTTTATTCACATTATCCAAAAGTAATCAGGGAATGCTTACTTGTATTTCAATATTCTGCATTTAATTAAGAATAAGCTACGCAAATGAGAAAGAGTTCATTGTAGGAGACTATAGGTCTCTTTGCTTATTAGATTTACAAAAGTATGTCCTTTGCTTTGAAATAGCCTCCAGGTACAAGTACAAATAAGACTCATGGAAAAAAATAAAAGTAAACTAAATAATGCTGGATTTTATTCCAAAACACATCAGTGACTTAGTGAAGGTATTTAACTCTTTCATGCCTCATCTATAAATGGATAACCATGTCAATCACCTACCTGCTAAGATCATTGGGATTTCAAATAACAATAATAATAGTAATAGTAATAATAATAATAGTACTTGGCAAAATAATGGCTAATATTGAAGCTGACTGAGTATACGTTCCTTTAAATACACACATATGTAATGCTATAAAAGCACTGAAGTACTGTTAGCTAATGCTGCTATTATTCAACAAAATAACAAAGATTTATAGAGTGACTTGAGTTTTGCAAAGTACCATCTTTAAAATACTCTTGAGTAGATCTCTCTTTAGACATGATAGGGCATTGCTATCTATTAGGAACAGACGCTGGAATTCCCCTTTGGCCCTCATCAGGAGCTATGGGTTAAGTAGCTGAATTAGGGGAGGGGGATCCCTCCTGGAGGGCTAATCATTTCATTCCTTAAAAATCTGAATATGATCATTGCCCCTGGAAGGGTATATACTTAATTAAACAAATAAAGTCTTGAGAATTACCAAGTAATAAATAATAACCACGTAAATGACTATTTTTCTTTATGGGGGGCAGCATGGCATAGCAGATAGAGCTGGCCTCAGAGAAAGACCAGAGTTCAAATCCCATCTCTAATATATCTTGGCTGTGGGTCAACTTCTCAGTGCCTCCAGGCAACTTCCTTCCATTATACATTGCAAAGTACATTGGTATTCATCAGGAGTTCCCAATCAGTAAAAAACATTGAATAAAAGCTTGCTCTCAAGGGGAAACTAGGTGGCTCAGTGGCTACAGAGCCAGACCTGGAGATGGGAGGTCCTGATTTCAAGTCTTTTTCATTTACTTCCTAGCTGGGTAACCTTAGAAAAAGTCACTTAACCCCCCCTTGCCTACCCCTTATCACTCTTCTGCCTTGGAACTGGTACAGATTTTAAGACAAAAGTTAAAGGTTTTTTTTTTTTTAAAGAGCCTACTGTAAATCAAGAACCTGGCATAGATAAGATAGATAGATAGATAGATCTATCTAGAGATATAGATCTATCTATAGATCTAGATCTAGATCTATAGATATATATCTATACTCATTGACCTAAGTTCAAAACTTGGTCTCAGACACTTACAAACTCAGTTTCTTCACTTGTAAAATGAGATAGAAAAGGAAATGGCAAACCACTCCAGTACCTTTGTCAATAAACCCCCCAAATTCAGTCAAGAAGAGTCAAACACAATTGAAATGACTCAACAGCAACAAGGGATAGCAAAATATTAAGTGCTATATGTGTGTGTGTGTGTTTTGAAATGAATGAAATATTCTGTATCTCCATTATGGCGCTTACATTAACTTTCCTATCCGCTCTGCCCCTCTCCCCTGAGCTTTCATTGTTTATGGACCCTTGGCCATAGGCTACTAGCTTCTGGAGTGCCTTTCTTCAGACTCAGACCCAGCAGGTGGATGAGCCAGAGGAAGGACCAAGATTCAGGTCTCTGCTGTGCAATCAAAGGATGGTCATATTCCTGGTTACTGAGAATCTGAAAGTCAACTTCAAAGGAGGGAGTGGAATAGCAGCAACAACTGCGCCCAGTTTCATAATGACTTGTGTCATCTGAACCCAGACATTGCCCATCTTGTGGGTCTGCCCACCGAGAGGGAAACTTGCTCAGGAGGCAGGTATCTACTCTGCTTCTCAGATAGAAAGCTCTACACTTCCCTACCCCACCCAGGCTAATGTTTGCTGGCTCAGCCCGCCTTCTCTGCAGTGACAAAGAGGCAGGTGCCAACAAGGAGGATAAAGAGAAAAGAGACAGAATCCTGTCCCTCATTTCCTTGAAATGGGCAGCTTGGCTGCTAAAGCAATAGCCTCAAGGGTACATATGGGAAGGCTTCTCTTTAAAGCTGGACTTGTAAAAGGGCTCAGTGCAAAGGGAACCAAACTTTGAGGAGTTGGCAAGGGTGTAGAAGGATACCCTTATTCTTGGTATGTAGAGAAGTAAGAGGATAGTGGGGAGGCTGGCATTGCCCAGCTCCTAACTCTGCTTTCTAAGACCCACAGGTCTTTGAGAAAAAACTCCTCACTGGGAACAGAGAGGGATAGGGGAGTCAGATGCCCCAGAAGAAGAACTGAGAACCCTGATGAAAGAAAACAAAAGCAATGATGAGGGAGGAAGAAGAGGAAAGAGTTTTTCTGAGATAGCAGTGCCTTCATATGAGTCATGTAATGTGTTACCCCAAATCTGGAGCAATAACCCCTGAATTTGAGAAACTTGAGAGCCTGAAGGAATAGCCTAGATGCTAATGGTAATCTGGATGTCCCAAACCCTTTAACTGATTATTGATTAAATAATAATGGGGGAGGAGGGATGAGAGTAACAGCTAGGTGGCTCAGTAGATTAAGAGCCAGGCCTAGAGATGGGAGGCCCTTGACCTCAGATAAGTGTGACCCTGGGCAAGTCACTTAACCCCCATTGTCTAGCCCTTACCACCTTGGAACCAATACACAGTATTGATTCTTAGATGGAAGGTAAGGGCTTAAAAAATACATTAATTCACATTTGTGAATGTTCTTTATTTAACTAATACTTTCTTTTTAGGGCAGTTAGGTGGTACAGTGTATACAGTGTTGGCCTAAAATCAGAAAGATAAATCTTCCTGAGTTCAAGTCTGGCCTCAGAACCAGGAAGGGTGTTCTTTCCATAATATCATGCTTAATTTCCTCTAAGTAAGAAAACATTTTAAATGCAAAGAAAATTGTAATTGTACTAAGCTTCTTAGTTCAGAAAGGACTTTTACTTACATTATCTCATTGGATCCTCAAAATAAGCCCAGGAAGAATTGACATTCTTTCTACTTAAATATAAATAACTGAGACACATAGTTGTTGTTCATTTGTTTCAGTCATGTCCAACTCTTCGTGACCTCTGTAATGAATTAAATTCTTTGGAGGCTGTATGTATTAAATTAAATTTATGAATCAGCCACTCAGGATTTCTAACTAGCTAATGGACACTGTAAAGATGGGATTTGTGCAAGGGGGATGGGACAAAAGGAGCAAGAAGAAGACAGTTGGTGACAGTTACTGACAGCTGATACCAGAGAGAATTCTGGGTAGTTTCTCCAGGAGAGGAGAGGAAGAGAGGTCTTCAGGTGGAGGATTGGGAGGAGAGAGGAGGTGGCCATCCCAGCTCAGATCCAGTCCTGAGGGCTTCCTGAGGATCTTTCTTTGGAAACTGAAACCCGGATTCCCTGATCAAAGCCATTTCTTCACATTTCACCCATCAAGATTTCAACCGTTGAATCACCCAAGTTTTTGGACTCCATTTTGGGAGCTATCTCTTAGTCTCCTTCACCCATAACCCAACCTTGCTGAGAGACCCTTTCTGGTCTAACTTACAATTATAGAAAATAGGAAATAGAAATAGAAATAGAAGGAGAAGGGGCAAGGGGAGATGCTTATGAGAGGGAACCCCAAAGGTTCCCACCCAAGTGACAGACCCCATAGAAATAGAGAAGAGGGCACCCCCGAATCCCTCTGCCCTTCACCCCTTTCCCCAACTTCTAAATTGCAAATAATAAAAGCCATTCATCAGTCAGATAGCATTCCAGAGTGCCTGAGAGATAACAAGGGAGAGGGGGACCACAGATTGGTCTGGCTGCCTCCATCTTGAAGCAGGACCACTTGCTGTGAATTTAACTGCTGCGGGGGAGGTTTGTGTGAACCCTGTCCTTATTCAGACTCAGATTGGGGTATCCCATACAGATGCCAAAAGAATACAGATAGTCAGGAAAGCTGGGCTAGAGAGGGTGAGAACTTCCTGAGCACACCAATATATGCCCTGTGATGTCATCACTCAGTTCCTCCACAGGGCATCTCTAATTAGAAAATAGTCACCCTGGAAGTGGCCTCAGAGACCTCAACTCCTCTCTGTCCATTTCATCCTAAGGAGAGGCATGTCTCAATAGGACATCAACACATCTTTTCCTCCTTGCCATGTGGCTGGACCACCATACTTTCCAACATGGAAGCTAGAGCTGAGAGAATTCTTGTTTACAAATAAATAAGGATTTCAGGTCTCCACTTGGCCTGTAACAAAAGTCAGCCCAATGAGATGCCCTTAACCCTATTGCCCTTAATACAGACAAAGGATCTAGACAAAAGAGGGGAAGGACCCAACCTATTTCTTAGATTGGGAAAGAAACTGTTTATAGCTTTAAAATCAAACTGACCCTAAGGGGGTGGGAAAAGGGGAAAAATTCTTTTTCAATAATATCCCAATTCACCATTAATTTTCCACACCTCATTTGACATTTGTATTTTTTGGCAAAGGTACTAGAGTGGTTTGCCATTTCTTTCTCTAGTTCATTTTGAAGATGAAGAAATTGGGATAAACAGGGCTAAGTGACTTGCCCAGGGTCACACAACTAGTAAGAGTAGGAGGCTAAATTTAAACTCACAAAGATGAGTCTTCCTGAATCCAGACATAGCATTCTATCTACCATATCATTTAGCTGCCCTTGTACAGCTAATTAAAGCTAGAGCTGGGACTTAAAATTCAATTCTAAGCCCTGAGAGCTTTAAAACACTTCAGTAGCCTCCTTTAAGAAACTATGTGGCTTTGTGGATAGCCCATTAGGTCTGGAGTGAGGAAGATCTGAGTTCAAATTTGACTTCAGACTCTCATTAGGTGCATGACCCTGGGCAAGTCACTTAACTTCTATTTGCCTTAAGCCATTGGAGAAGGAAACAACAAAGCAGTCCAGTATCTTTGCCAAAAAAAAATATCTTATATGGGATCACAAAGAGTCAGACATGATTGAGTGACTAAAGAGCAACAACAAACTTTCTCCCACTAGGAGGTAGGTCTGTTGCTTCCCCTAGCTGGGGCTTGATAATATCATAGGAAAAGATCTTAGAGGTCATTAAGTCTAATCCCTTCCTTTTACAAATGAGGTAATTGAAGCTTGGAGAGGCTTAGTGACCTGCCAAAAAAGTCACGAGGGTAGCAAGTGTCAAAACCAGAACTAAAAGACAGACACCAAGGATAAACAAAGCTCTGTGCAGAGAATGGCAGGAGCTAGAAAGAGCTAGGAGACTAGTCCCTGGGGAGAAGGAGCTTCCTAACTTTTTTTAGGGGTAAAGAGGGAGAAGGTGGAATATGACACCTGAGAAGTAGGGTGGCCTCATATAATTAGTTTTTCAGCTTAAGTAAATCATTGCTTCCTATGTTTGGATCACTGATTTCAGTTTGGAATGCACAGCCTTCACTGCATGGCATGTCACTTACTGCCAAACTCAACATGTGAAATGGTGGTTTGTGCTACTGGAAATGCCCTAAGAACCTCAGGATATTAGTGCTGGCAGAGAAGGACCATGGGAATCATCAAATATAATGACTTCTCTTCTCAAGAAGAAGAAACTGGCCCAGAAAGAGGAAGGGATTTGCTTAAAGTTACCTGAGAGTAAGTGCCAGAGCCTCATGCTATGCCAACCCCAGCATGTATAAAATTTGTTTTGTGAATGGTGGGGCAGGGTGAGGCATTGTAGGGTTATAAACCTTGCTTCTAATCCCCACTGAACTGAGACTGCCTAGGGCAAGCACAACCCTCATTTTCTAAACCCTTGCAAACCAATGAAGGGGCTGACCGTAATCTAGGAAATAGTCTTGACCTCCTTGTGACAATCAGTCAGTCAACAAGTATTTATTAGAACATGCTAAAGCATAGTTTAGTGGATAAAATGTCTGCCTTGGAACCATAAGACCTTTGGTTTAAGTCTTGCCTCAGACATATACTAGTTGTGTGACTCTGGGCATATCAAAATTAAATCCCTAGTGTTCTTAAGCAACTATTTAAAAATTTAAATTGTAGATGGAGCCAAGATGGTGGAGTACAAGCAGCCTCTCAAATGAACTCTCCCAACATTTTCCTCAAAACCACTGTAAAGTGTTTCAAATCAAATTCTGGAGGGGAGAGCCAACAAAACTTTGGGGTGAGAAATTTTTCTAGATTGAAACCATTTGAGAGGTTGCCAGGAAAAAATCTGTGATATCAGATTTTAGTCCAGAGCATAATGCATGGGGCAACAATAAAAACAGCAAGTCGTAAAGGTGGCTACAATAGCAGCATCACCAACCCAGAGACAGTAAGGGGATCAGATAATTGGTCAGAAAAAGATTTTGAGGAACCTTTGCTGCCACCAGGTGCTATACTATGCTGTAATATCCATACACAGTTCCAGGTCCCAATTCTAGAGTGAAGAAGAACACTAATGCTTGTGGCCAAAAGAGATCAGGGGCCCTGGTGACAGTTCCAATGTGAAAAGGAATGCTTGGAGTTGGTCACAAAGGAGCAGGGACCTTTGTTCCACTTCCGAGGAACAAGGGAGCACGAGTACTTGGGGCTACAGTTTAGGAGAACTGATAATAATTTCAGGATAAAGAGGAGATGCATGAAAGTAAGTTCTCTTCCTAGTAAAGACTAGAGCACAGGCCAGGGCAGGAGTTATCACACCTCTTTTTGGATCACACTATCTTGGAAGCACCAAAACTTTATGGACTCACAAAACTAACTCTGAAAACAGCAACCTGAAAAATGTGAAGTTTGAGCCACTGCTCCCCTCTATCCCAGGAGCAAAGCCCAATTTTAACATCAAGTTAGAAGTCAAGAAATAGACTGGGAAATGAGAAAACAAAAATAAATTTAAAAAAACCTCATCTTAAAAATGCTTCTGGTAACAGGGAAGATCAAGACAAACTCAGAAGAAGACATTGATGTCAAAACAATTTTGAGCAAATCATCAAGTTAAAAAAATGTGAATTGGAAGCAAGTCAAATTGGAAGAGCACAAAAAGGATTTTAAAACTCAAATAAGAGAGGTAAAGGAAAATGGAAAAATAAATAAAAAGTGATGCAAGAGAATTATGAAAAGAGAGTCAACAATTTGATAAAAGAGGCTGTAATAGTTAAATTATGAAGTGGCTAGTAGCTTTAATAACTTTATTATATCAAAGTAGTAATAGTAAAGAGAGAGAAAGGTAGGAAAGAAATAGAAAGTTGCTTAGCCTACTACTGTATTGGCTGCCATGATGGATTAAAGACGTCACCAACAAGGGTTCCTTCAGGTTCCAAGCTCCAGCCAGAAGAAGAGGCTTACTTCCTGCTGGGTCTCCCCTTATAAGCAGTTTTCTCCACCCACTAACTCTCTCACATGTCACATCTCAGGAATCAACCATAGTTTTTAAAATTTCAGTTTCCCATCTTGTTGGTCTCAACTTCCTTTCTCTAAGGGTTTGTCTATACCTGCACATCTCAGTAATGGTAAATGACCTTCAGGTAACTTTAAACAAAGGGACGTTAATAGAGAGAGAAATTCTCTTCCAACAACCCCCCTCCACTCCCATTATTCTATTGGGAGATGAGCATGTTGAAATCTCCCCAATTGAGGGTTTTGGAAAATTAACATACCTAGTTTCCTCAGTGAATCATTTCAAATAATCAGCTTATACTTCTAAAGATTCTCTGCATTTTGATCACTTAGCAAAGAGAAAATTACAACAATTTGGGGATAAGCAGGAAAGAAAAGAGAAAAAAGCAAAAATGATTGATAGATGCATTGACAAAACACCAAATTAGGGGGCATTCCCCTTTGGTATAAGAATTTACATTCAGAATAAATCGGATCAACCCCCTTCAATTCAGTTCATTATATCCCAAAGTTCACTCTGGATCTTTTGATACAGTGTGTGGTTTCCACAGGCATCTTTATGTCACCTTTTCCAAAAGATCTGCTTTCTTGATTCAGGGTGTTGGCAATTTTATTTCCCTAAAATTTCTCCAAAAGATTTTAAATCTTGAATTTTAGGATAATTATACAATCCCCCCTAAGGAGGGTGTTGACCAACACCAGAATCACCCTGGGATTCATGACTGAGTTATGAGGTATATGAAGTGATTTTCAAAAGAAACCAAGCCCCTCCCCCCAAACCCAAATAGAAAAGAAATAACTAAATTTTGGATAATATATATAACTATATATACACATACACACACATATGTATAACAAAATCTTATGTGTATAAAGTTATTAATAGAAATGCATAAACCTGTAACGGGTCCTTGAATCACCAGCAAGGTCCAATTAAAATGATTTATGTCCTACAAGCCTGCAGGACAATTGCAGCAATATTGCACTTTACCAACTGGCAATCAGGACTACAGAAAATTTCCATACTTTAAAAGTAAAAGGACTAGATTCAGAGATAAAAATGAAGTATGTGATTCCCTGGTCTGATTTTATGTTCAATCTCAGGGATAGGGAAGCCAAAATGAAAGCCAATCTAAGGTATTTGTAAGAATCTGGCACCGGGAAGTCCAGCATCTGAAGATGCCAAACAGTTGCTTCCTCAAACCTCAAAACAAGTCCTCTGTCTTGTGTAGAACCTCATCAACCCCATAGGGATTATTGGTCTCCTTGATCTTGTGCTTCTTGGCACTGTACAGTGGTTCTTAATTCACTGACCACCCAGCTGTCCCCATCTCTTCCAAAAGAGGCACAAAAAAAATTTAAAGAAAATAACACCTTGATGGAATACTATTGTGCTCAAAGGAATAATGAACTGGAGGAATTCCATGTGAACTGGAACAACCTCCAGGAATTGATGCAGAGTGTAAAAATCAAAACCAGGAGAATGTTATACACAGAGACTGATACACTGTGGTAAAATTAAATGTAATGGACTTCTCTACTAGCAGCAATGCAATGATCCAGAACAATTTTGAGGGACTTATGAGAAACAATGCTATTCACATTCAGAGGAAGAACTGTGGGAATAGAAACGCAGAAGAAAAACAACTTCTTGAACACATGGGATGATGGGGATATGATTTGGGATGTATACTTTAAACGACCACCCCAGTGCAACTATCAGTAATACGGAAATAGGTCTTGATCAACAACACATGTAAAACCTAGGTGAAATGCACATTGGCTATGGGGGGAGGGGTGCTTTGTGGGGGAAAGAAAGAACATGAATCATGTAATCATGGGGAAATTTTCTAAAAAATAAAAAAATGAATTAAAAAAATAATACTTTAAAAAACATAATTGGTCAAATCATGAGACAAAAAAAATCAATCAAAGAGAAGAACTCCTTAAAAATCAGAATAACCAAATGTAAAAAAGAGGTACAAAAACTAATTGAAGGAAATTTTTTTTAAAAATTGAATTTAGAAACTAGGATATGATGACTCCAAGAGGCAACAAGAAATGATAAAATAAGGTCAAAAAAATGAAAAAAATAGAAGAAAATGTAAAATATCACATTGGAAAAATAACTGATCTAAAAAAAAAGAAAAAACAAGAAAAACAATTGATCCAGAAAATAGATTAAAGAGAGATAGTTTAAGAATTATTGGGGGGCAGCTAGGTGACTCAGTGGATAAAGAGCCACTCTTGGAGATAGGAGGTCTTGGGTTCAAATATGGCCTCATATACTTTCTCACTGTGATACTGGGCAAGTTATCACTCTTCTGCTTTGGAATAGATACTTAATATCTAAGACAGAAGGTAAGAGTTTCTTAAAAAAACAAAAAGAAACAACAACAAAAACCTATTGGATTGTCTGATTAAAAAAAAAAAAGAACCTAGGCAACATATTTCAAGATGTTATTAAGGAAAACTGCCCTGATATCCTAAAACCAGTGGTTAAAATAGAAATTGAATCAATTCACTTAAAAGAGATTCCAAAATTAAAATTTGTAGGAATATTATAGCCAAATTCAGGAATCGTGGGTGTAGGAGATAATATTGCAAACAGTCAGAAAGAAGCAATTCAAATATTATGGAGCCATAGTCAGGATCACACAAGATTTAGTGGCTTCCATAGCAAAAGAGCAGAGGGCTTGAAATATGGCATTCTAGAAAGCAAAAGAGTTATGTTATGATTAAAATTCTCTGAAGACTATATCTTTATTTATCATTATTTATTAAATAACAAAAATTGGGCCAGAGAAAAAGAAGGCTCTAGCCATGTGTGGCCAACTTTTACCTTCCCTGCCAAGAACAGGGAGTTGGATGAATGCACACCTTCTCACTCTGGATTCCCAGAGTGGGAAAAAAGATTCCACTTCCTCTGGTACTCCAATTTATACTTTTGTTACATTGCTTTGCAAAGCTCCTTCAATTGGAGAATTCCAATCTCACTCTGGGTAAGAAACAGGGCCTTCTGGAAATCAGAAGTCATGAGACCTTTTTGTCCACCTTTCTCTATCCCACAATCTTTTCTCTGTTCCACTGTCTTAAGAGGCTTGTTGACAGATAAAAAAAAGGCTTGTCTCCATGCTTATTCAACAAGAAGGCTGGGAAAGAAGCAAAATTGTAGCTTCAGTCTTAAGATCAAACCTTTCTCTCTTTAAATCCAGAAGTTGTCTTTGGGTGCCAATTAAAGGGGTATGGGATAGTGTTAAATTTCTACAACTAGCATAACAACCAAGAATAATCTGCCTAGCAAAACTGAATATAATTCCTTGGAAGGGGGGGAAATGTACACATAATGAAATAGAGAACTTTCAAGCATCCTTGATTAAAAGATCAGAGAAGAATGGAAAATTTGTCTTTTAAATACAAGACTCAGGAGAAACATAAAAAAGTATTACATGAAGGAGAATCCATAAGGGACTCGATAATGTAACTGTTTACATTCCTATATGGGAAGATTATATCTGTAACCTCTAAGAACATTATCATTATTAGGGCAGATGATCTTCAAAAAGAAAAAATATTAAGGAATGAGAAAAATGAATCAAAAGAGGAAAGAAGATAGAAGAAGAATGGGGAAAATTATCTCACATAAAAGAGGAATTCAAGAAATAGTTTTTACAGTGGAGGGGAAATGGGGTTAGGGAGGATGGGCAATGCTTGATCCTCACTCTCTTTGGAACTTACTCAAAGAATAAATAACATAACCATTCAGCTGGATTTAGAAATCTGTTTTACCCAACACGGAAGTAGTGTAAGGGGTAAAAAGGGGTTTTGGTTAGGTGGATATTTAAAGGTTTGGACACCAGGGAATTGAAAGATTTTCAATCCCCAATTAAAGAATAGCCTCAAGTCAAAATGACTTTTATGGAAGTTTACTTTCAAATGAGAAGAGGAAGAGAAAGTAAGAAAATTAGAGAGAGGATAAAGTAAGATAATTAATCTGACACACTAAATAATTCGCTCTGGTCCCAGGTTTAGCCCAAGCAGATCTAACTAGTCTTTAGGCCGAGGCCCAAGACCTGAAGATCAGGGATGAATGAAGCAAAAGCTCCAGTCTTTGGTCCTCTCTTGAATGGAGAGTTCCTTCACAGAATCCAGGAAGATTTAGTCTTTACACTCACTGCGTGTAGTTCTAAGGGAAAGATTTAAGAACAGTCTCACCAAGGTCTCAGGGTCCCAGGTCCAGTGCTCCAAAAGTCCAGGTCCCAAACAAGAAGAGCTCCTTCCAGGTCCAAGACATGAACAAGAAGAGCCAAAAGGGCCAAGCCCCAGAGGTTCTCTTAATTTATCCAGGCCATTTTTTCCTCACTTCCTGTGCCTTCCTCTTAGTTTGCGTGTCCAATCACAACAGGCGCTTTTCTTAAGACTGCTCAGGAGGCAGTCAGTAAATTCTGATTCCTCACTCACTCTAGCACACATGGGTCATAGACCTCCCAACTTGTGAGTTAAGTGGAATTGTTTGCACTTTTGGTGATTAGATTTGAGAATGGGCAAGGTAGATTTAATCTCATTATCACAGTAGGAAGGAAAGAGGTTAATTGAGGTAGTTGATAGAAGGAAGGACAGATTAAGGGAGGTATGGTTTAGAAACAAAATAGATTTTTGAGAAAGGATGAGGATATGAGAGGAAATAGTTAGGAAAACTATACTAGTGGGAGACCTCAACTTTTTCCTCTCAGAGCTGGATAAATCTAACCATAAAATAAACAAAAAAGAAGTTAAAAAGATGAATAGAATTTTAGAAAAATTAGATATGGTAGAATTCTGGATAAATCTGAATGGAAATAAAAAGGGGTAGTTTTTTGTTTTTTTTAATAGTATGTGATACCTTTGCAAAAATTGACCACATATCAGGGCATTAAAAACCTTACAACCAAATGCAAAGAAGCATAAATATTAAATGTACTCTTCTAGACCACAATGCAATAAAAATTACATTTAACAAATAGCTATGTATACATGGATTAAAAATTGATGGGAAACTAAATAATATAATCCTAAAGAATGAGTGAATCAAAAAATAAATCACAGGAAAAAAATCAATCATTTTATTAAAGAATAAAAACAAGATAGATAACATTTCAAAATTTGGAGGATTTAGTCCAAGCAGTGTTTTGTGGGATGGGGAGATTATATCTTTAAATGCATGCATCAGTATAAGAGAGAAAGAATAGATCAATGAATTAAGCAGACAACTAAAAAAGCTACAAAAAAGGACAAATGAAAGAATCACCAATTAAATATAAAAATGGAATTATTGAAAATCAATGGAAAGATTAACAATTAACAAAACTGAAAGTAATAAAATGAACTAATAAAACTAAAAGCTAATTTTATGTAAAAATAAAATAAAATGGAGAAACCATTGATTAATTTGATTTAAAAAAAAACCAAATTACTAACATCAAAATTATTATGTTTTATTTTGCCCAATTATATGGCAATAAACCTAACAGTCTAAGTAAAACTATTCCATTAACAGAAGAGGAAATAGAATGTATAAATAGCCCTATCTAAGAAAAAGAAATTAAACAAACCATCAGTGAGCTCCCTAAGAAAAAATACTCAACACCAGATGGATTTACAAGTTAATTCTATCAAACACTTAAGGGATGGTGAATCACAATGCTATATAAACTATTTGAAAAAATAGAAATGTTGTACATATGGAAACAAGATTTGGCAACAGATTTAATAAGTGAAATGAGTGAGTGAGGAGTTGAGAATAACATGTAGTTTATAAACCTGAGAGACTGGAACGATGGTGGTATATAGAAATTGGGAAGTTAGTTAAGTGGTGAAGGTTAGTGAGAAAAGTAATAAGTTCTATTTTGGACATGTTGATTTTGATATGTCCTTGGAACATTCAATTCAAAGTGTCCAATAAGTAGTTGATGATATGGGACTGGAGCTTTAAAGGGAGATGGGTCTAAATATATCAATCTGTGAGTCACATGCAAAGAGATGATACTTACATTCATGGGCACTGATGAGTTAACCAAGAGAAAGAATGTAAAGAGTAAAGAAGGTCCAGGGCAGGGTCTTGTGATACAAACAAATTTGTACAATCAAGTCAATATTATGATATTGATAATAATCCAGCAAAAGAAACAATAAAATTAAAGGAAACCAAGAGTCTTCAGAAACATAGGTGGAAAACTGAGAGAGAGCTGTATCATGAACACTCAGAGAGGAAAGTATCCAGGAGAAGAGGTCAGTCATCAATACCAAATAGGGCAGAGCGGTCCAGAAGGATGAAGACTACGAAAACACCATTAGATCTAGCAATTAATAAAGCACTTGTAACTTTAGAGAGAGCAGTTTCAGTTGAATGATGAGATGGGAAGCCATATTCCAAGGGGTTAAGGGACTCAAAGGAAAGAAAGTGGAAGCAATGAGCATGAACAATTTTTTCTAAGAGTTGCCTGAAAAGGGGAGTAAAGATTTAAGGTTGTAGTTTGAGAGGATGGTAAAGTCTAGTGAAAGTTTTAAAAGTTAGACACTAAGCTAGAAGAGGTGAGATTCAAATTCATTGAAGGATCATTGAAATCAAGATGCATTGAAAAGAGGAAAGATGGCAGGAGGAGCAGGAAAAGTTTAATTAAAAAGATGGAATCAAGAAAGTACAAAGTTTGGGGTACAGACTTGTCTGTCTGGAAAAGAAAGTTTGATATTTTAAATTGAATTATAATTTTTTTCTATTTACAAAAAAAATTTTTCCTCTCTTTCTCTCCCCCCATTATGAGGGGGAAAAAAAGAAACAAAATTCTTACAATATACGTACATAGTCAAGCAAAACAAGTCATGGTCATATCAAAAAAATGTTTCATTCTGCACCCTAAGTCTCTTGCTTCTCTCTCAAAGTATGGGTAGTGCGAGTTATAATGTCTTTTTGGGAATTGTGGTTAGTTATTAGGTTTATTAGATAGATACCTTAAGATTTTAAAGTTGGGTTTTTTTTTTTACAATTTTGTTGCTATTGATTAAATGGAACAGAGTAGAGAGAAGACTGAGGATAGTTTGATTAATAAAATCTTTTCAAAGTTAGGATGTTTGAACCTTAATCTGTAGGCAAGGGAAAGCAACTGAGGAATTTAACTGTTTTTCTTTGTTATAATAGAGAGTTTATGGGGATGAGGTGTATTGGAAAATGATTTTGGTGTAAAAACAGAAACCTGAGTTTAAAGCCAGTCCCTGACATTGAATAGATGTGCGGTCACAGAAAAGACATTCATCTCTCTGACCCTTAGTTTCCACATCTGTTTCCATTCTGGACATTTTGACTTTGAGGAGATCATAAGATACCTCAGTGAATTTGTCCAGAGGGCAGTTGAAAAATATAGAACTGGAGCTCAGAAGATAAGTCAGGGCTGAAAATAAAGATTTGTGAGTGAGAATCAAAGTTCTAAGCATGGAAAAATCTCGACTTCACAAAGATAGTTCTGGAAGGAAGTCTTAGGTCTTTCTGTGGCCTAGAATGGCTTTTTAGTGACTTATAAAGATTTTGCTTAAGATTTTTTTTGACATTGGAAAGTTAATGGAAACATGATCAGGGCCCTTACCAAAAAGTCTCAACTGTCCCCTGGGTACCCAGCAATTCCCAAAGGGGAACTATCTTATTGAAGAGTTTCCTCTTTCTTTAAAATCTCTTAATATCTTAGTTGCTGTGTTAAAGCTTTGAGCCAACTGACTCTATACTATCCACCATACTGATTATTAGCTCCAAACTCCACATTACCATCACCTTGAGATGTTCATAACTCCAAGCATTCATTCTTCTTGTTTCCTTCACTCCTCTGCCACAAGAGCCCAAGTTCAGGGGTGCTTTTTTACAGAGTGTCTAGTAGAGAAAACAAAAATCAGACATGATGAGAAAAGGAACAGGTCATCAGAAATATGTACAAATAATCACAAATTCCAAATCACAGAAACTCCAAGTTGGAAAGGGCTTAGGAAGCCATCTAGACCAATCTATATTTTGGTATCTAGGAGTAGCAGTAGACACAACTCTGTACTGGAGTCAGGAAGACCTGAGTTCAAATCCATCCTTAGACATTAACTATTTGACCCTGGGCATATTACTTAACTTATCTCAGCCTTAAAATAGCACCTATATGCAAGATTGTTTTCCAAATAAAATGAGATGAAATGGATTTGAAAACCTTTAAGTGCTACATAAATACTATCTATTATCATTCATAGATTCATAACATCATTATTTGAACTTTAAGGAATCTCAAAAATCACTTAGTTCCATTCCTTTATTTTACATATAAAAAAATTAAGGCCAAGGAAATTTAAATGACTTGCTGAAGGTTATACAGTATACCAAGGATTAGAGCCCAAGTCCTCAAATAATAACTAGCATTTACATATCATTTTAAAGTTTGCAAGGCACTTGGCCTCTGAATCCAGTGCTCTTTCTGTATCTAAAAGCTATAATTTAAATGAAAGCACTATAGGAACTAAAGTTGAATACTTGAAGTATTATATTTTAAAGTTTATTATCTGACAAAACAAAACCACATGACTAAATTTTTCTACCTGCTCAAAATCCCTGCTACCAAAGCCACCGACAGGAAGGAAAGAGTGCTAGACATGGAACTCTGCCCAATTTATATCCTGTCTACATCAGCATGTAACGACAGGAAGGGAACAGGGTGCTGGGAATAGTAGTTTTCCTGGGGATTGTGGTTTTTAGGGTAACAGATTCAAATTACACAGCACTTTGTAAGTTCTAAACCTAGATATAATTAAACTTAGCAATTAATTCATGATAAGGTTATGGCCACACAGGCAAAATTATATAATTAATTCTTGCTTCCGAATTGCTAAAAGAAAATTCAAAAATTTCATTGAATATTACTGTTTAAGAAATTCAATTTAGCTGAAAGTGACCTTAAAAATCATCTAGTTTCAAATTTAGATTCAAAGCTAAAATATAAGTTGTCTTTAGATCATTCCTGAAGAATTCTAGTGGTGGACAAATCATCTCATGATGATTTCCACATTTGTGCAGTTATAATCATTAGAAAGTTCTTCCTAATATTGAGGGGAAAAATGTCTGCCTATAACTTTCAACCATTAGTTCTACAGTAGTCCTCTATAGCTACAAAAACTAAGTCTAAATTTTTTAGACGTAGTCTGATGGATGAGAAGTTGGAGAGGAGTAAAAGACTTAAGCTGTACAGGAAAAAGATGATAATTCTGAAGGTAATTTGGAGGAAATTAACATGGGAAGAAAGCTAGAAACTGAATTTGAAGAGGAAAAGTTTACATACTTTGAGAGAAATTAATGAGAATGTGAAGATAAATTTCTTTTACAGATTCTACTCCCTGCTTTTGTGAGAGAAGTTTTCAGGAGTTAGATTGAGTAAGGACTTGGAGAGAAGAACCAAAGAAGAAAAGGATACGGCAGCTGGCAAAGCAGGGTTAGCAAGAAAAGGTAGTATAACAAATTGGTAAATAAAATTAGCAATCAAAAAAATTGGTGAAATGATTAAGAAGTTGGTTTTCTAAAGGGAAAAGAAGTCAAATATGGCTGTGAAATTGCTTAAAAAGTAATAATAAAAAGTCATAAAAATACTTAAGGAAGTAAGGGACAAACACCTCTAAATATTTCTTTTTAAGACCAATAATGAATTGAAGGAATTGAAGTAGGCAATGAGGAAACTAAACCATCACTCTTTGTAGATGATATGATGGTATATTTAGAGAATCCTAGAAAATCAACTAAAAAGCTAATGGAAACAATTAATACTTTAGCAAAGTTGCAGGATTTGAAATAAATCCACATAAATCATCAGAACTTCCATATATTACCAAAAAAGTCCAGCAAGAATTGGAAAAACAGTATAGCAGAAGCTAGGTATAGACCAATACCTCACACTCTATACCAAGATAAGGTCAAAATGGGCGTATGATTTAGATATAAAAAATGAAAACATAACTAAATTAGGGGAACATAGAATAGCTTATCTGGCAGATCTGTGGAGAAGGGAAGAATTTATGACCAAACAAGAGATAGAGTATTATAAGATGCAAAATAAATAATTTTGATTATATTAAATTAAAAAGCTTTTGATAAGCAAAGCTAATGCAACCAAGATTAGAAGGGAAACAACAAACTGGGAACATACTTTTATAATATATTTCTCTAATAAAGATCTAATTTCTAAAATTTATAGAGAACTGAGTCAAATTTATAAGAATAAAAACCACCCCCCAGTTGAAAAATGGTCAAAGGCTAGGAAACAAGCAATTTTTAGATGAAGAAATCAAAGCTATCAATAATCATAAGAAAAAATATTCTAAATCACTATTGATTTAGGAAATGCAAATTAAAACAATGCTAAAGTACCACTTCACACCTATTAGATTGGTCAATATGGCAGTAAAGGAAAGTGGTAAATGTGGGAGAGGATGTGGCAAAATTGGGGCACTAATATATTGTTGGTGGAGTTGTGAACTGATCTAACCATTTTGGAGTGCAATTTGGAACTATACCTAAAGGACTATAAAACTGTGCATGCTTTTTGATCCAGGAATACCACTACTGGGTCTGTATCACAAAGAGATAATAAAAAAGGGAAAAGGACCTTCTTGTAGAAAACTATTTATAGCAGCTCTTTTAGCAGTGTCAAAGACCTGGAAATTAAGTCCATCAGTTGGGGCATGGCTGAACAAATTGTGATACATGTTCATGATGGAATACTATTATGCTCTAAGAAATGATAAACAAGATGATTTCAGAAAAAGCTGGAGAGACTTATAGGAACTGATTCAGAGTGAAATAAGCAGAACTGGAAGAACATTGTATATGATAATAGCAATATTGGACCATGATTATCTGTGAAAACTTGGCTACTCTCAGCAATGCAATGATCTGGGATAATCCTGAAAGACTTAAAACAGGGAATGCTATCCACCTCTAGAGAAAGAAGTGTTTGAGCCATCTTTCACATCAGTGTATATATGATTCTATTTGGGGTTTTGGTGCTGTATGAGTATACTCTTACAATAATGACCAATATGAATGTGAGCTTTTTAATGATAATAAAAAATAAAATAAAAAAGACTGAGAATATCAATCAATATGGAGGGAAGATGAATTTTTCAATAACTTGCTTTGAGTGTCCTGTGTTTGTACTTTTGCCACAGACAACGATTGCTATCTTCCCATCATAGACCAGTCCCCTCCCGCACCAGAAGAAAAGCAGAAAGGACTCAAGAAATGAATCTATATAGCCCTTATTACCTGGAATGATTAAATATTCCTTATTAAAAAAACCAACAAAATATAGAAGTGAAGTTTCACTGGAGGAACAGAAAGGATGCAAAGGGATAGAGAACATGACCTAGGTCAGGAGTTTGGAGAGTGAAAGAATATCACACAGAGGAAGAAGGGAAAGACTAGCACAATTATACACTTGGAGAAAATAACAAAGTTGTGACTCTTCCTGATTAGGAGAGAGCTATATGTTTGTGGGGTGGGGGGAGAATGAGAGAAGCAATTGCTTGTCCTCCAAGAAATGATAAAGAACAGTCACAGAAACAATCAGGCAAGAAGTTACCTATTATAGATCAAAGGTTGAAGAAAAGAGTAGGGGGTTTAGTGACTCCTTTTCAGAGTAATGAATCAGCCATGTGTCAGTCTGATAACAGCAAAAGAGGTCTGTTGTCTTCCTGGGCCATGTATCTAAGGCATACTAGAAGACCTTCCAAGACTTGCAAAATATATGACCACTACCCACTTCTGGGAGCATAATGATATTACCAGAAGGAAACTAAATAGTATCACTAAAGATAATGGAATCTTTGGCCAGAAACTGAAGACCATAGTTTGTATTTTTCACAATGCTGCGAATTGAAGCCCAGGGATGCAGAGGGGAAAAAAAACTGATTGGGTAAGAAAATAGCTGGTTAATAACATGATGATTTTGATTTGGAAAGTAAACAGCTAGCTTGATGACTGAGAATGGGATTTGGAATTTTGGAATACAATTTAACATAGAGGGATGATGGACTACTGGCCAATGTGGAGTGAACCAAACAATAGGTTGTAAGAATTTATTTATGTGATGTATACCTTATATATACAATTAAAATGACTTTAAAAAATTTAAGAGGGAGGAAACCATCTATGAACATCCATCCCACTAGACACCATGGAGAATAGACACAATGGGGACTTGCATTTGAAATATTAATTTCCCAAGACATAATTCAGGAAAGGAGCTAGGGTTAATACCCATAGCTTCAACTATGTGTATACAAATTAATAAAGATTAGGTAACAAGCAAAAGAAACTAGAGGCATATTTGACCTCAAGGTTATGGATCATTAAAACTTCATGGTATAAAACCCATGACTGTCCTCTGGATCTGGCTAGGTATATCTTATTCAAAAGGAAACAGAATAGACAAAGCAGGAAAATAGGAAAATTCTGTACAGCTGTAGTGTATTCAAATAGAAATGAATCCGTACAGGTACATATTGACTTAGAAAATCATGAATTAACATTATTTGTATTGTATTGTATTTTTCTAAATGTTTCCCAATTACATTTGAATCTGGTTCAGACCACTGTGAGTTTGCTGCCTCTGCTATAGAGAATGCCTCCAAAGTCTGAATGTAGTTTACTATCAACATATAATAGCAGTTTGCTATAATAGAGTTGAGAACATCCTGTATATTAAAAAGGTATACTCATATGAAGAAATCCAGAAAGTAGAGAGGGAAAGTATAATGAAGAATATTTGAGTGAATGTCAATAGAGGGAAAAATAATAGTTTTGACACTGGAGTCAGATCATCTGAACTGGTTAGGATGGTTAGTTAAGAATCCAAAAAATTTGGGTTAATTCTGGCCTCAGATACTAGCTGTGTAACCTGGGCAATTCATGTAACTTCCCTGTGTCCCAATTTCCTAATTTGTAAAATGGGGATAATGACATCTGCTTCCTGGATGGTTGTGAGAATCAAATGAGATAATGTATGCAAAACACTCTCTATATGTTAACTATTGTTATTTGATAAGGAAATCAAGAAACAGATTATATGCCAGATTCAAAAGCATATGGTACCTTGTGATGAGACCAGTTTAATAATAATTGCATCCTCCAAAAGGTTGAAGAACCACAAGGACAAATTCTTTTATGGATCTATTTGTTATTAATATTAAGGAAATGGTTAGCAGATATTCCCTCCCATCCTCTACCTTTCAAAATTCCTGATTTCCTCCAATTTTCACATCAAGCACTACCTTCTATGTGATGCCTTTTCTGGTCCCCCAGCTATTTCTGACCTCCCTACCAAAAATGCCTTGTATTCTATACACACAAATGCACACACACGTACATACACACATATGCAGTTTATTAATTTTTTATACTCCACTAAAATGGAAGCTCACTGATGACAAATATTGTTTTGCTTTTGTCTTTGAATTTTCAACATTTAACCCAGGGCTTGGCACATAATTTATTTTCAACACATGCTTGCTGATTGATTGATTTATCCAAAAGTTTCAGAGAAAGGATTGATAGGATTCCATTGATTCTGATTCCCAAGAAAATTCTGTAAGGGATCATTGGAATTTAGTATTGGTGAGCATTGAGAAAAGGAAGCAGTAATTATGAAAACCAGCATGTTTTTTTTTTGTTGTTGCTGTTCAGTTGTTTTTAACTCTTCATGACACCATCTCAGTTTTCTTGGCAAAGATACTGGAATGGTTTGTCATTTCCTTCTCCAGCTTATTTTGCAGATGAGAAACTGAAGTAAACTGAGAGTTAAGTGATTTCTCCAAAATCACAGTGTTGGAGACCAGTTTTGAACTCAAGATGATGAGTCATCCTAACTTCAGAACCAGTACTTCAACATGGCTTTAGGATATATACTTTTACCCTTTTCTTATTCTTCAGAGCTCCCTCTTCACCTTTTTCCTCATGCCTTTCTTTGGAATGCAATAAGCAAAGGTGGGTTTTCTCTCTTCCCCTATCCTCACCCCCCCCAAAAAAAAGTTGACTTGTGTTAGAAGCACATGGAAAAGGTAAACATGCACTAGCATATAGCTTGAGAAGTCTGTGACCACATGGTTTCTTTTCCCAAGTGGCAGGAAATATGGACTATTGGCAAAAGCACATGGCAATCTGTAATTCCCCAGGAGGCTTGAAAGGGGAGTTCCTAAATTTCAAGTTTTGGGCCATCTTTTGCCTTTCTTTTTCCACTTTGGAGCACAAGTAGGAAATTAGAGATCAGAGTGGGGGATTTTCCTAGATAAAAAGCTTGGTAGAGGGGGCAGCTGGGTAGCTCAGTGGAGTGAGAGTCAGGCCTAGAGACAGGAGGTCCTAGGTTCAAACCCGGCCTCAGCCACTTCCCAGCTGTGTGACCCTGGGCAAGTCACTTGACCCCCATTGCCCACCCTTACCACTCTTCCACCTATGAGACAATACACCGAAGTACAAGGGTTTAAAAAAAAAAAGCTTGGTAGAAATTAGGGGACCAAGAAGTTTCTTGCAAAATCACACAGCAAAAGCAGCCATATTTCTATAATGGGAGAAGGGAGTCCCTTCTCAACCTTGGAAGTGTCTTGGAAATAATCCCAAATTCAAGAATTTCTGATTTCAAGGGTTTGGACAACTGGAGAGAGAAGGGGATTTCATCAATATGCACTTTGAAAAAGAAGAGTATCTTATACTAGGAGAACAAAGCCAAAGAACAAATTGGATAATAAGAAAATCCATTGGTAGGAAGGATTTAGTAAAACAAAAAATAAATAATTCTCTCCTCTAAACTTCATGGTCTGTCAGTAATACAGCAAAGCCCAGGTGAGGGTATTTCTCTCCTGTCTTTTTACCCCACCCCCCAGTAACAGAAGTATGTGACAGTGGCAGATATGTGCTTATATAGACCTGGAAAGAATATATCCTAAGAATGCATTTTCCCATCTTAAACTAAGCAACTAAAACAGGTAGAATTTTCCTGCAGAAGAAAATGGGAGAAGTAGACATATCTATATTTCCTCTGCCCAAGAGAAAAGTCCCAGCTTTGAGAGATACATCTCAAATAATCCCAAGTTCGAGAATTCAATTCAAGAATTCATGATTATCAATTGATGGAAATAACAAATTTTAAGTACTTTCACCATCCTTGTTGTTTAACTTTAGATGAGGTCAAACTTGTTAATTTTCCACTTAACAGTGGTCACATAGCTAGTAAGTTTCTGAAGATGGATTTGAATTCAGAAAGATGATTCTTCCTGACTCCAGGTCTAGCACTCTCCACTGCACCACCTAACTGCAATTTAGAGGAGACATACAGAAAGATAAGTATATATGTAAAAAGAAATCTTGGTTCAGATCTTGCCCTGGCCAATGAGGCAAATTCAGGAAAAGAAAGGTAAAAGCATTTTATTTTATTTATTTTATTCAGCCAGTTCCTGCTGGCTGAATTTGAAGCTGTATTCTGGTTTTATAGATAGGAATAAGCAAAGTCCATATAAGGGTAAAAGTCTGTTGATTGTGTCTATAATCATGAGGAGATGGGTTCGTGCCATCTATGTTTCTCCTCCATTAGAGTATCATAAGATAGGATTAATGAGCATGTGGAAGGGTATTTCCAGACTCCTATCTCTTCCTATAGGCTGGTTGTGCATGTATCCAAAATCTAAATGATGTTTAAATATAGAGTCACTCAGGCTGAGCCTGTACAAGTGGTTGTCTTTACACATGCATATATGAAAAACAAATACAGAACAGTTTGGGTAGGGAGTGTATGTACCAAGGGATCAGGAAAGCTTTCATGTAGAATATTGTGCTTGAGTTAAATCTTGAAAGAATTACAGTGTTGACTCAGAAGAAGTTTTCAGTTCACTTGAATTCTCAGATCTTTTTTTTACATGAACTATATTCCAGCCAACTCTCTATATTATATTTGCACAATTGATTTTTTATCTGAGACTTCATGTTTACCCCAGTTTAAATGAAATTTTATCCTCTCATTTTTGAGAATTATTCTTCATTGATTGTTAGAAAATAACAATAGTCAGCAGTTATCTTCTCATGTTTTATCTTTAAAACAATTTTCTTAAACCTTTACCTTGTGATTTAGTATCAGTTCTAAGACAGAAGAATACAAAGGCTAAGCAGTTGGGGTTAAGTGACTTGCCCAGAGTCACACGGCTAAGAAATGTCAGAGGCCAGATTTTAACCCATGTCCTCCTGACTTCAGATCTGGCACTACACCCACCTTGCTACTTAGCTACTCCTTCATGTTTTTTTCTTATCTAAGCTTTAGATATGACTGTATGCTTTTTTTTAGACCAGATCAGTTAAGTAATTGGGAAAGCCTGGTGAGGAAATTCCCTTTACCAGTGCAGAATGATAATTGCTTTGTTGTTTATAAACAATAGATTTATAGTTTATAAATAACAAATTAAAATTTATACTCTTTATGATTCATCTAGAGCACTAAGTAGTTAAATGACTTGTTTAGGGTCACATAAAGAGTATGTCAAGGTAAGGATCTGAAAGTAAGTTTTTTAGACTTTGATGATTGACTATCTAATGTATCATGCTATAGATTATCAATTATTATCACAAATATTTGCATTTAATATTTGCATTTATATGCAGGTGCCTTTGCATGGCATGAAAGGAATAGTTTGTAAAGATTATATTGGTGGAAAAAAAGTTCTACTAATTTCTACCAAACTGGAAAGTCTTCCAATAAGTGAACCTGATGGCAGGTAGCATGCCTATCTTCCAATAACCAGCCTACCTAACCTTGGAGAGATTGGTCACCAGGTGCCACAGTGCTACCTCCATAAAAGCAAAAATAGTCTGGTAAGGTCCATCAGGGTTGTGATTGGCATCAGTGGAAAGCAGGCTTAGAACAATGAAATATACCCCAAAGAGATCATGGGGGGGGGAAAGACTTGTACAAAAAT
Organism: Gracilinanus agilis; assembly: GCF_016433145.1. Lineage (NCBI taxonomy): Eukaryota > Metazoa > Chordata > Mammalia > Didelphimorphia > Didelphidae > Gracilinanus > Gracilinanus agilis. Next base: position 393,129,952 of record NC_058133.1, on the reverse strand, counting down.
ATTTATAACTGCGCTCTTTGTGGTGGCAAAAAATTGGAAAATGAGGGACTGTCCTTCAATTGGGGAATGGCTGAACAAATTGTGGTATCTGTTGGTGATGGAATACTATTGTGCTCAAAGGAATAATGAACTGGAAGAATTCCATGTGAACTGGAAAAACTTCCAGGAACTGTTGCAGAGTGAAAGGAGCAGAACCAGGAGAACATTATACACAGAGATGGATACACCATGGTACAATCGAACATAATGGACTTCTCTACTAGCAGCAATGCAATGGTGCAGAACAATTCTGAGGGATTTATGAGAAAGATGCTATCCACATTCAGAGGAAGAACTGTGGGAGTAGAAACACAGAAGGAAAACAATTGCTTGAACACATGGGTTGATGGGCATATGATTGGGGATGTAGACTCTAAACAACCACCCCAGTGCAACTATCAATAATATGGAAATAGGTCTTGATCAATGATACATGTAAAACCTAGTGGAATTGTGTGTTGGTTACGGGGGGGGTGGGGTGGGAAGGTTGGGGAGAGGGAAAGAACATGAATCATGTAACCATGGGAAAATATTCTAAATTAAAAATAATAATAAAGGGGGCAGCTGGGTAGCTCAGTGGATTGAGAGCCAGGCCTAGAGGCGGGAGGTCCTAGGTTCAAATCCGGCCTCAGACACTTCCCAGCTGTGTGACCCTGGGCAAGTCACTTGACCCCCATTGCCTACCCTTACCACTCTTCCACCTATCAGTCAATACACAGAAGTTAAGGGTTTAAAATACAAAAAAAAATTAAAAAAAAAATAAACCAAAAAAAGAACAATGAAATAATGGATCCTTGAAGTATTCAAACAACACAAAATAAAAACGATTAGCCCTCTTTCACATGATGAACAATGAAATATATATTGTATGATAACACATGTACAACCTATATCATATTACCTGCCATCTTGGGAAGGCAGGAGAGGTGGGACAGAGAGAAAGAAAATGAATTGCAAAATGTCAGAAGACAATTATTAAAAATTGTATCAATGTGTAGCCTGAAAAATAATAAAAATGTTAAAAAGAATGACTAGCAGTTAGCCTAATGATTTTTTGTTAATTTATTGTCTTCTATACCTATGAAAGATTTGAGGAAATTAAATTGATTTTGTATCATTTTATAACTGATTCTACTCTGAAATTGATCCTATTCTGTTACTGCCCCATTTTGTATGATTGCTCAAGCTACATTTCTTTGTCTCTGCCTATGAGTTAAGTTTAGGAGTTCAGTTCTCTTGCTTCAGGAAAATCTATCATCCTTGAGGGATGTAGGTAGACACCAGGGAATTAGGTCTAGTATCTTTATACCACCAACCTATCCTTCAAAGATGCCTGGATTTTCATAAAAAGAAGTCTGGCTCATTATCTTTAACTTTGTAGGTGGACTCACACCATTAACATTTCTTAGTCACAGGAGGCAAGGAGGGAGTCATTGCCTGCCCTTCATTCCCAATTTCCAACCAATCATGTTCTCTTCACTCCCAAGATGCTGCCAACCTTACAACCAGCTGCATTATTTTCCTAACCTATCCTATTCTTTGTTCTATGCTTATAGAAAAAGGAGCTGTGCCTTCTTCTCCTCTGGGTCACTGGCCTCTATGAAGTAGCCATTTGACAGATTCGCACCCTGCTAATAAACTGATACAGCTTGAAATTATATGCTTCAGTTTACCTTTATTAAGTATATAAAGACAGAATCAAGAAAGGCAGGATAGCACAGTGGCCTGAGAGCTGGCCTAATAGTTAGCAAGACCCACCTTCAAATCCTTCTACCCTCACATATAAATTCTAGCTGTTTGATCCTGAGCAATTCTCTTAATCTTTTGGTGTATCAGGAGAGCAAGGAAATTGCAGATGAAATATCCCTCTGCATTGGTAGAAGAAATTTCTCCCTGGAACTCCCCTCCGTTGATGAAATCACAGGGCTGGTAAACAACATTAAAATACACTCCTGCCTCTATTACATATATTGTATATGTTATTTTATACAAGTTTTTTTGTAATATCAGAGTTTGAAATGAGGAAGAAAAAGGATATGCGATAGAGGTCAACAAGCATTAATTAAGCACTTAAGATACGCTAGACCCTGTACTAAGTGCTAGAAATTCAAAGTAAGAGTTCTGGACTTCAAGAAACACATATTCTAATGAGGTGATACACCAATCAAATAGTTATATGCAAGATATATATGGTCTGAATCAAGGCTGTCCTTACCAACATTCTGAACCAATCACTATTCTAACATTTATCCTTCACATTGGCTTTCCTACTAGGAAGGGAGAAATTATTTTGAATACCTTGGGACAGCTGAAGTGTCAGAATGAAGTTGGGTTCAAACCTTCCCCTTTCCCTACCCAAACAAATAAGATAATGGTCCACACGTCCTCGTCCTCCTCCTCTTCTTCCTCCTCATCATCCCTAAGGTTAAACTGAGTTGTTGTTGTTGATGATAATGATGATAACAATTCCTATATATTTCCTCTTTATCTAGCTGGTCTTTCAAGATTTACACAGCAGTAAGAGTTGTTTTTTTGTTGTTGTTATTTGCTTGTTTATTTTTAATTTTCTTTGCAAACTGTTTTCTTCTCCAAAACCCATTTCATTAAGGATTATATTTTCTTTGTAGGAGGACTTTGGAACTCCTTCATAAACATCCTAGTATTTTAAAGATACTAATATTTTCCCCAAAGTCATAAATCTTGAAGAAAAGATTCATGCACTGGAAAATAAGGTAACATTTTCCTGTATAGAAAATTTTAAGATTTTCAAATTAGATTCAATGGAAGTAATTTAAAAAATTAGAAAAATTAAAACCTTATTAATTTACTACAATATGTAAATTGTTACAATTTAGTACAGTTGAGTAGAAGTCAGTTAAATTTTACACTATACTTAAGAGGCTAAGCAAATTAATGCAAACACTTTGCCTATTTAAGAATAAAGTTAAGCAAATGCTTTCAAACACTTCTTTAGCATTTGCAAGCAAACGTTGGAGCATGCACACTAGAAATGAGTACTATTACCTGCTAATTAAATACTTGACTGGATTTTGTAAGTTATACAGTACATAACTTGCCTCTCACTTTTCTTTTCAGCACCACTCTTTGTACTTATAAAAATATAAAACTTCAGTTCCTTTAATTAGTTATCTAATCAAATTAGTTCAATTCAGTTTGCTGACTTCCCTCTTTCCTGGCTCAAAAGAAAGTAAGTTAGTGAACTCTGATTGTATTCAAACAAAGATTGAAAGGGGAATAATAAATACAGGATAAAACTCCCCAGGGCTGGAGACTGTGATTGATAGATGTGCAAAGAGGTATGCAAATCACATTAAATCTACTAGGTGCTTTGTTTTTCTTCATTGAAGACTGAAGAGAAAAAGGATATATATCTCTTTCCTGTTCTACATAGATGTTTCCTGAAGAACAGTACTGTTTGGAAATATTACTTAGGAGAAGTCAAATTCAAAATCAAGTTTCAATTTAGTTCTTTCAGACAGTGAATGTGCATTCTTTGGGGGTTTGATGAATTTGTGATTTCATTAATGATGAGAATCCCTCCATTCCTGGAGAAGTCACAAGCTTCCCACATTATCTCATTGCGGATTTCTTGTTAAAGTCATTCTATAGCTTCCCTGCAGTAACTATCTACCTATGGTTCTGGAAGCCTTCTGGTTCTCTTAGTAAATGTTGATGATTCCCAATGACATTTGCTTCTATTTTGCTGCAGAAGACCTTTCCTCCCCCCTGCTTTCTACTTATATATCTTGGCAACATTTTACAGAGATATAGGGGATTTTATAGGGATACGGCAATAACATAGAAATCACTACTATCCTGGCTTTTAATTTTTTAATTTTCGATATTTTATTGATTTTAACAAACACCAAAAAAATAGACATTTCCACATACCTCGTAGAATAGAAGAAAAGAATTATATATGAAACTGAGAATCTATTATGAACAGTAGGCTTTTCTTTTAAAATATTTAATCAATTCAACACGTAACTCTTTCCGTGCCTCAGTTTACCTTTATTTCTCATGATTAATGACCAAGGTGAGAGATCTGGGTCCTCTCAAACAAGATTAGCATTTACAGAGATCAAGCTTGAGGGAACGGGAACCCTGTCCAATACCGCTGGTCATGCTGGAAGTATCTTGTCTTCTCCATGTTTTGAGATCAGATGCCTTTCCCCAGAGATTAAGACTTTAGCAATCATAATGTTCTCAGCGTGTCTCCAACCACTAATATCTTGTCCTCTGGGTGTTATATACTTGTGCTGACTTTTTCCCCTTTCCTTTCATGGAGGCAGCAAGTCTGCAGGGTATTGCCGATTGCACTCGTTTTTCCTTAATGCATCGAATGTTGGGCAGACATTTTCCCCCTCCCTCTCACACAGGATCATCCGGGTCCGGTCAGGTGAAGGAAAAGTGGTAAAGGAAGAGAGGAGGGAGAGGAGGGGCGTCCTCGAGAGAGGTAAAGAAAGGGAGGAGTGAGGTGGAAGCTGAGGGCCAAAGGAAGAGAGAGGGGGACAGGTCAATCTCAAGCTTCATTCCGGGGAAACCGGAACGCACCCGGCCTCCTCTGCCTCCTCTTACCTCCTCCGGACATGTAACTTTTAAAGCTGCGCTGCTTGTCTATTCTGTTTTATCTTCCTTCTGTTATCTTCTCTATTTTAAAAAAAATTCTTCAATAGCCCTCTCTTTCATTTTCTTTTGTTTGCCTTACTATCCCTATTCTTCCTCTTCCTTTTTGCTCCCTCATTGGGAGGAAAATAAAACCCTTGTAATAAATATGCAATAATAATCCTCTGACACTTCCTAGGTGTACGGTCCTGGGCAATTTGCTAGACCCCATTGCCTGGCCCTTAACTCTCTTTTGCCTTGGAACCAATGCACAGTATTGTTTCTAAGTCGGAAGGTAAGGGCTTTAAAAATAAATACATCTGTTTAATCAGGCAAAATAAATGTCCATGTTGACCAGGTCCCAAATAGCCAATGTTTGAATATGTATCACCACTTTACAGGAGTTAGGTAATAAACACTTCATCATTAGACTTTGGGAACTGTTTCATTGACAAAGATCTTAAGCCTTTCAAAGATGTTTTTACATCGTTCTTGTAGAAATTGTTCTAGTTCTGCTCAATTTATTCTACACAAGTTCATATTAGCCTTCTCAAGTTTTTTCTGAAGCTATTGCTTGTGTTATTTCTTACAAGATAATATTCTATTAAATTCATATTCTAGTCATACTTCAATTTGTTCAACCATTTCCCAATTGACTTCAGAGTTTCCAGTTCTTTGCCATAAGGCTGCCCCCCCAAATACCCAACACTAGAGTTTTACAGTCGAGTCTATTCCCTCTTTCTTTCATATCAGGTAGTACTATCACTAGATCAAATGGCATGCACAGTTTAGTCAATTTAATTTCAAGTTTCTTTCCAGAATGGCTGGACCAATTCATACTTCTAGCAACAGTAGGTTAGCATCCTTGTTTTTCCTTCATGCCCTCCCACATTTATCAATTTACTTTTTTGTCATTTTTGTCATTCTGATGGGTGGGCACTAAAACCTCATTTGCTTTGATTTGCATTTGTCTAATTATTGATTTGAGCACTTTTTATTTTGTTGAGCTTGGATTTCTTCCTCTGAAAACTGTCTGTTAATGTCCTTTGACCATTTATCTATTGGGGAATAAGTCTTGTTTTTTTAATCATTTTGAATCAGATCCTTATGTATCTTGGATATGAGATGATTATCAGAGAAACTTACTATAAAAGAATTTGCTGGATTAACTGTTTTCCTTTTAATTTCTACTATGTTGTTTTTGTGTAAAAATTCCATCTTGGATCTTTGACAAATAATTTGTTAATGAAGCTGATGTCTTCTACTTGGTTGTGATACAACCTTATTGTACAATTGTACAGTAGTTATTGTAGTGTTTAGCTTTTATTCAGTCAAAGTTTCTAATCACATTTTGGAATGGTTGCATATGTGGGCATAATGGAAAGAGTCCTGGAAAAAAAAACCCAGGAAATATGGTTGTCACTTGCTGGGAGACAATGAATGAATGACAGAAATTCTGGCATTTAATTTACTTTTAAAATGACAGAATTATGCTAGGTCTCTAAGGTATACAGTTTTTGTACCATATAATTACCAAGGAAGCTATGAAACCTCTTTCTAGATCTGTTAAAATAATGTACATAAAAAAGTGTACATATTTATTTTAAAAAAAGAAATGGAAAACCACTCTAGTATCTTTGCCAAGAAAACCCCAATTGTGGTAATGAAAAGTTGAATATGACTATAAAATGCCTGAACAACATTTTTGTCAATCCCATGTGAATTTTAGTGTAGTCTTAACCAGAGCCATGGGAATAAATTAGTCCTATTGACATTTTGCATTCCCATGATACACCTATATGCCTGGGTCTTATTAAATAATTTTGATTTCACTGATCTTACTACATATATATCCATTTTAGAGATTTTAAGTTGGATCAAAAAAGGTATTAGGTTACGGCTAGTAAAATTTACACATGTATTTGCTAAAGATATGTTTAGTGTTCCCTCTGTGTATACACCTTATAAGTTTAAATCTACATGTGTTTCTATGTGAAAAACAACTTATATTTCTGTAAGCTCATTTAGCTATTCATAGTAAAGGAGCATATCAATTCAGGCACAATGAGCAAGGATTAGTTTATATCAGTTCTGCATAGTGTCAGTACCAACATACTGTCACACATATTTATTTTAATAATTATTACATGAAGGGTGATTGTGAATCCATATTATCTGACCAATGTGTAACATCAGTTTTTAGTAGAGCACCTCATGCTCATTATATATGGCATAAGATGCTTAATTCTAGGAAGAATAACTAAAATGGAATTTGAAAAATGTGTTCCCAATGCAAAAATTTTTAAAAATGCTATTAGTACAATAGTTTATTAATATTGTATCAAATAGAATAATTAAGGTATATTAAATAATTATCTCAGAGCATCATAGTTAACTGTGACAAATGCTAGAACCCTCTAAATGCAGGGCATCAACTGTCATCCATTGTGAGAATCTGTGATATTTAAATTGAGCTTGAATGGATGACAAGAATATGTAAGAAATTTGGTTTAGGAAGTGTGGTGTAATAAAGAAGTGTTGGTAGTCAGCAGATGTGATTACCAGACTGGCTATAGCTACCCCGTGACCTAGGTCAAGTCATTTACATCCTCTAGACTCCAGTTTCCTCAATCATTAAATGAGAAGATTGGGCCAAATGATCCCCAATGTCCTTCCAATTTGAATAGTCCATGATTTTGCCAATTCTTTTGTGAACTATTATTTGACTACTTTTTTGCTTTGGTGCCTCATACTCTAAAATGAGGATGATGCTTGAGTTCCTCACAACTCACTCAAGTGTTTTACAGATTACCAACTTGTTGCTTAAAAAAAGCATTTTAAATTCTTCTCTTAAAGGGAAATACCACAGAATAGTTCTGTTCTCCTATACTCCGCATAGTCTAAGTAAGAAATTGAGAGAAATATCAAGTATAAGTAAAATAGGGACACAACTTTATTTTTCTAAAAGGCAGTTAAGTACATTGTCATATCAAAAAGTTAAATGCAGATTAGTCTGCACTAAATGTTATTAAGGCAGCAAAATCAGGCTTAACTATTAATACCAGTGTTCTGCCTCCATAGATGCAGATCTGTGAAGGCTAAGTATGGCAGTAGTCGGAGCCATACATTTTTAAACAATTGGGTCACATTAAATTTGAATTAAAGAACAGTCAGGCTGAATATGAAACAAGAAGTCTTTCCTATCCATCTTAATCTTAGTGCCTTCCCTCTGTTGATTATCTTCAATTTAATTCTTTCTCTTTTGTTTGTCCATAGTCTTCTCTGTGAAAATGTGATCTCCTTGAGGAAAGGGACTTTTTTGTTTGCCTTTGCAACCCCAGTGCTTAGCACAGTGCCTGGAACATACTAGGTGCTTAATAAATTCTCCTTGACCCACTGACCAAAACAGAATAGACAACATGAACACAGAGATCTCCCAAAAATAAAAGGTGCAACACATGCTTTTTGAACCAACAAAAAACCAACCAAACATAAAATCTCCAAGAAAAAATCTCCCAACGTATTACAAAAGGAAAATAAGTACGTATATATAAAAAAATAAAAATAAAAAATCAGAAATGCTAAGGCAAGGTCAATTAGCTAAAATAAGTTTGTTTCTTTTTGTATCAAGCACTACTGCCTCCTTTACACTAGCAGCATGTCTATATGCTAAAAGTCCATAGCAGCAAAACACATTATCCATTTGGCATTTACAAAATTAAATTACTGAATAAAAATATAATTTGTTCTCATAAAACTATGTTTCATACAGTAATAATTTTTAAAGCAAGCTAACCAAAAACAAAACACACAAAACAAGGTTTAGTACAGTAACAAAATCAAAGTACTTCAAACTTTGTCGCCATGAGCACTTAACAGTCTTGACTAGTTTTCCCTTTGTATTAAAACTAACATTAATAGTAATGCTTTTACTGATTTGCCTTATTTCAATGTATTCTGTTTAGTGATTTAGAAAGAAATGTTTGAGTACTTGCTGTTTATACAAAATTCCAAAGGGAAACAATACTGGTCTGCTGGATCTTCAAAAATATAGGAAAAAAAGCATTTAATTTTTTTTAAAAATTCTGTGTTAAGATATTTAATAACTGATTATAATTTATTACCTAATAATTTAGGTAAAACTGTCATTTATATAAAATTATTTTAGTTGGGTGAAATCCAACAAGAATATGCTCAGTGACTAAAGATGCACTTGGTGCTGCTCCCAACTGTTGTACCACAACAAAAATAGGTCCTTCTCCCATTCATGAAGAGTTTCATGTAGAGGAATGGTAAATCCCAACTCATTCTGAAGTGTTCTGAAAACCATAATGCTTCTCCAGAAGAGTCTCACATGACCAGTGTCCTGGTGGAGAATGCATTTATATATTTCCGACCCTGATCGGAGGCCATCATTTGATCCTCTGTCTTCCCACAGGACACAGATTCCCAGGCATTACTAAGATGCTGTGAGAGAAAGAAGATGACAAAGCTTTACTTTTCTTCTCTTTGAGATCATCAGTCTAGCACTTTAAAGAGAAAATGTATTACTGACAATATAATATGCATTATTTAGATACTTCATCATTCTGGTTATATCTCTATAACAAAAAGTAGACCACAGGATTCTTAACCACCTTAAATATCAAAGAAGATACAAAGATTGTGATGCATCTGTTTTATATGTGTTCACATATGTCATAAACATGTACATATAATATATATATGCACGTGTATACACAGAATGTGTGTATGTATATGTACTACACATATATATTCTGGTTCCCTATACCATACATGAAGGAGAATTCTTTTTAGAGGGGAAAGAGAAATATATATGTGTGTGTGTGTCCAGATTTCTTTCTGGAGCAGGTAGGGAACCACACCAAAAATTTATGCAGAAAACAACCAAGTCTTCATAAATCAAGACTTTCCAGGGATTTTGTTGTTATTGTTCCCAAGTCATAAAATCCAGTGGGAGAAAGAAATCAAATGATATTCCAGTCAAGTGTTATTAAGGGCTGCACACGTATTTAGTCACTAGGTAAATTTATCATTGCCTTGAGCTGTGTGGAGTGTAAAATTTGCAGTCGTGCTGGAATTTAGTAACACCTCCTAAATACATTATATCTTTTCTTTCAGTTAATTTAAACCTCATTTTTACCACCATAGTTTGTTATCTAATTGCACAGCTGTTTCTATTTATTATGTAGCAGAAGTCACAACTTGTTTCACATCTGCAGTGTTGCTTAGCATCAACGAATATAAATCTTAGTTGAGAACAGAAGAGTGTTCACAAACACTCAAATTTCACTCCCCATAGTAGGAAGGAGAGTAGGGTTTAGAGCTAGAAATACACAACAATCTTGGAAATCATCTAGTACAATCTCTATTTTACAGATGAAAAAAAAATGAGGCTGGAAGGGGAAGTGATTTGCCTAAGATAATACAAATTTTTAGAGATTATTATAAGTCATTTAAAAATGCTAATCCTTGTAAACCAAATAAAAGCCATGTAAGAGCAACCTAACTCAAATAAAACTTATTAGGGGACTTATGTGTGTGTGCTAGGCATTATAGGAGGGGGAAAAAACTGACCTTGAAGAGGCAATGTTTGTACAATGGAATGAAGAATCAGTTTTGGAAAAGATGACTTAAATTCAAATTCTACTGCTTTCTGCCTGTGCACACTTGGGCGAATCATTTAACTTCCTTGGACCTTAGTTTCTTCATCTGAAAATGAGGGGTTCAGACTAGGTAGTATCAAAGTCCCAATCAGATCTAGAACTATGATCCCATGAGTTTAAAATTTGGTAAGAGAAATATGAATAATAACATAGTAATAGCTAACATTTATAAAGTGCCCTGAGTTTTGCAAAATGCTGCACTGATTATCTCATTTTGTCTTCACAACAATCCTGAAAAGCAAATACTATTATCATTACCATCAGTAAACTGAGGCAGACTTAGCAGTTAAGTGTTTTGCCCAAGTTCATATAAATTGTACCTTTGACTAGATCTGAAAATCAGGACTGACTCTAGGTCCAAAGCTCCACTGCACCACATAAAGCATTAAGTAATAAACAACAGTATCTCAATACATATTGCAAATATGGCAGAAATTTTAAGAGAGATCATTTGGGATAGAAACAGCGAGGAAAAATTTTCTGGAGGGGATAGAACTTGAAATGGGCAGCCATAGGGAAGCAGAGGGGAGGTAGGTGGGCATTCTAGTCCCAGAAAAGGAAGCATAAGCATAGTCATGAGTGTGAAAATTAACATGGCAATTTGGGAGGTTGAGGACAATGAAAAGGCAAGGAAGACTAGAGCAAAAAGTTGGGGAGTAGTGGCAGATAGAATATCATAGACAGGATAGGACAGGGCACAAGAACTGGGACCAGGCACAAGAATTTAGACTAGATACAATAAGAAATGGGAAACTTTAACATAATGGGAGCAAATTTTGAGGAAGATCAGTCTGGCTATGATATTTCCTAATCAGGCTGCTGAAATTTGTTCTGGAAGGTAACCAAAGTTTGGCTGCTCTGAGCTTCTGACTTTTTAAAACACTCAACAAATATAAAACATCAATTGGGATCCTCATTTAATTTGCATCCTGATCTAACCTATAATCTCATCTCAAGTATAAATAATATAGCTTGAAATATGTAGGTTTCATTCTGGAAGCAGAAAGTCTCAACAAATAATTTGTAATGCTACACAGCAAGGCAGATTTATCTTGATATTTTCTGGAACATCATGTATCCTGAAAAGGCTAAAGATGACAGAAGTCATGTGCTGAATCTAATGCCAAATCATATTTGTTGGTTTCCTGAAGAAATTGCTCTCTTTAGGATAGCTCAAAACAAGGATTTCCCTCTCCATCTGCTTAGTTGAAAGAGAACAATATTTCTAGAAAGCTTGTTGTATGCCACAATACTTTGGAATCTTCTGAATTTTTAAAAAAAGAACTTCAAGGGGGCAGCTAGATGAGGCTCAGTGGATTGAGACCCAGGCTGAGAGATGGAAAGTTCTGGGTTCAAACCTGGCCTCTGACATTTTTTCACTATGTGACCCTGGGCTGGACAAGTCACATAACCTCCCTTGCCTAGCCCTTACTGCTCTTTTGCCTTAGAACCAATATACAATGTTTATTCTAAGTCAGAAGGTAAGAGATAAAAAAACAAAAACAAAAACAAAAACACTTCCAAATGTCCATGTTGTTTCAATGTGAATATTTCAAGTCACACTGAATCTAAATTTACAATTTAGATTTCATCTATACAACAGCATAGTACATAAAACTCAGGACTATAATGGCCATAATTTCTTTTTAAAAGGCAGTTTCTTTTTCTTCTGTTCTATATATTTTTAAAAAGGGAAGCCTGGTAGAGTAGAAAGCCAATCTTGGAGTCAGGAAGATCTAGGTTAGCAGCCATTCTACATTTGGGGAGGGATTTTCCACAGTGAACCCCCAGCAGATACTCTTCCTCTACCACACATAAAATAAATGATTTACTCATATGAGTTAATTTGATATAGATTTCTCACAAGCTACTTTCAATGTTTCGTTTTTTTTGGTAGACTACAATTTTGTCACAAGTCAAGTTTTTAAACAAGAAACGCAAACCTCTGTTCTTGCATGAACATTTGGCATTTGTAGCTTCAGAGTTGAAGGGACCCCTTAGGGGTTACTTGGTCCAACTTTCTCTTCTTCTAGATTTAAAAAAAATTCCAAGGTCTTGAGAGGTAAATTGAATTGTTCGCAATCAGATCTACATTGTGCTATGCAAATAAACCTCCTGTTAGATTTTTTCCCCCTGAAATAGGAAAGGAAAAGGCATATGTGTATATATATATATGCATATATATATATATATATACACACACATATACATATATGTATGTATTTATGTATGTATGCCTACTATGCGCCAGGCACTGTGCTCAGTGCTTGACAAATATCTCATTCAGTCCTCACAACAACTCTAGAAGGTAGGTGTTTTAAATTATCCTATCCTCAAGAGAAACTTGGGCAAAATGACATTAAGTGACTTCTGAAGTATCACACAGCTAGCTTCTGAGGCAAATTTGAATTCAGGACTTCTTGACTCCAGACACAAAGATCCATCATTTAACCAATTATTTATTTACTTAGCACCTGTTATGTGCCAGGCATTGTACTAAGTACAATGCACTATTTAGTTCCCTGAATAGCAATATATCTAAGGAAACTGTTTCATAAAACCTAGATTTTCCTTTCCTCTTAGACTACTCTTTTTGAGTAGAAATTGTTTTATTCATTGCTTTTGTTTCTTAGGCTCTCAAAATGTTATCTGGAATATGTAGGAAGTTAGTAAATATTGGCAGATTGAATATTTAAAGGAAAAATTTTCAAGTCAAATCAGTAAACATTAAGTGATTACTTACTGTGTGCAAGGCACTGTGCTAAGGTTGAGGAGACAAAAGACAAAAAACAGTCCTGCCCTCAAGGAGCTCACACTCTAACTGTCCTTTGGACTAATCTATTCTGGCCTGTACTTTCTCTCTCGATGAAGAGAAACTGCCAATTTGGTAGAAAATAATACTACTTAAGACTACTAACTGTTCAATAGGACCACAGAATCAAAATGACAGAATTTTAAGGTTAGAAGGGACCTCAAAAGCCATCTCTTCCAACTACTTCACAAAAGTAATTCCTCCCTATAATATACCCAACAAGCAGGCTTATAATCTTGGAAAGAATAGCTCTAATGAGAGACCATTCACTATAGTGAATCAAGTAATAGTGTGGGTCCCACCACCACCACCAGACTTATAGTACTGCCCTCTGAGGTCAAACAACTCTAATACTTCTTCAGCATGAGACACAGCTATTGTGTCTCCAATGAGTTTTCTCTTGGTTAAATATCATTCATTCCTCATGTAGTATTGACTCAAACCCCTTTACCATGCAGGTTGCCTTTCTCTGCATGGTATCCAGCTTATCAATGTTTTTGTCACCCCTAGCTGAAGAACTGAACACAATACTCCAAATAGAATGAGATGAGAGCAGAAAAGAAAGGAAGGACTCTCTTTGTGTAGCCTATGATCCAATTAGGTTATTTGGCTATTATTTCACCCTGCTAAATCATATGGAATCTTCTCTCCACTAAAAACCTTAGATTTGTTTCAGAAAAATTGCCATCTAACCTCCATCATCTACTTGTAAAGTTGATTCTCTAAACCCAATTGAACACATTTCTAATAACAGAATGCAGACCTCAGAATTGCCAGAATTATTATCATTAATGTTTATATGAAATTATTTAAAAATAAAAATTTACTTCTACCCTACATGTCTGTCGCTGCCACTCACACCTAAATAATCATCATCCAAAAATATTTAATGACTCTTCCAGGACAATGACTCTCCCCTCCAAGAACATGACTGAGGAATGAAATATGAACATAAACATATGTATACAGATACATCATATACATGTTTGTATAGGTCTTTTACTACTCAATAATCAACTTATTCTAGATAGAACATAATCCTATTGAATTCATGTATCAGATTCCAACAAAAGGCAATGTCCTTTAAGCTTTGAAATTCAGAGAGCACATGAGGTCAGCTAAAGAGGTTTGCTTTAGTCTTGATAACTCAATCTTTACATAACATGATGACACATAATCATAGAAGCTACTTTGTGAAGGAACAAAGGTGAAGAGGATGAGAGGGAAAGCTGGTTTCTTGTTGTTGTTGTTCGGGGAAGGGAGTGTAGTACAGTGGGAGAACACCATATGATTTCTCTTGACAAGATGGCAGCATTGAGTGAAAAAGATGATCAGAGTGACAGACACGTAAATATATTGCCTTCCCAGACAAGTAGAACTAAAGGAAAAGCAGAATGTTAAATGTTTAGCTATAGAAAAATAAATTCACATTTCAACAATTGAAATGTAACTGTGGCAGACACCATCTTGTTTTCTTCTTTCAGATCTCATTTTTAACCTGAAACCTTTGGAATCCAATATTGCATTTCAAGAAGTCAGTGAGAATTCTGACAAACTAAAGATAGTTGCAGGGAAGGAGTCTTTGTGTATAAAAGAAATATCATTTAATACTATGACATACATTTTTATGTGCTCCTGTTATTCCTTTTTTCCTGATACATTTTCATTACACTTACACTAGAATTATTAATAAGAATTTTGGATACGAATGTCACTCTAATTATTGACTCATAGTGTAATTTCCAAGTTGTCATTCTCCTTAGTTCATTTTTACATTAAAAATCTGACTAGCATATCCTTCTCCTGGCAGCCAAGTCATCTTACTTATCCTGTAACGTGTATTTAACTGCCTCTGGGCAGAAGAGAAATGTAAACAATCTTGTCAAAGTTTTAAATGGGATATCCTGGTAAAGTACATTAAATAAATACTTGGACCCCATGTAGAAACCAGAACAGTAGGACAAGAGAAGGCTATGTGCAAAGGTGGTTTTCTTCAAGAACTAGTTTTTCTTCACATTCTTATCCAGAATAGGAATTGTTTTTATTGTTCCATATTTATCCTACTTTTTAAATGTTGTTATATCTACTCAACGGTCTTATATGATAGAAGCTGAGAATTTGTATTAGAAATAGCCTAAGCAATCATATTCTCCATATCCTGAAATCTTAATGGATTGTGAATAAAAATAAATGATATACACACCATATCGATAAGCCAGGTAGGGATGAGACCTATGATTTCATTGATATAGGGAACTTCTCGGGCAAAGAAACTTATTCTACCAATACAAGTTGGCATGTTCTCAGTGACTTTTAACCTTTGAGAGTTGTCCAGAGAGCAATGAGTACTTAAGAAATTTTCTCAGTCACAAAGTTAGGTTATAGCAGATGTGGGACTTGGTTCTAGATCTTCCTGGCTTCGAGGCCAGCTCTCATTCTATTCTGCTACTGACTTCTCATGCATATGTATATATGAAAGCTAATTCATTTTACCATTAGCTGGAAAACAAAACTAGTCATTTATTTATTTATGTGTTTGGCCAAACTACTCTTAAGAAATGCTAATGTTATCCAAAAAGGAAAAAAAAGTAGTGGATGAAAGAACAGTTAAGTCAGAGGAAAGAACAGTAATGTGGATTAAGTACTTATTCTATTCAACCTATCTAAAAATAACATCTTTAGAACTTAATATTTGTGATATTAGAGTTACCCCCCAAAAGATGTATGGGTCATAAGAGAATAAATGATACTAAAGAAATTCTAATCATGGGGAAAGATATTTTCTTCATGATAAAGCTCAGTAGTTCTTTAACTGTTCCCATATAATATATCCCCCCCCCCGCCCCAACTGCCCCTTCTACTCCATTGAAACTCACTTCTTCCATTGCCAAACCTAGAGTAACCAGTTGCTGTGCTGCTCAGGGAAAAAAACATTAAAAGTTTTTGGTTGTTTTGTTTGCTTGTTTTTTTTTGAGAGGGAGTAGTGGTACAGAGAGATGTAGATGAGTCCACAGATGCATTTCTTTTTCACTCAATCCTATTTTCACAATCACTAGTTACACTAAATTCTTCTTTGATGAAGGGGAGTGCTTTTGATGCCTTCTAGAAACAGCAGCTTTTATTGTCTTATTTCTAAAAAATTTATCATAATGTAAGCTACCTATCCTCTCTTCTCTTGTATCATCATTACTCAGAAAGACAGCAAGTTCTTCCACCAGTCACTTTGCTAGTTCCAGCTTAATAAACAAAAATGAATTAAAGGTCCCAGTTGTTCTAATTCAAGTCTACCTTGCCAAATCTGGAGAATATTCATTCCCAGAATGTTTATTTGCTCAAAGTGTCATTAAATAAAAACCAAGTCATTATCTCTTGTTAAGATTGCCTAGAGCAGGGTGTCCTGACTGAACTCCAATCCCTTTCCTTCTTTAATTAGTCATTCTTAATTAAACTCAAAAGCTATAGCATACACATTTAATATAGATAATATATTGGCATAGGTCACTGAAATATTAATGATACCAAAGAGAATTTTTGTCAGGTGAAGTGGGAACAAATGATCAACACTGAGAACCTCCTAGATGAAGAGAAAAAGGAAATTAAACACATCTGAACAAAGGATGTCAAACTATCTTAGGGAGGCTATCTTGTTACTGCACAACAGTGGGAAGATGGAAAAATCAATCAACCAGCATAAACCAATCAACCAACTGAGCTTAATTAATTGACTGTTTCTGTCCATTGAGTCGACTAAATCAATCATATCTTAGCATTCTATACACTCCTTTTTAAGGATAATTATATGTGCTGCAGGAGAGCACCATTTTTAATACTAAAAGAGGGAAAGAATACATGATGGGAACTGAAAATGTCACTTCCCTGCTCTGTGGAGAAGTTTTCTCATCTGTAAAATGAGGGGGTCAGACTAGATAATGTCTAAGATCTCTTCCAGATCTAAATCCTTTGGTACTCTAAAAGCCACTGAGTCACTGGTGATGTTCTCATATAGAGAAAAGAAGGCCCATTTTTAATGTTGTGAGCTCACTTAGGCAAGACATTCTATCTGGGCATCAGTTTCATTCACTATAAAAGGAAGAGTTAGACTAACTAATCTCTAAGATTTGTTGGAACTCTAAATCTATGATCTCCCTCTCCCTCCTCTTCCCTTTTATTCTAATAAGTAGACAGTCTCTCAGCCTTATTTACCTATAAATGCTTCTATGGTATACTACCAAGAGTACTATCTTAATTTTCTCTATACTGTTATAAAGTGTTTAAATGTTTACTGAACCATTTAAAAATGGATAAACTAATACAAATAATTTAAATACATACTGATGAATGGCATAATATATACTAAAAAATTAGGAAAATCTAAAGCAGAGTGGTGATTGCTGTCAGTAGTACTCTAAAACTCTTGGGTAAAATCTTTATATAAACTAGCTAGGAAACTTGCTTAAATTAAACTCACTGTTTAAAAAAATTTAAGTTAGTGAAAAACCAACAAGTCAGGAAATTCAAATTTAAGGCTGTCATTCTGTGGTTACAAAAAAAAAAGAGGAAAGTGAGTGAGTTAAGTGCATATGAATATATCTTTAAACCTAAGCTAAAAGAAAAATGTAGTTCAGAAGATTTCTAACTTAAGTGTGGTTCAATGCTCTGGAATGAAAAACCCCATCTAACCAAGAAATATTTATTAATTCATTTATTTCTAACTTTTAAAAGATATAGTCATATGACCGAAAGTATTTTTCTCTATGAAGGGAAAACAATGAAAAACCTGCAGTTCTATTCTCTTCTTTGACTAAGAATGGCACTAGTTCAATCCCCTCCTCACTGGAAGAGATGAGTTATCCCAGAACCCTCAGATGCCCTCTCATGGTCACTCCTTGGAGGAAGGAAGGTATACAAAGGTATCAGATTGCAGGAATGTCTAGATTTAGTATGTCCTCTCCTAATCTGAAGCAAAGTCATTGCATAATTTAGGATCATCTAGGATTTAGGGATACAGGAAGAAAAGAAGCTAATGTTCACCTTTTGCTTGAAAGTGTACAAAATGCTTTACATACATTCTCTCATTTGACCCTAATAACCATTGAGTGCTATTATAATGCCCATTTTCCAGATTAGGAAACTAAGGCTGAGAGATTAAGTGTAGCCTATGGCCACACAGCCGGCAATGATCTGAGATGGAATTTGAACCCATGTCTTTCTGATTCTAAACGTAGCTTTCTTACCCCGTATAGATGATAATGTAGCTCAACAATTTGTCTAGATAGGGAAACTGAGATTCGGGCAAGTTAAGTAATTTGCCCAAGTTTATACAAGATTCAAAACTACTTATCTGACTCCAAATCCACTGCTTTTCCCACTATGCCAAGTAGTTTTATCTGTTTGTCTATAGTGGCTCTGACCCAACCACACCCTCTTTTTACTCCATGTTCAAGACATTCTGACAACAATCTTATGACAGTGTGTTCCCTTTTCCAATTCAGATATGAGGGGTGAGGGGGGGCTTCAACACTGAATGCATAATTTGTAATGTAGAACAGGCATACAAACATTATAAAGATGAAAAACTCAAGTTTAAGAAATTTCCCAGAATATTTTTTATTATTAAAGTACCCAGATTAGCTTTCACAGTTTGAGATTAGAGCAAGCATTTTTTTAAAGCGCAACCTTATTTTATGTATTAATTATTTGAAAAAAAGCTATTCTTTTATTCAGAATTATTAATGACTTAAGAATGGTTGGGGAAAATTTTATTAAAATCATTGTTTCATACAGATTTAATTTTTATAGGTGTGTGTTCAATGAATTTTATATGTACATGTATATGCCAATTACCACACATACATACATCTAAAATACATATTATAAAGCAACTCTTTGGCCCACTATTTCAGTTTTTAAATAGATATTTTGCTTTGCCTAAAAGGCTAATATGAGGTTAAACCAAGAAAAATTAGGCAGGAACTGTAATCACATAACTTGTCAAAATAGATGCATCTTCAATATAATTTTTGATCATTTGAACCATTTTATTCTTTAAAGTACCTGCTTTATTAGTATTAACAACTAACATTTATTATTTATACTTTATGCAACTTACATATGTAAAACTTGACAAATATATGCAACAGTAGTTTTTTAGGCATTTAGTGTAATTTTTGGAGGTACGATGTGAATTTGAAAATCAACTGCCTTATGCCCTATTAGTGATTCATATCTTAATTAAATTTAATTCAATAAGCATTTGATGGTTTTAAGAAATTAAAAAAGTTTCTTTTCAGAAAACTTCCAAAAAAAAGAAACTTCAAAATATCTTTGGAAATTACATTTAGATGATTTGAATAAAAATTCTATGTCAGTCAATCAGTCAATTAACATTTTTTAGGCATCTACTATGTACCAGGCACAGTACTAATAAACCCTGGTCTAAGTGACAATTCTTTGATACCATTTTGCTGTCTCATTTATTTTCAATATAAATTTTTTAAAGTTGTATAGATTATTCAAGACACAATCTGAAATTAAAATATTCAGACACTGTTCTCCTAACACCAAATGCTGTTCTAATATGTGAATATGACAGAAGAAGCATTTGTAAAGTTTAGGCTTAAATGAATACACTAATTGCTTATTGAGACTTTTAAACTTGGCATGTTTAAAACAAAATGCATTGTTGTTATAAGAAAAGTAGTTTTACATAGATCTAAAGGACTTTTAAAATAAAAAATTATGACTTTGCTTGAAGCAATTTTAAATGTTTAACACATAAGAATTTGGGATTCATTTTAGCAATAAGATTTCTAGACTACAGCAATATACTAAAAGAAAAGTAAAGATCTGATAGATATCCAATTTAATCATTATAAATAACAGACTCTATGATTCAGGCCAGATAAGATGAGACAACTAAGACCTTAAAATGTATTTACTTTTGTTTTGGATTAGACAGAATTTGAATTATCTAATTTGGTGGTCTATACTGATTAGTAAACTGGCATATAATGAAACCTATTCTCACACAACTTTGTACACATAATTTAAGTGACAAGTAAATTGGAGTTTACAAACTTTAATCCTAGGTGTAATTTGTTTACTAACTCCAATTCTAGACAGAGTATTTTAGATATGAATCATCAATGGATTTGACCAAATAAAATTGTTGTTTAATTTTTGGCTTAAAAATAATTATAATTTCTATTAATTAAAATTTAAGAATTTACTGAAAACTTTTCTATATTGCAAAAGGCCTATCAATATTTTAAAAATAAAGTTAAATATAATCTATGGATGCTTTGCTGCTTTTCCAGGAATCTTGAAAATTATTCAAATCCTATACAATCATTTAAAAAGTAATAGGTGGTATATGAAATAATGAGCAGAAGTTTCAGAAAAATCTAGAAGTCTTATATGAACTGATGCAAAGTGAATTAAAAAGAACCAGAGCATTGTACACTGTAATTATAATATTTTAATGACTCTCAACTGTGAAAGACTTGGCTATTCTGATTAGACAAGATCTAAGACAATTTCAAAGGACCCATAATGGAAAATGCAATCCACCTCCAGAGATAGCTAATTAACTCTGAGTACAGATTGAAATGTAGTTTTTCAATTTTCTTTATTTTTCTTGTTTTTTAATTTTTTTTCAACATGGCTAATATGGAAATGTTTTCCATAAATTCAAATGCATAATCAATATCATATTGATTGCCTTCTCAAGGCAAAGGGAGAGGGAGAAGGGAGAATTTGGAAATAAAAATTTTAAAAATAAAAGTTAAATTTCTGATATCATTGGAAAATAATGAAATAAATACATATTTTTAAAAGTAGTAACTCAATTTTCTGTAAGAAGTGAAGGGAGACATGGCAATGATAATCCCCCCCACCCCACAAACAAGTAACCTAAAAGCCATTTTTGCTTGAATTTCGATATATTACAGAGTCCTCAGCTTTGACATTATATTTTAAAAAATTAATTGATCTTACAATTCCTTTTTCCCCATATAAACAGTAATATAAATGTTGGTCAGGTTCCTAGACTAATCCAGGAAAGCCTATTTAACCCATAATAAGGTAAGAAACACTACAATAGTAGTAACCTATATTCTGTTCTGAACCAGAGGGTCATGTAGTACAGGAGGGAAAGGGAGAAAAGGGAAGTTTTTCCTTTAATATTCTGTTTCAAGTCTCAAATGTTGACAAAATATTCAGACCTTTCCTACTCTGGTCCCCAAACATATTCCATTCTCTAATGCTTGGCCATGCTCCCATGCTTGGGCCAGAATGGGAGAGAATGTAGGGGAGAGAGAGAGAGAGAGTTCAAATACTATAACATTCAGATTTCAATAGATTTTGAAATTAATCAACTGAAAAAATACTGAAGTATCTCAGCCTCCCAAGGGACTCCTCTCTTGATCGAAACTCCCATTCGCTTAGTGCTGTTGAATTTTTGCTAGGAGTTAGTAGAAAGTCAAGCTGACATAACTAATTTATACAAACGTAGGAATGACTGATGACCTCATAATTCTCCTAAGAGGGTTCTCATTTTTTTAAAAAAAAGTATTATTCTTAATCCAAGTGAATTTCTAATTGGTAGAATTTCAAGTAGTACTGTTTATTATGAAAAAACATGAAGTGAAAGGAACGTATTTTTGAATTGACAAATGGGAAAAGATTGTGAAGGGGGCCAGAAAATAGTCCTCTAGTTCTGGTTAAGTGTATAGATTTTTTTTTCTTTTTCACATTCTTCCACTAAACAAGAGGTTAGATAATATAATGTTCAGATTTCAAATAGAGTTTGAAATTATCCACATAGAAAATTGAAATATTCCTAGATTATCTCTCCTGAACTTTGCTTTTCATGGTCTCTTCCTTTCCTATATTTTTTTCAGCCCGTAGTGTCTTTAAAAGTGATGTTTGGTTTTTTAAAACAGGTCCCATTGCAACAGAAATTCTAGTGTTGTTTTGGAAAAGTCAGAGTCATTTATCTGTATGGGCCATTTTTCTTTAACAACTCAGATTATCTATAAAATTGTTTGGTAGTAATTTTGCCTTCCTAATGATTTCTTTTAGAAAAATTTGTATTTACTTTGCATACACTGACCAGTCACTGGAGAATGGAAATATACAGACTTACAGGACATTAAAAGATGCCAATAAGGGCATCATTGGGAATTGACTTTTCTTTTTTCCTGGGAATCAGAGACATTAGAGTTATTTTCCAGTTGGTTTATTTCAAAATCTATTGAAATTTGAATGTTATAGTACCTGAACTCTATATGAAAAAGTATGAGAAAGGGAAAGTTTTGAAAGAAACTGTCAAAGAAGAAGCTTTACTTCATTTCTCCAACATGTCATAAAAAATCAGGACCCAGATTTTTTCTTGAAACCCTTACATTCTGCCTTGGAATCAATACTGTGTATTGATTCCCTGGCAGGAGAGTGGTAAGGGCTAGGCAATGGGGGTTAAGTGACTTGCCCAGGGTCACACAGCTAGGAAGTATCTGAGACCAGCTTTGAACCTGGGAACCTGGGGGTCTCTAGGCCTGGCTCTCAATCCACTGAGCCACCCAGCTGTTCCAGGGACCCAGATATTGATAACATGTAACACATAATCTTATTCTTAGGTCAACACACCAGAGCAATACTGATTCATTCTTCTATTAGGACTCATTTGAGAGGCTATGTGTTCTCCATGGTTATTCAGCCTTATACAAGTATCAGTGAGGTTTAAAGGTCTTTTTTCAAACCAGATTGTTTTTTAGAGTATCCCTTAACTAAATATAATACATGGCAAAAAAAACACAAAACTGGACAGTAAGTTTTTCAGTGAAAATATAAAAAGGTAGTAAAGCTAGCATGGAAATTACCTGCAAAGGGCTAGCCAAGGATCTATTTCTAGGTACTGTAAACGTTTTGAGAACATCATCTTCTGACACTGGCATCATTAAAACAGAGCTTGTAAGAAGATTCTAAAAAAGAAAAGAAAATGTGATGTTTATAAGATTAGATAATATACCATTGAAATGAGAATGTAAAACAGGATTCTAGCATTTTTAGAGAATAGCCCACTATGAACTCCATTGGAGAAGGCATGCTATCTGTAACAAATTCTCTTCCTCATGAACTAGATAGAGATCTGAACTAGCTGACATATCTATAATGTCCTTTTCAGTGTTAAATCCTATGATTTGTGAATATAGGGAAAAAAATCTCAATATGACACTTCCAATAATATTTCTTTAATGAAGAGTTCCTAAGCTATGGAATTGGTTCACTTATTACTTGCCACTTCATTCTTGCCATTGGTATGCTGGAGCTAGTTTTTTCTGGCTCATGAGAGCCGATTGTTAAATTTTCAGTGAGTATTTGTACCTTCAAAATTAGCAAATGGTACAAATCAGGGCTTGACTTCTTCTTTTGTTGTTTGTCTAGACTTAAAATAAAAGTGTAGGAGAAAATGTTAAAAATGTAGATTCAGGGGGCAGCTGGGTAGCTCAGTGCATTGAGAACCAGGCCTAGAGACGGGAGGTCCTAGGTTCAAATCTGGCCTCAGACATTTCCAAGCAGTGTGACCCTGGGCAAGTCACTTGACCCCCATTGCCCACCCTTACCACTCTTCCACCTAGGAGCTAATACACAGAAGTTAAGGGTTTAAAAATAAATAAATAAAAATAAAATAAAAAACCCATCAAATTAAAAAAAAAAAGTAGTGATCCTAATATGTGTTTCTAATTGTTATTTCTTGGAAATAAATAAAAACTGGAGAACCAAAAATACACCCACAATGAATATTAAAACAAAATAATAGAAAATGAAAAATAAATTCTGAATTTGAACGAGATTAGTTTTTGTTACATAAACACAATGTCAGCCTCAGATGTAGCCCATTAGTAACAGGATTGAAAGCCAAAAACTATCCTAAAACAGCTGTCTGAAAAGAGAGTACATGGGCCAGGGCAAGTTTGGAAATGTGGTATATTTAGTATGTATCCAACCGAAATGCTGTCACTAGTCTTCAGCACAATAAAGAGAAACTCAAAATCTTAAATAAGAAAAATTAAGGTTTAATCGTCTGTACATACTGGCACATCTTCCATAGGAGATGCCTGTGTGAATAGCTGAGTGTTTAAGTTCTCCCCTTCCCAATGATTGGAGCAGAAGAAATTTCCTGCTTTCGCAGTTGGAGATTCCACCTAGAAGTAAAAAGGAAGGATTCATTTTCTAAATGCTTTTCCTTGTGAAACAGAGAGAAATAAATGAATTTATGAACAAATTTTCAAATTTCTCCCTCATTGATGTCAAGAGCCCAAGCATGCATATCCATAAACTCCAATTCCTCGGTTCAGAAGCATTTTCTTTCCCACTCTAAAATGTTTTGGCACGTGAAAAGTCAGCCTTTGCCTTTCATGTGTAAATTATAGAAAGCATTACTTTTATTACTTATTTTTTTACCTAAATCTCAATTTCCCAAATTTTTTTATGTCCTTGGCAGCTGGGAATAAATGAAGAAAAACTTCTTAGGACAGAATTGGAAGGCATGTACGGCTTTTCTTCCTTTCCCTATTTCTTTCCCTATGTCTACTAAAATCCCACTGATGCCTTACTGCAGTACAAAAACAAGCTTAAACTTTTAAAAATATACCACCTGGCTGTGTGACAGACTGTGTCTGTTGTCTAAAAGTCATAGAGCAAAGGTTAGAGAGGCTTGTTAGCAGAGTTTTGGCCAATGTGGGGAATTGTTTTGATCATGGAATAATAACAAAAAAGCATTTAATAGTGCTTTAGTGTTTGCAAAATACTTTAAAAATATTATTTCATGTTATTCTCATAAAAAACCCCATGAAATAGGTGCTATTAATATCCCCATTTTGCCAGTGAGGAAACTGAGACAGAGAGAAGTCATGGAAATGCCCAGAGTAACACTGTTAATAAGTGACTGAGGCTGAATGGTCCACCATTCTACCTACTGTGCCACCTAACTGGAAACTCATGAAGACTTTATAAGCTATATAGAGGGTTGTAATCTGCATTAGTGGAGGTAGCATTCATACAAGAGAATCATGGATCCTTTATGTATTAAAATATATATTCTGACAAAGTCATCATATGGAAGTCAAAAAATGGATAGGGATGTCTGAGGAATAAAGTATGAACCATCATAGACCATCAGCAGTTTACAAAGATCTTCACTCTTCATGAGTTCCATACTGTATATCCAAATTTTTGTAGGAAAATCAAGCATTTCTCTAAGAAAAAGAAGGCCAAAAAGGCCAGTAGAAGAAATTTTTGACTACTGTGTTGTAGGCTGGCTCTCCTGGAAGACTATTTTTTGCTCACCTCTTGCTTGATCTTTTTTAACAAAGGTGGTCCATTTTCATGAAATCCTGATACAATTCCTGATTCATCAGATTCCTGTTTGATCACATCTTGTAGGTCTTCTACAAGATGAGATGGTGTCTGAGGCTAAAAAACAAGAATGATGTCAGAAGGCCAGTTCATTTTCTAATGGCAAATCCACATAACTAGAAATAATCCCCCAAACTTACTAGCATCTTCAAAGGACCATATTTTATTTCTTGTGCTGCAAGTGCATGTTTGAATGGAGTAGGAGTTCTGGGAGAGCTCTCTAATATTGACCTTTTGATAGCTGGAGTTCTAAAAAT
>NC_058133.1:392967341-393103996 GCF_016433145.1 Gracilinanus agilis | reverse complement strand
CACCTCTTGCTTGATCTTTTTTAACAAAGGTGGTCCATTTTCATGAAATCCTGATACAATTCCTGATTCATCAGATTCCTGTTTGATCACATCTTGTAGGTCTTCTACAAGATGAGATGGTGTCTGAGGCTAAAAAACAAGAATGATGTCAGAAGGCCAGTTCATTTTCTAATGGCAAATCCACATAACTAGAAATAATCCCCCAAACTTACTAGCATCTTCAAAGGACCATATTTTATTTCTTGTGCTGCAAGTGCATGTTTGAATGGAGTAGGAGTTCTGGGAGAGCTCTCTAATATTGACCTTTTGATAGCTGGAGTTCTAAAACTTTAAAAAGAAAGAGGCAATACTTTAGCATAAGAGATTCCATATATTTATCATTATGACACCCATTTAATTTGTTGATTTTTCTCTTAATGAATTATAGCATCTCTTTAAGTGAATGTGATCATTGAGAGGCAGTGTGGTACAATGAAAAGAACAAGAGGCTCTGGAATAAATCAACCTAGGTTTAAGTCTCACCTTTGATGCATACTGCCATTGTGATCTTGCAAGGCAGCTAAGCGGCAAGGTGTGCTGGGTCTGGAGGTAGGAAGACCTGGGTTCAAATCTGGCCTCTGATACTAGCTGTGGGATACTGAGCAAATCACATAACCCTGTTTGCTTCCATTTCCTCATCTGCAAAATGAGCTGGAGAAGAAAATGGCAAAACCACTCCAGTATCTTTGCCAAATGGCAAACGCCAAAATGGGGTCACAAAAAGTCATATATGACTGAACAAGGTATAAGGCACCCTGTTGTGATCTTGGGCAAGCCCCTTAACCTCTCTGGGCCTTGACTTTCATATGTGTAAAATGAAGAGATTGGAATAAATGGACTCCAGGAGTCCCTTCTAGCTCCAGGTTTCATTTCTGTTATCTGAAGTAGTTGGAGAAGGTATTCTGGCTAAAAAATGTTCAGGCTAATAAAGATCTATCATATATGGATTATCAATATTCAA
The DNA here is from genome assembly GCF_016433145.1 of Gracilinanus agilis. Classification (NCBI taxonomy): domain Eukaryota; kingdom Metazoa; phylum Chordata; class Mammalia; order Didelphimorphia; family Didelphidae; genus Gracilinanus; species Gracilinanus agilis. Next base: position 393,102,996 of record NC_058133.1, on the reverse strand, counting down.
AGAATTAGAACACAATATAATATTCCTAAAGATAAAATCATGCAAAAATATTTTTGCCATTATGCTACAAATGCAGGATATTAATAGGCATTTAAAATGTGTACCTTTTTTACAGGTATGCATTTTTGCAGTTTGAAACTTTGAGACAATTTTTTTCTTCTCTATTTTTATATAAGCAATAACTACAAATTGGAAAAGGCAGGGGGGCTATTATGTAAACTAAGATTTCAAGCACAGTATATACCTTCTTAAGAAACTAAACTTTTTTAAGGTACCCATTTATATATACAATGTATCTTTGAAAGGGTAGTGACGCTTACCCTAAAACATTTTACAAGAAATTTTCCTATTAATCCAAGCAGGATGTCTACCAGGAAATACTTTGCTAACTTTCTTTTGGTGATTAATTGTACCTGGAAGCAAGCCCTGTACTTTATAATTTTCTGAAATTCAGACTAGCCTGAATCTCCTACACTTACTGAATTAGCGAGGTTTCTTGTGTATGAATTGATGTTTTATCTACCTAACCATGAAAAACTCACACAAATGTGAAATATATGTATTCAAACACAATGGAAAAAAGAGGGGAAAAAAGATTCTTAAAATTTGAAACACAGATGATCAGCCTCATCCTAAGTGATAAGGAATAAAAGTTTTAAGATCTTTTTGTCCATAATTAGGAATAAAAGCTTTTATTCCGAAAAGAAAAGCTGATACTGCTATATAAAACAGGTTTAACAAATATAGGGTAATAACATTTTAAAATGAGCATCAAGAGTCAACCTTATCCACTTCAACTTAGTCGTGTAAATATAATACCAGATGACTTTATACAAAGCATACCAAAAGTCTTAGCAAATTTTTAAGTTTTGATCGCTTTGACATCCCATGTCAAAGTTTTAAAAATTTGCATTTTTATTTGATTCCCACAATAATCCTATAATGTAAGAACTATAAATATTGCAAACCTCACTTTACCAATGAGAAAACTGAAGCTAAGTGATTTTTCTATGATCAAAGAGCTAGTAAGTGTCAGAAATAGGATTTAAAACAAGGGCTTTCCTGATGCCAAGAACTCTATATCACCCTTACTCTCCTATGATTATGTACCTCTAGCATCCTGGAAAGAAAGTACTCAAGATGGAAAATGTTTTACCTGTGGATAATATGGTTCAAGTAGTTCAGGGAATATGAGCATATCCTATCAAACAGTATAAAACTGAAAAATACATTTCATTATTTAAAGGACTTACATATTATTTTCCTTTTGAGGTTTAACAGTTTGATCTCTGTGAAATGGTGTTGTAACAGTCAACTTATGACCATTGAGTGCGGTAGAAGTTAAAGTAGGCATATCCATATCCATGTTTTCATGGTTACTGGAAGTATTTAAGAACTATAAATGTGAAAGAAAAAAAAAATCAAACATAAATTAAAATATTGCCTTTAAAATTCAGCCAAATAAAAAAAATCCCATTTTGGCAGAGTAGATTTTATTGACTTAATAAAATAGTTACAATGATAACTATAACCATATATTTTGTGATTAGAATATTCTTTCAGATGAGCACACACAAGATTCTGTGTATGTTCAACATGAATCAAATCAGGGTTTCTGGTGATAAAGCTACAAATCCCAAACAGACAAATAAGAAGTGCTTGCTGCCTTATAGAATAAGAGTCACTTTAAAAAATTAATGTCAATTAAGCAAATTATTTTGGAACTTAAGCGTTTATTTTTTCCTTTCACACTTACTAAACCTCCGTTTCTAACTTTATATGATATGTAACTATTATCAAATTGTTTAAAATGCTTGGAAGATTCTGTAATCTAATTGATTGGGTTAACACAAAACAGCTTTATTTCAGAGACATTTTGCTGTAGTGAAAGCTGTGTTTCAAAGAAATTAAATAGATAATTATAAATTAAAGTATGCCAAATTACTCACTTATTTGGATTCTTTTCCACTGTTTACATGATAGTGAGTTTCTAATATGCATTTGTTAGCCTTTCATGATGTATTGAGTTTTAAAAATCACTAGAAAAACCCCTTAATGAAACAAGGAAATGAATAGGTAAAAACTGTGTTTACATAATGTTATAACTTATGGCACAAAACAGCCATAACAAACAAAAAAAAAGATTTAACTTTTTTCTCTCCTTCCTGAGGATAAAGTGGCACCTTTACTTATTCTAGCTTTTAGTCACAACTTAAATATTTAAATATTATCTAAACACAGTTTACTACCCCCCAGCCCCATCAGTGAATCATAAGTGGACAAAGATGCAGAAAGTGTTTGTTTTGTTTTTTTCTTTAAAAGGAGGGGGAGGGACAGATGGAAATGTTAAAATCTGGTGCTAGAGGAAATTAAAGCAAAGGCCATGCAAATAATAATCTTCCCCTTTCAAAACCACCAAGAATAAGAGGCAATTAAAATAAAATCATCAATTAGTTTGCAAGTAGCCTAATCTTTGCATAGTAAACTGACACAGCAGTGGCTAGATTCAAACATGGAATGAAATCAGTGAGTGCAATAGTAATTAGTCATTTGTTATGAAGGATTAGTTTCTAAATTGTTAACACTCTTGAGACTACTGGAAATTAGTAACATCTGTGTAGCATTTAATCTACCTGAGAGGGAGAGAAGGGTAGACTTTTGACAGGGGAACGCTTGGGAGTTGAAGTGCTGACGTCAGCAAATATGAAGGAGCTATAGTCTCCGGTAGCTAGCGGGCTGGCATGCCCTCTTTTTTTGCGAAGGATGACGAGTGGAATTGTGCTGTGCTTTGCAGTAGTAGGTAAGGACTTGGGTGAGTCAAGGAAACCCTGACTCAACATGCATTTGCTCAAGCTTGTGCTTGTGCTAATATATTCTTCAGGTTTATGCATACTGCCCTCTCTTTGCTGAAGTTGTATGGCCTTGTTTGAGTGATGTTGACTAGGTGAAATATCTGCTTCTTCAAAGAATTCAAAACTGCTGAGGTCACACCATGATGAAGACTCCTGAAACAATGTGGGAGGGATGGGACTATGAGATGATCTAGGTAGGGTATGTGCTATCTTGTGAAATGACATTGAAAAATAGATGCCACATACAAATCAAACAACTATCTACTATGATCTCTGCAGTCAACAGCAGTCACCATTATTGCATTGTGCCATGTTAGGTATAATCCTATCATGCTCCATCCAGAGCTGGCTGCAGTATTTTGCACAAAGTAAGTAACTCCCAAGTATCTGTTAAATGGATAAATGAATGAGGGAATGAATAAAGGTAAATCCTACTGATCTAAACCTCTGAGTTTCAATCCTTTGTTCTACATGATTATACCGAAAACGTCACATGCTGAAACAAAGAAAGCAGATGCTCTAGAGAAGGATACATTTGGGCAAAATTCAGTCTTTATTTCAGTAAATGCTCAATGATTATTTGTTGAGCAAACTGGAAAGTTTAAGAGAAGGAATTAAAACTATGAATGCAAGAATACCTACTTCTTAAGAACTAAATTTATACAAGTCTATCTTACTTAAACATAATGCTTTATTTCATTGAGACAAACTGGTAAACAAAGAGTGATGCTTTATAACCTCCCTAACTCTTATTAGTGAATGGATTCATGCTTCAAGATACTTCAGCAATCTCTTGATCTGCCTGGATAAAGCTCTTGATATTTTATCCCCAAAGAAAAACGGGATCCTAAAGAAGCACACAGACGTGAAGAGAGTAACACAAAATGGACAAATTACTCCCACCCTCAAAATAGCAAAATTGCTTATAAAATTGAATATAATTATTCATTCAAAATATTGGTTATTCAAGATCAACTGTTTTAAAAAACCCTAGATTTTACCCAAATTGTCCAAGAAGCCATTTATACCAATGACTCTCAGAATAAAAGGAATAGTATGAGACTAAAATCTCTTTTAGTATTGCAAATAACAAATGTCAGTAACAGTATAACTCTTTTAAAAATGGCAATGCTTATAGTGCAGATTTTCCAAACTCTATGGAAAAAAAAAAGAAACAAACAGCATTTTACCTTGACTTGTCAATTTTACTTACAGAATCTATAAACTGGAGTGTTTCTGCAAATTCTAAAAGGTTCTTAACATTATCCAGGATATTGCCTTGGTGAACGATCATGCACCTTGCTGGAGATGCACTTTCTTCAGGTAAACAGCCGTGGTCCACTGGTAAAGATGGAGTAGAGTGATGTTCTCCCAAACAGGAAACAGGTGCACTGTCACCATGAGGTCTGGTATGGTCAGCAATTGTTGTACTGTGCCAGCCTGGGTAACTGGATGTGTGGTTCTGTATCTAAGGAAAGCGAAGGGGAAAAAGAAAGAAAGAATGGGGAGAAAAAAAGGAAGAAGGAACTTAGCAAAGAAATTGCACAAGGTGTCAGATGCTGTTGGAGGAAAGATAAATGTAGTTGCATCATCTAAAACTTACGCCTATGAAACAGTTGTCAAGATGTTTCCTTTTATCAATGCAAGACCCTGCTTTTAAGTAGTGGTATATTTTCTCAGCTTTACAATTACTTTGTGGGCATCATTCTGTTAAAAGAGCAAGTAATATGGGCATAGATGTCTATATCTAAATATATAAAAGTATATCTCTTGTCTATAGGATATTTAAAAATCTGTATCAGCATACTATCCCAAGGACCTATCAAGATTCTGCTGTGTAATTTTAAAAAAATTACCCAATTACCCTGCAAAAAAGCTAAAGTATTTAAGAGTTAGAGTTGCTTTTGTTTGCATATATCTTTGCTTCTTCTATCCCTAGATAGTACTACAGCTTACACCAATGCAATGAAGAGGCTGTCAAATCAACGTGGTTAGGAAAGCAGAAGAGCAAATTAACAGAAGTTTCTGTCCAGTGGGATCATGCAACAGAAGAAATTGCAAAATATTAACTAAAGTTAAAAGTGGTCAGACTAACATCATGCATATAATCATTTGATTAAACCAAAAAAATTTACTTATAAAAGTATCTGCTGGCTATCACTTTTCTTCTTTATTTTTTTTTTGTTTAACTATTACAGAGGATGAACTGCTTTGCTAATTTTGCTATCTAATCACTACAAAATATGTCAGAATTCAGTAATAGCCAGCACTGGTTTTATGCATGCAATTAAAAGGGCTAACATTATTCATAGAGAAATAAAAAATACATGTGTACTGTGTATGTAATATGTATGTTGAACATGCACCAAGTCAAGTCTGAAATAATGAGGTATATAATATACAGGTAAAAGAGGGTCTGAAAAGAGAAGAAAAATAATCTAACAAACAGGCACCACATTTTCATTACAAGAAATATTGCTTTTTAAAAAAAATTCTGATTTCAATCAGTGTTGTAGTAGCTAAAATAGCCTTTTATTTTATTGATCTTCTTTACTACATTCTTAATTATTTGCAATAATTCCACAGAACAAATTGACATTAAGGACTATTACCAGCAATATGTGAGTTCACTATTGTATTAAGGGGCAAAACAACCCCTGTCTAATATTAGTTGCATTTTAGTATGTGCAACATCAAGTCCTCTTTAATGGAAACATAGAGCCTTGATTAGTGTCACAATTAGAAGGGAGGGAGAAAGAAGAAAGAAAGGCACTGGGGTAAAGCTGCTATCCCTCCAGCCAAGCACACAGTGACATTCTTACTGGTAATGCCTGCTGCCCTTTCAGTTCATTCTCAGTCGACTTTAGTAGCAACTCTAATTCCTTTATTCGTTTTTCTTTCTCAGGGTCTTCATCATTATAGTGTCTCTGAAATTGAGAGTTGAGGGAAAAGAAAAGATAAAAGTCTGATTGGAACTGATTATAACTAAAATGCCTGTGACTTCTTGTCATGTGGCACCACAGCCAAATTAGTCTCAAGAGATGAAACAAATACCAACTGCCCCTTTCTACTGTAAAAATCCTGGTTTTAATATCAGGAATGAAATTCAACATGCTATGTGAAATGAAATGCCCCCGCTGTAGGTGTTAACTAATAGACTGTTTCAACATCCTGGGTCAAAACTCCCTCCCCATCTTCCCCTTCTTTATATCATTCATCATGTTGTGGAGAAAAATGTTCCAGGACTAATAAACCATTGGTATATTTGGTATTCCACTAATGCCTTTCTGAAATTATCTTTAAATTATCTACCTGAATAGCTGCAGCAGCTGGCTGAGGGACATTGACAATATTTACATGCAATGCGATGGGATATGGAATCTGACCGGAAACCTAGACCAAAAAAAGGTTTTTTAAAAAAAAATAAAAAAGTAATTTATGGTGATTACATACTTATATTACTTTCTAAGATTTAGGTAACTATACTCTGTGCAGATAAAATGCACACACAAATAAAAACCCATCTAATTTGAAATTAGGCAATTTAAAAAAGTAACTAATTATTCAAATTCTCATAGCAAAGAAATACAAAATGCTCATCAACCCCAATAAGAAAAGCTTACTAAGCAATCTGAAAGATTACAATGGAAAATTTTATAGAGTAAAACTGCAAAACAGAAAAAAGAAACTACGTTTGATAGAAAGATGATAGTATCAATAAGTTGATAAATAAAATTATTTTCATTTTGTTAGAATGGTAGAGATCTAACCGAAAACATGAGGCTTTTCATGAATTGTCTTCATTCAAAATGATCTTTCTGGAGGGCCTACATAAAAATGTATCTAATAAATCAAAAAAGCAAAGAGATTTCTTCCAGGTAATTTTCATGTGCCTTTAAAAGCTCCATTGATGAGCCTCACGTAATTTTCAAGTTTAAAAAATGTGTTACTACTATATTTTAAATTGTCATCTCTTCATCTTCAGTGTTTCTTATCTACCCATGATCACTGACTTATTTCCCTAAAAATTAATGTTCATCAAAAGGGAGGGAGGTTCCATAAATCCTAGAGGAAAAAAAAACCATTGGAAAGTTTCAGATATTACTGTCCTATCACTAAAAAAGAATTGCTAAAAGCATACTTTTCTTTTCTTAGTGGAATTTCAAAAAGTCAAGTGAAAATCTCCAGAATATGTTACATTAATTCATCATTAATTTATGTTAGATTAATTCTCCATTAATTTTCTTTATTAGTACATTTTATGTTAAATAAGAAAGTTAACAGCAAGCTTAGTGTGGTGAGATGATTAGACCATTAGTCTGTAGGCATGGGTTCGAGTCAGCTCCTTTCAGGATTAGCTGTGTGACCCTGGACAAGGTACTTAACCACTTAATTTCACATTTTAAAAATGAGGATGATAGTATTTGTCCTACCTAATTGAAAACATTGTTATGAAAATACAATGAGATAACATACATGGAAATGCTTTTAAAAAGTAAGATGAATTGTTTGGTGGGGTAAGGAAAGAAAGAAATGAATGTTATATGAAAATAAAATGCCTCAATAAATGTTTAAAAATAAACTACATTATGCAAATAGAATGGCATTCATTAGAGGTAAAAAATTATTATGACTCTTAAAAGCTAGCTTTTTCTAATGCTTACATTTTGTGTTTCAGAGATATGATAATAGGAATAGTCGTTGCTAATTGGGGGCTGGGCAGTTGAAGGGAGCTGTGCAGAAGGTGGCGTATGGGCAAAACCCATTAAATGATTGTTCTTCTGAAAACTTGTGGCTACTGTTGGCTGGTTGGCCTTGGGAGACTCCTGAAGATAACCTTCTTGTTCAACCTTTCGACGCATTGTAGAATTCCAGTGGTTCTTGATAGCATTATCAGTTCTGCACAGAAATATATGCATATTAAATTTTTACAAGTAAAAGTTTGTATTCAGAATAAAGCCAGTTGACAGGAAACTGCAGATCATTCCCTCTATTGTATTCCTAATTTTATAATAAAGTTAAAATTCATTTTACTTCCTACCACTTGAATATCCATATTTTTAAGATGTTAACAACCACCAATTACTTTCCACCAAATTTATATAAAAACACATACATCAAATCATTGGTCATTTTATCACAAAAAAGCAATATTTTCATCAAGTGAATTTGTGACCCCCGCAATGGTATTAAATAGCATTATTTGGAAAGATTCTGCCATCCTAGAGAATTAATCATTTTAGTTCTGGTTTCTAGGATTCAAAATCCTTATATATAGCAGATGCTCAATAAATATTTGTTGATAGTGATTAGTAACATCCTTATCCATGTTAAGTACCCAACATTCCTAGAGATAGAACTTGTAAAATTCACATCTTTTTTAAAAAGGAAAAACACTAGTTCTTCAATTGGGCAGAAATTGTAGAGGATGATAGAATTTGTTATCTCACTATATAAGACATATGGTTAATGCTTCATAATTTGTAGGCAATCATAGCTTTTGAATTTAGTAAATAGTCTGAAGCCCTCCTCTGTATTAATTTTAATGAGGGGGTAGGAAGTGATTTTTAGGGGAGAGGGAGCTCAATTGCCCTTTCATTTGTGATCATCAGGAGCTAAGCCTACCTCCTTACCCTGCTCAGGTCACAGAAAATAGAAGGGTTCATTTTCCCCCTATACCTCCCAGATCTTCTAAAGTGGCCAAGTCTATATTTACCAGTAAGGCATTGCCACATCAGAATCATCAAAGCTGTACAATTTCTCATTAGACTCAAAGAATGTTAAAAGACGAAATGGAATTTTAGAGATAAGACTTTTCTATGACTTTTTCCTTCTCTAAGGAACACTCCTAGTTTATGCAGCTCAGGAAATCTGCAGGTACAATGACAAGAAACAATCCTATTTCACAAGAGTTAGGAGATATTCACCGCCAGCCTTCCCTTACTCTGTTGTCACTGTTAAGTGTCTTTGAATGTCACTGTTAAGTGTTGTTGAATAAGTTTAGTAGAAAGGCAGGGGATAAATGGAGAGTGTGCTGTAGTTGAAAAAGCAATGAAATTGGCAGTCAGAAAGCCTGGGCTGAAGTTCTGTATGACACTGAAGCAGATATTTAATCTCTCTGAGCTTCAAGTTCCCTATCTGAAAAGTGATCCTTTTTCCCTGTGTAGTTCACTGGGTTGTTATGAGGAAAAATCTTTTTTTTTTTTTAAGGAATAAATAAATTGGAGCTTTGGAAGAAATCTCAATGTGCTTTATACTCATACAACTTCCATCTTCAAAGTGATTTTAATGTGGGTAAAAATTCTATGTTCCAAATAATAGATTTGTTATAAATTCTTTTTTGCTAGGAATATTTGTTTCTATTTTGTTCCTAATGAAGAGTTAAGTTTTTGCTTTGTTTTGTTCTTTTAAATAGTATTTTGTTACTTGAATATCACTACTTATTTAGTTAAAAGTAAAGCGATAATTTATAGAAAGCTACTGTAGCTAAAAGAAAATACCTTGGAATATGTTAAGGTGAAAGTTCTAGGCTTGTATTCAGAAGACCTGGGTTCAAATCTTGTCTGTACCAATAACTAGTTGTGTAATCTTGGGTAAGTCACTTAATATGTCTGGGTCTCAGTTTCCTCATCTGCAAAAAGAGGATGTGGCACTAGATGACCTCTTAGGCTCCTTCCACATGTAGAAGTCTATGCTTCTGGTTTATGCCATGTAACATTTATGACTGATACTATGCAAGCCATTCTTCAATATTTAAAACAGAATGCTCCACACCCAATCTTTTTTCCTTTCTCATTTAATAAATAAATCTGATGACGTTACCGTCCCGGCAGTAGTTTTGCGATTTCTGCCCATCTGTTCCCCAGTCTCTTGTGTGCCTGGTATATTATTCTGTCTTCCTCTTCGGTCCAGGAGGTTTTCTTAACTTCTGGATTTAAATGGTTGTGCCACCTTTCCCTACATTGTTTTCCAATTCTTCCCTTCAAGTGCTTGGCAATAACAGACCAACGTTTCGGACCATATTTCTGTACAAGTTCTATCACCTTCAGATAAACATACAAAAATCACCTGATGTGTTAGTGCTATATAATGAATGAGGATAATCATTCTGCAGTGTTGAAATATAATCAGTGAAATTTCTATAATACTGTTTTGGCTGACTGGAAATGTGGGTAAAGTGTCCTTTATTTCCCATTGGTATATTTTATCTCAAGTTGGAAAAGATTGATCTATAATTTAAAGCAACATACTGCAAAGGTTCTAAATAATGGTCAAAAAAAAAAAAAAAGAAGATACTTACTCTCTGATCTTCTTCTTTGGTCCATGGTCCCTTGATTAGCTCAGGATTTAGTACTTTTTGCCATCGATGCTGGCATTGTACATCTGTCCGATTCTACATAAAAGAAAATAAAGATAAACTACAATCTAAATATTAAAGATACCTGAAGATTTAATTCTATACTCAGTTATGTATAATATTAAATGAAGAAATCAGCATTTTGAGGCTTCCCCTTCTTATTAATTGCATAAAATTCAGATCCATAGATTCCAAATTGTTAAGAACTCTTCTGTGGTGTAAGGGAAAAAACTCCTTATATTTATCAATAAGATAACTGGACATGAGTAACTAGTAGTTATATCAGTAGTGAGGCACCTACAATGACTAAATAGATGTTAAAGAAATCAAAAGAAATGTCTTCATGGCCAGCCATCAGAATTAATTCAAATTCGTTTCTCTTCTGGACCAAGAGATTTGTACTTCACTATTAAAATTAGCCATCAACTATGCATCAAATTTTCAATGTCATTTCACAATTCCCTCAAATTAAATAAAGAATGACATGTAGTTCCACCCTCTGCTTAAAGGCCTCCCATGAAGAGGAATGCACTACTTCCAGGTTGTGTTTTCCTTCTATCAAGTTTAAGTCTGTCTAGATGCTATTTCTACCCATTACTCCTATAGGTAACCTCTAAAACCAAGGAACTTCTTTCCAAGCATTTTTTAATAAATACCTCCCAAATGACAGAGGTTGTATTTAATTCTTGATTTCCCCCCAGCTGTGTGACCCTGGGCACTTGATCCCCATTGCCTACCCTTACCACTCTTCTGCCTTGGAGCCAATACACAGTATTGACTCCAAGATGGAAGGTAAGGGTTTAAAAAAAAAATTCTTGATTCCCCTAGTTGTTGGTGCTCTCTACTCCTTTGTAATTACTGTGTAGGCATTTTATTTATGTATCTGTGTATAGGTTATATGCTCCACTCTACCCCTCTTTGAGGACAAAATCTGTTTCATTTTTGCCTCTGTTTTCCAAACACATAATTTCTTGCATATTAGTAGGTACTTAATAAATTTTGAGTGTTTTTCATGATACATTTTAAGAAAAATATTTCTGTCATCCTGATGGGTAGTTTGACTATATGATGACATAGAAAAATTGTTCAGAATAGTAGTTGCAACAACCTAACAGTAAAACCTTTTATTGTGCTATAATGTACCCAAAATGAGATGGATCAAAGTGTTTCTCACAAACTATTTACAAATTATGTGTGATTAAACACAGCCTATTAAAATGTCCTGCTTTATTTTCTTGTTAGGGAATTACTATTTTAAAAGAGCGATTGGTTACTCACAGGAAGAAAATTGGCAATAATTTTCCAATCATCTGTTCCATTTTGTTCTACTAGTTTCTTTAGCTTCTCATCCTGAGACAATCAAAAGAAATAATGTTCATCAGGCAATTAGTTGTGTAACTGTAATCAAGTTAAAGTTAAGAAAAAAGAAAGCAACAATACAAATTATTTTTAAATCTCTCAAAGACTCTTCAAATTCAACAACTTACAGAATCATCAAAAAATAAAAGATTCAGTTGTAACTTTTTCTATGTCTGTAAACAGTATCTTAAATTATAAGCATCTTGAAGGCAGAGACTTTGCTGTTTTTCATGTTTATATCCCCTACTAGCCTTGCTGAGGGCTTTGTACTTTGCAGGTGCCTTAACAAATACTCATTGAATTGGGAGGAGGGGAAAAAAGCAAAATATTTAATTACTCAATTTGAACTTTTTCATCTTAGGAATGGAAGATTTTATGTTTCTTAACCTTATTGTGCTTTTTTAAAAAAATAACCCCAGGATGCAGCAAAGGATTAATATACCTGCAACTGAAACGAAGTTACCAATATCAGAATAAGGTAACTATGTCACAGCTAGGCAACCTATTCCACAAATGTGTGGGCTTAGGTTTTCACTCCATTCTAAATCTGTACTTAACAGAGTGATAGTCTGTATATTTTTGTAAGTGTAATATAACAGAATCTGCATTGTGCTAAAACACTAGCATAATACTGACCCAAACCTTTAGGAACAACTCTAAAACACAATATGTGGATGTTTCCTGTGGGAAAATCAGGGGCAAATGCATAATAGGTAAAGAGGTGAATGTTCTGAGTTTCCCCCACCCCCTAGGGTCTCCATGTACATATAAATGTGAGTTACTAGGTTAAATAAAGCAAAATGAACACAATTTACAGAAGTTATTACATTCTGTACCACAATGAAACCAGAATGTTTCGTGTAATAAAATTATGAACTTCCTACCCAATAATAGCAAACCTAACCATTTTAAATACTAATGGAAAAATCAAGCTTCTGACAAACTCATTTGAGTGTATTCAAGAAGCAGCACTTCTGTCATAATTATTAGATGTTAAGAGGTGCTAATATTTCTCAGAGATTTTTGCATTGCCAAGTGTTTTAAGTGATTGCCTGACATTATGGCAAGAGGTGATCTATCCCTTTTTTTGAAGTCATTGAAGTGCCTGTAGTTTAGTTATATTTCTGATCTCTAATGGCTCAAGAAAGTCTAGGTTTTCATCAGGTAATTGTAATAAAGTGAACCAGAAGTTACCTCCTCTCGAGTCCACCTTGTTTTTCCTAAGTGACGTTTCCCAGTCTTGGGAAGTAGTCCATCGTAGTCATGATCATACATCTCAATATCTTCATCATCCTCGTCACTACTATATATGCTACAGAAATAAATGTGAGCACATAGAAAATGGACCAGGGGGATATAAACTACTGAATTGCAAAACACACACAAACATCTCAATAATCTTTTCAGAGGTTATGAAGATAAAACTTTGAAAACTTGCGCAACAAGATTTTGTTCTGTATTATGTTGTTCTAGTATTGTGAACTGGTTCTGCTGTTTTGGGTATCCACAGATACAGGCAAAGAACTGGCACCTTCTTATTACCGTACATGTTTAGACCTGCTGTTTCTGTTAGATCAGTGACAAATTACACATTTGGCAACTTTTCAACCAATGGAAGTTTAAATTTAAAATAGTGCTTAGGACAATCAAGTGAACAAGAGCCTATGTCCTTTATATAAGTGCATACTCAACTCCTTTAGCCCTCTGTGTCATATCTCTTAAAGAATACTTTCTCATGCACAATAAACAAACCCATTATTTTATTCTAATGGGAGTTCCACATCCTATTAAAAAAAAAGTTCAAGTAGTAATACTTTTCAATAATATAATTATAGTCATATCTTCAGATTTAGAAGATTAGGAAATATTTGAGTGGATAGAATTTTTAAAGCTAAGGAAAACACAGCCAACAAGCAATATGCTTTGTAAATAAACACGGATACCAAATTTGACCAGATCTGCTGGTCAGAAGTCAGCCCAAGAGGAAATTTACAATACACTGTTTCTATAGTAACCAAGTGATTTACCAAGCTACTTAGTATTCAGAATCTACTTACACTTTTCTACTTCTGGCCAATCACTACCTCAAATTGTGCTTCAGATATCCTATAACTCACCTAATTCATGACTAAGGGATTTTCCCAGAGGCAATCTTTAAGTGTAAAAGGAAGTTATAACTGTTTTCAAAAGAGCTCTTAACTTATCTCATTAACAGTAAAAGGGAATTCTTAATCCCTTGCTCTAATTTAACTGGGGAAAGAACTGGCTGGCTCAGTGGACAGAGAGCCAGGCCCAAAGATGAGAGGTTCTGTTACCATGGAGACCAGCCCACAGTTAAAGGAAATAGAAACTGCTCTCAGAGAGGAAGTGATGTAAGAATGACAGTTGGACAGTGAGAGATAAAGGGAAGCACAAAGTGTGAGAGGGGCTTTTGCTCTAAGGTTTCCTGAGGGCAAATTGGCTGCTGTAGAATCCGATTGAAGGAGAGTGTGTGGGTTGGTAGCTGTCCATTGTTTAGTGAGTGATATATATATATATATATACATATATACATATGTATATATATATATATATATATATATATATATATATATATATATATATATATATATATATATATAGTAGGTTTGGCCTGGTTAGCTAAGCTGAAGAGTTATTAGTGAGACTCTCTCAAAACAATAGTTTTTAGGTAGTTTATAGGTTGATATAAGAAGATTTAGGTAGTTTTTAGTTAGTACTAGGTTAGGTAGTTAAATCTGTCTCTTATCTTTCTGTCTTTACTATTATTTCTTAAAACAAAAATTTGTTAAACTGCTTTCCTATCTTTATCAAGCTTCTAATTTTAACCCCTACATAACCAAAATTAAAAATTTCTGATTTCTTTTGAAGTACACTATATTTAATGTTTATTCATGGCTAAAATGATTATAGTAATAATAGCTCACATTTATATAAAGCACTTTCCTCACAACAACCCTGTGAGGTGGTTATATTAATGTATAATAATACATTAGCTAATGTATTATTATGTATCCATTGTACTAACTGTGAAACCAAGGCTCAGAGACAGGTGAAGTGACTTGCCTATAATGACAAAACAAATAAAATTTAAAGCCAAGATTCTAACCCAACTGAATTATTGACTCCAATTCTAATGATCTTTCCACTACACCTCATTGATTCTCTTTCTATTTTTGTAATGTCAGGATACTTTCAGGCTCTTCTGGCTAATATTTTTATTTTGAAATTTTAAAGATTAAGAAAAAATATACTATTTCACATACCTCACTAAACTGATGGTATTTATGGTGCCAGGAAAGAAAAAAATACATCAGATAGGGCCTAGTAAAGGATGATACTACAAAGCAATGCTGCAAATTATAAAAATGGGATTCTGTATCAACACAAATGTTTTTGTTACTAAACCAAAACAAGAATGAATATTGGGCACTACAATTCAAGCTAAGGTAGTGTTTTCTAGGAAAAAAGTGAATTTGGGCTTCTTATTTTCCCTTTTTCTAGGAAAAACTGAGGGTGAGTATTCAAAGATTAAGACAGTAAGCATGTGATTTAACATTAAATGCTACCACAAAACAAATAAACTTAAAAGAAAAAATGACCACTTAAGTAAATTGCATCTATGATTTATAAACAGTCCACTTGACCACTCTTCCTGCTTCTTCTAGTATGGAACTTATCGAATGTTGTACAATTATAATTTTATTCATTGCATGTAAAACCCAACAATTTATGTAGACTAAACAAACAAAAAAAATTATTCAGTCATATAGTTAAAAAAGGCTAAGTTTTAAGTTAAAAAACTTTAAAAAGTTAAAAAAGGAAGTTACAGGACCTGAGTTTGAATTCTAGCTCTCTTATATGCTCCTGAGCAGTACTGTAATATCTTCAATTTTCTCATCTATAAATGTGAAAATTTACCTAAACATTTTTTCAGACCTCTTCCAGCTATGGACACAAAGCCAATATTTAGCAAAAGGAGAACCAGGAATTCACAGCTCAAGACCATGACCTCAAACTTTAATTCTTTGCTATCATTTACCATTCCTACCTAATACTTTTAGCAAAAATTCATGCTTGAGTAAAATGATCAGGGTAATTTGAAAGCTTTGTAGTAACTTCGCTCTCCAGTTTATTTGGATCTAAAGGCTTGGTTTTCAGAACTCAGGGCTGGGGGGGGTGATGTACCCAAAGATCAAATAAATACATGCTCAGCTGCTCAGTGGGGGCAACCCTAAGGAAAAGCAAAAATTCTGTGAAAAGAACAGTGAATTAAGAGTTACAAGCTTGAGTTCTTCTGCCACAAAAAAGTTATATGGCCTTAGGCAAGTCATTTTGAGCAATTAGTGCCTCAGTTTCCTCATCTCTAAAAATTAATTTTGTAAATAATCTCTAGGGTACCATCCAACTCTAATATTCCAAAATTCTGTGTACCTAATTCACCTGCAACAAATTAGGATTATTATAAGTGACTAGGAAAACCAAATTGGTAAGGGAGGGAGGAGGAAACTGCATATGAAATTCTTCTGCTTGGTTGGGCTCTCTGGTGATAAATCTACTAGGCCCTTGAAAGGCAGCATGAGGCAGTGAAGAATGCTGGATTTTTAGAGAAGACCTGGGTTCAGATGCCCATTAAGTCTAGGAATTTGTGCAAATCACTTCACCTCAATGGGGTTTTCTCTCCCCATCTGTGAAATGGCCCGACGGGGTTAGATTTCTGAGCTATGAGTCTTGGCTACCCTTGCAGTCAGCTTCCTGAGAAAGGAAGACAGTAGCCCTAAAAGACATGATCAATTTAAGAGGAAAGGCTATACTGACAATTTGGTTTTTTTGTTTATTAACCCTTCCCTGTGTATTGTGTACTGGCTCCAAGGCAGAAGAGTGGTAAGGGTTAGGCAATGAGGGTCAAGTGACTTGCCTGGGGTCACACAGCTGGGAAGTGTCTGAGGTCAGATTGGAACCTAGGACCTCCTGTCTCTAGGCCTGGCTCTCAATCCACTGAGCTACCTAGTGGCCGCCTATACTGACAATTTGACATCTTGCTGACTGACTAGTCATCTACTTGCTCTGAGGGTTACTCTGATGCATGCATCTGTAGCATGATTAATTTCTACCGAGAACCTGAAATAACTGCCCCCCTTATCTAGTCTGACAAGATCTTAGACCCAACTGGCAAGCAGAGAGGACTTTCAAAGGCTGCCTGAAAGGGTTAATGCACAAGGCTCCCCACCTGCTAGCCTGGAGTGCGGTTAAAGGCTATACAACTATGAATAAGACTTTCTGTCAAGGAAACAAACCGTGCAACCATACCATAAAAAAGAGGGGTGAGGGCAGCCGTAGAAAGAGGGAGGGGAACAGGAGGAAGTGACTTGTGGCCGCTACCGTGATTCTAGAAATGGGGTTCAGACTCCTTTGGCGGACCTGATGAACTACCAGCTCCTAAATCCCTTCCGCCGCCCGCCCGCCCGTTTTCTCTTCTCTCCTCTCTCCTGGGCATTCGGCTCCGCGCTCCTCCCTCCCCCTCCTCGGAGCCTTCTCCTCCCCCTTACCCCTCCTTCCCAGCTCTGCTACCTGGGAGACCTCAAAGGACCCGCGGCGGTGTCACCTCCCTCCAGGCGTCCCGCGCTCTCGGAGGAGGTCAGGGAGACCCGGGCGCACTCACTTCATTCACCCTTCATTGGGTATTCTTTAGTTAGAGCCTCCCTTGCTCCAATTGCCCTTTCCCTCCCTCCCTCCTTCCTTTCTTCTCTGTCCCTTTACTCCTCTCAGTCAGCCTTCAGAAAAATGTTACTCCAGTTTGCCTTAAATTAAAACAAAACAAAATGGGAAAGGGGAGGAAGGGAGAGAACAGAAACCCTCTGAACTCCAATGCTCCCTCCCTTGCCTCTAGCCTTCCCTGGCGTTTCTTCTTTCTTTAGTTCTTTCCCCGGACAATTCTGGGCTTCAGTCTTGATTCTTGCCCCAAGCAGGGAAACACCAGTGTGGCAGAGGCGCAGGTTACAGTTCTCTCCCTGTCTCCCTCAGCCCCAGGGTCGTTCCAATTCTTCTCCGATCTTTTCCCTCCCCCTAGGAACACGAGATATGATCCGTTCTCAAGACTGAGATCCTACACCCACTCACTTTCCAACTCTGAAACACCTACAAGCGGTCTTTAAAAAGAAAAGAAAAAGAAATAAAGGAAAATAAAACACCTCTCAAAAAAAAAAAAACCCAAAGGAAAAAGGAGAGGGGAGGGGTTTCCCACAGCTTCAGCAGGTTTCTACACACTTCAGGAGGTTTCTACACACTTCTACCTACAATCGGCTACTACACATTGGCAGTCCCCAGTCAAAACCTCAGTAAGCTGAGGAAGAGAGCAAGTGTAGAAGGGACCCTGGAGCGCAGTCCACGTGTGTGAGCTACAACCCCTGGGATCATTCAGGAAGGGAAGGGAGGTAGGATCCAGGATGGTATCTCCGTTCCATAGCAGCAGCAACCACGAGGCGTTTCCTCTCCCTCTCACTCTTTTTCACTGACTGTTGGCTGCATGCCGCCTCCGAGAGTTATAAAAAGGCTACAGCAAGTTAGCTGTAGTCTTGTAGTTTTAACAATAACTCGGGAATCGTCCTTTCGCTTCTATGCCTAAAGTCTGGGACAGCTAGGTCTCCAGAATTGCAGAAACTGGGCAGAGGCAGCAAGAAACCAAGTGACAGTTCCTGACAAGTCCCCCACTCCTATACCACTATCGCCCCTGCCCCAGTCACTGGCCAAAGGATAAACAGTTTTCATCACATCACCCCTGGAAGTGAGAGCCCTAGCAAGCTAGAGATGTTATGTATGCAGAGCTGCGGGATGTGTGAACCTATGCAGTTTGCATTAAAAATAAAAGCCTCCCCAAGAAAACCGATTAAGGGGCCATCAACGCTAGGAATTGAATGGAATCAAAAAGGATAGATTTGAAAACTTAAAAGCCTCTATTTCTTCTGCCTCTAAAGTTGTCTTTTTTCCCCCCTGCTGCCTGTCAGCTGACATTATCCTTCACCTCCACAAAGAATGAATGAAATTTAAATGAACTACCTGCAGCTACTAAACAAGTCAGACATTTTTTATATCTGCCATATGCTCCACTCGTCCAAGTCCAAACACATCTTAATGCATCCAGTAATTATGTGGAAACTAACTCGCGGACACCCGTTGAATCCAGCAAATCATTTGGGAAAATCCTAGGAGTTGATGTGTTAGGTTATGCTAGTATTGGAGGATACTTTGCTTGCCTTTTTTTTTTTTAAAGACAAATTCCTCCCTTGGAAAAGGGATTGCAAGGCGTCCTTCCCAACATTTCGATACACGTTTCTCTTTTCCACACTTCTACTCATTTATCTTTCCAGCTTCTTTGCAGCTTTACTGCTCCAGTTCTTTGCATGGACTGACAGCCCCAGAGCAAGCATCGAGTTCCCTGCTCCTTTTGCAAGAACCTCACCCACAGGCTGTTGAACACACTCTTCCAAACGCACACTCAGCACACACACACACACCTCACACACTCATGCTGCTTACTAGGGGACACGTTCCAAGTTACCTGTGCCTGGGTCTCCTGGCCATCCTGCTGCTAGGAACTTAGCACCGGGAAGCCGGGACTAGATGAGGAGGGGGGCTGCCCCAGCCTTCGCCGGCTGCTTAATGGAGCTCCACACCACCCGAATGAAGTTTCTCAGGAGAAGGAGGAGGAGGAGGAGATCGAAGAGGAGGAGGAGGAGGAGGAGAAGGAGGAGGAGGAAACAGGTTGATATTAAAGAGTAAAACTCTGTAAACAGAGATGCCATCAAACAAAGAGCTTTTGGACACTCCCCCTCCCGCCAAATCTGGCGCCCCTGCAGTGCGCACGCGTCCTAACCCCCCCTTCTATCCCCCCCCCACCCCCGCCTCTGCTGCTTGCAGGTCTGTTGTTGCTGCTGCTGCTGCTGTGGCTGCTGCTGTTTCTCCCGCTCGGGCTGTTTGAGCGACTGCTACCATTCTGCCCCTTACGCTGGCGCTGGGGTTCTTTGCCCGCGACGGCGGCCCCGGGCAGCGCGCAGAGGCGGGGAGCAAGGACTGGGAAGGGGGAGGGGGAAGTGGCGGGGGAAAAAAGGACAGGCGCCTTTTCTAGCACAAACCCCGCTCTAGAGCTGCTGCAACGCTCTCTGCCCAGAGCCAGTCCCGCTGATTCTTTACCCCCACACACACCTCCCCAGCCACAGCAGTCTTTAGGACCTGAGCTTGCCCCAGGAGTCGGACTCCTTGGGGCAGGGGGTGAGGGTGGGCGGGAGGAACGGGGTTGGGGGGGGGATTAGCGGGGAAACTCCCTCATTTATGATTAGCTTTTTAGGCATGTTTAAAGTCTCAGCTCTTTGAGCAACCGAGCGTTTTTGCTTCCCTAGATTTCAAAGAGATGTTCCTAAGAGAATATTGCCAGTTTTTATAAAAAAGACTATTACTCTATTCAAAATGCCGGTAGTAAAGAATCTCCTAACTACTAATGGGGGTGGGGGTGGAAGGGGATGATCTCAGAATCACCCTTCCTTCACCCCTGCACACATCCCAGTTCTTCTGTGCTCTCATTCACATACACCGATCATGCAACCTGACACACCACACCACCCACACGAACTGTCACATGTTATAGTCCCAGCCACTGTACTATATACCCCTTACATTCATTCACACATACACCGCCCTATCCCAGCCCTGCAAAAGAGGCAGAATACATTCACACATTTGGTGCATTTCAGTAGCATGTAGAAACGCATGTTTGCCACTGGCACTCCTGCAGAAACACGACCCCAAACACACGACCCCTCCAATGGCACGCACGTGTGAACCAGTTAGAAAGCTCAGAATTTGCGCAGAAGGCTTCCAAAGGTCAAAGTGTTTGGGTCTGCATTTGGATGCATTTCGTGACACTAAAGGAGGCAGCTGATCAAATCAGCTTGGTTAAAAAGATAATCAAGATGATCTTTCTTATCTAATTAGAGGCAGCCAAAAAAAACCCAAAAAACTGGGGAAAAGGATAAATTATTAATTTTAAGGATTGCTTATCGGGGGATTTCAGGGGAGTTTTGGTTTTACTTCCGTCTATAAGGTAGTCCCGTCAGGGATTTTTTTTTTCTTTCTCCCATACCCTAGTTTATTTTTCCTTTTATCTCATAGGAGCCTGAGGCTGTTACTGAGTGAGTTTGTGGGTGTCCGATCTGCTCCAGCAGTTCAAACTTAGCTCAGAAAACATTTTTGTTACTAAAATGAGTCATAATTTTGAAAAAATGGTGTAACATGCAAAGTTTCTATGCTATATCTGCATTTTAAACTTTGTTTCTTTAGCTTTGTTATATAGTTTTAGCCTTTCATCAAAAATCTAGCTGCTGGTAAAGTCTCTTAGACTCTTTCCTTTATTCTGACAATGAAACAAAGTTATCAGGAACACTTTCCGTTTTACAAGCTCTCAAAAGTAAGCCACTCCTCAATATAATGTTTTAAAAATCAATATTTATTTCTAGATTTTACAATAAAAAAGAAACCTATTCTCTTCCTTCACCCAAAACAAACAAAAACAAAGAGCAAACATCTAAAATAAACATCTAGAAAGTACACCTAAAAGAGTCACAATGTTAGGCTTTGGAATTCTTTTTGGAATCTAATTGGCTGGCATATTCCCCAAAACACTAAGTTTTGGGGCACTGAATGAAACCTTGGCCATGCTGGATTTACAACCTCTTTTCTAAGAATCTTAGTTAAGTGGAACCGATGTGCCACTCATAAAACACTAATAATAGAAAGATCTAATGTTTGCATTTTATTACTTTGGTAAATCTTATTCTTTCTGTACGTGGTTTCCAGATTTTTTTTTTTTTTGGAGAGAAGGGAAGTAGGCAGGATAACATCTTATTTTTCCAACTTTGGGTAAATTGTTTATGATTTTATGATTTGTAATATCTTCCATTTCCAAGAGAAAATGTCAACCATTCACTTAACTGTATAATTAAAATTGAATTTTATGTATGTTATTAGAAGGGCCTTGGCTGGAGTCTTAAAGACCTGAATTCAAGTCATTATTGTGTGACTCTGGGTAAGTCAATCTGGAAGTGTAAGGCTCTAAGATTATTAATTGTAGACCAGCTGCTGTGTTGGAAGGAGTTTCCTCATCTGAGATATCCCTATACTAATGAAATCACTAGTCCAGTCTTTATCTCCTTGTATACAATTATTTATTGGTTATTCTGCAAATTTACTTTCATAAAATCTGATAAAATAAAACTGACAAATATATTTACATATATGTGTATACACACACAATGCTACCTCAGTGGAGGGGTCTAAAAATCACTGGTATAAAATCCTCAGCTGATACAGATGCATAGTTCATAGTCTTGGTTGAGAGATTAAGTGACTTGCCTATGGTCACTTAGCTAATATATATCAGAAGCAAATTTTTAATTCAGGCCTTCCTGACTTCATGCCAAACTCATTATATACTGGGTGATGTTGTCTCTCATTCAATGTATTTAATATGATCATATTTATACTTTATACATTTCTTAGAAAACCAAGGAAAAAATATTTCCTTGATCCCTATTTACAAACCCTAAATTTTGTTTTGTCTTTTTTAAAAAGTGTCATTTACTTTATCTTTCATCAGACGGAAAACTGACTAACTTAAAGGAACAGGTGTCTGCTTGCCATTGGCTGGGTTGAAGGATAATGATTTAGTGTTCTTTCACCTCTGTCCAGCCTTCCTTTTTAATCTGTCTCTGTTCCACCTACCCTAGACTGAGTATTCAGGATCATTAGTCCTCCCAGACCTACCAATGAGCTGGGTGTGGGGTGATAAGTTTCTGGTTCTTTTTTTCCTTATAAACAAAATGTACACAAACCCCAAACATAAAAGTAATCATTCACAAATCACAGACCGGAGAAGGAATTGTGTGTGTGAATGTATTTGTCTTCCTCTTTCTCATTCTCTCCCTTCATCTCTCCCATTCCATTTCTGTGCATACATGGAGGGTAAGGCCCTTTTTCACTCTAACCATTCAGCAAAAAAAGAAGACATACTGAATGTCTAGGTTCCACATAATACATTGCCACTGATTGTTTTGTAATTCTGTATGAATCATTGACTAGTGCAAGTATATCAGATGAGTGAACGTTGCCAAAGAATGGCAGCAAACCAAAACCTTTATGTTCATATATTTCCTTCCTAGTTCTGTCACTTCTA
This sequence comes from Gracilinanus agilis, assembly GCF_016433145.1. Taxonomy (NCBI): domain Eukaryota; kingdom Metazoa; phylum Chordata; class Mammalia; order Didelphimorphia; family Didelphidae; genus Gracilinanus; species Gracilinanus agilis. The sequence continues at coordinate 393,080,186 of NC_058133.1, read as the reverse complement.
TCACCATCCCATTTGAAACAGGTGGAAGTGGAGAACTAATATGTTATCATAATTATGAGAACTAATATAAATACTGACAATTTTTGATCATCTTTAATAAAGGAGAATAGATATGGTCTGTATAATTGATTCAAAATCACCATGTTAGGTAATGGTTTCAACCTTTTGTGCTAACTGTTTTATTTCAGCATGCAAAAGTGCTAGTGATGCGGCATTATGGAACAATAGTTCTTACATATTCAGATAACATATCCTATAAATATTTCTCTTTAAATATATCTTAGATTCAGTCCTTCTCTGTTTCCATAGTCACTATCATAATATAGAGCGTCACAACCTTGTACTTCTTCAGCATATAACACTTTCGGTGTATTTCCATGTCTCCAATCACTCCCTTTTCCAGGTCACCCCTCTCTTAGCTTTGGAAAGCTCTGGGTCTAGCATCTTATTCTCCTAATCAAAAACAAAGTACTGTATGCTCTTTAAGAGAAGATTATAATACCTCAGTTTCATATTCAAGGCCCCACAGGTAGATCTCTGAAAAGTCTTCCCTGGTCACCATTTTATTTCATCTTTCCTCAGCATTTGAATGTATTTGGTATTACTTTTAATGAACTAACTCTCACTTAAGTTTTTTGAATGTCTCTCCCTCACCTATACCCAACTGAATTGTAGCAGTTTGATGGCACTGAACTTGAAATCAAGAAAACCCAAGTTTGAATCCTAAAGGGGTGTTATGAGGATAAAAATGAGATAACCATTAAAGTGCTTTACAAACTTTTAAAAAATGCTATATAAATACCAACTATAATTGTTGTAATTATTATTTCATGTATTTTAAAGGTAGCCAGGTGGCACAGTGAATAGAGTGCCCAGCCCAAGTCAGAAAGGCTTATCTTCCTGAGCTAAAATTTGGCCTCAGATATTAATTAGCTATGTGACCCTGGGCAGATCACTAAACCCTATTTGCCTCAGTTTCCTCATCTATAAAATGAGCTGGAGAAGGAAATGGCAAACCATTACAGCATCTTTGCCAAGGTCACTCCATATGGAATTAGAAAGACTCAAACATTTAAGCCTTCTTATCCTGTGTTGTTCTTGTCCATATTCCTCCATAAATCCTTCATGGAGAATCCATCCAGCATACTGAGGGCCTTCTCAATCTTTTATTACTTGTTGACTATCAGAACAACAATAGTTCTGTCCATCTGTTTTTCCTCATATTCACCTTATAACTAGTCCACCTCCATTTCTAGTCATATATGCCAGTAGAGCATTTTCTAATACTAGATTATGGTTTGAACTTTTCTCTACAATATCCTACCTCCTCTGATGCTTCATCATGATATGGAGGTAACCTTTCATTCCTGAAGTCTTTGCCAGTAGAGTAGTATATTTAATATATTTTACAAAGCTGGAAAGGCTTTCACTATGGGTTGTAAAAACAGACAAAATGCCGGGAACCAACTTCATCTTGCTTGGTGATCAATTCTTAGACCCACAGCAAACTCTGAAAAATAGTAATTCTCTTAGCATCTCCAGGCTCACAAAATAGTTGAAGTTGAGATTAGCATGAGGAAAAGTGCAGAGAAGGGTAGCTAAGTGGCTCAGTGGATACAAAGCCAGGACTAGAAATAGGAGGTCCTGGATTCAAATCTAACCTCAGACACTTTCTAGCTTTGTGACTCAAGGCAAATTACTTAACCCCAATTGCCTTGACCTTACGCTCTTCTACCTAGGAACTGATATCTATGCTAAGAGGGAAGGTAAGGCTTTGTTTGTTTTTTTAAATGTAGAGAAAGGAAAAAAAGTCTAAGACATGAACTTGAATAGTGCTTATATTAATAATGCAGGAGAAAGAAAAGAACATTGTTAAGGATACAGAGAAGAAACATGGTGGTAATTATGGACCTGGATCAATACTGAGCATTTTCTTAAAAATGGGCTAATAGTTATAAATAGAATGGGCCTTTGAGGCCATTTAGTCTAACCATTTTATTTTCAAGACAAGGAAACAAAGGCACAGGAAAGGAAAGTTTTGTGACTGAGATCATACAAATCATAATTCCCAAATTCTCTTAACTCCAAAATTAACTTATAATTAGATTATAAGTAAAACCAATTATTAAAATTTCCTTATAGTATAGAGAATTATGGTAAATTGGTATCCTTTTTAAAAGCTTATAAAAAAAGTGATAGCATCTGTAATTTTTAAAAAATATAAATCTTAGAATAGTTTCAAAACACATTGTCTTGACACTGATATGAGTTCTACAGAGAATCTCCTGTTACAATACCTTTCAGAGGATATTTAAAGGATATTATGTTAATGATATCAGCCTGGAACTTATGAAAAATCCCGTGTACATGAGAATAGGAGACAACTTTTCATCATTTTAGAAATTCTCTCTAAAGTAATAATTCAAAAAGTTATTTTAGAAATTATGAAATATGCCTTGTTTATAATGTAATGTTATCTTTTAGATTAAATATTTCTGTGATTATGTAGATTTAAAAGCCCCAAACTCTTTTGATTTTGTTCCACACTTCTTCAGAACTAAAACATTGAGGAGAGAACTCATTGTGAAGAATTAAATAATTAAAAATTATTCTTTAAAGAAAAATGGATTTAAGCTTGTTTATCTTACTATTCTATTTAAACTACTATCTCTGAATTTACCACTGATGTCTTAACTGTTAAATCTGAAGGGCATGACACATTCCTCATCTTACTTGACCTCTGCAGCTTTTGACACTGTTGAGTTTTTCATCTTCCACTTTTTTTGATACTGTTCTCTTGGTTCTTCTACTATCTGATAGTTCCTTATCAGTTTCCTTTGCTGGCCTACCATTTGCTCAATGTAAGTATCTCCCAAGGCTTCATCCTGGTCCTTCTATACTCTCTGTGATCTAATCGGCTCTCATGTGCCCAATGATTATCTCTTTTTAGAAGATGACTCCCAAATCTCTATATATGCAACCTTAATCTCTCTACTAAAAACTAATCATACATAACAAACCATCTTTGCTTGACACATAGACATAAATGTCCATTAGCATTTCAAATTCATATATTCAAAATGGAATACCCATTTCCTTCTAAAATCACCCCTTATGCAAACTTATCCTTTTCTAATTGAGGGAATTGACATCCTTTTAGTAACCTAAGTTCAAAACCTTTAAAATAGTTTATTTTCATTTTTCCAATTATTAAGCATGTTAAATAATTTAATCTAAACATCTGGTGATTGAACTTTCATCAATGGCAATTGAACAAATTTACAAAAAACACAATGCAAAGTAATACCTTCAAGACATAGCTGTATAGACTGGCAAAACAAATTCTCACATTAGCCATATCTGAAAATGCATGTCTCTTTTCTGCATTTTAATTTCATTCCCTTTCTATCAGTAGGTAAGTAGTATATTTCATTTTTATTCTTTTGGTCTCATGGTTTATTATTGTATTGATCAAAATTCTAAAGCCTTTCAAAAGGTGTTATAATGTTATCATTGTATAAACTGCTCTATTTCCATTTAATTCATCTGTGTCTTATAGAGACTTTTCCTAGTTACATCTGAAATGTTCTATTTCACCATTTCTTATAGTATGATAATATTCCATAACATTAATGTAACACAATTTTTTTCACCATTCCTTAATAGGGCACACCCTTAGTTTCCAATTTTTTGCTATCATGAAAAGACCTGCTATAAATGTTTTTGTATATCTAGAGTCTTTTTATCTTTCTTTGCTTTCTTTTGGGGGCATAGACCAAGTAATGGTTTATCTGGATCAAAGGGTATTCAGAGTTTGTATGGTTCAAAATTGATTTCTGGAATGTTTAGACCAATTCACAGATCCACCAACAGTGCACTAGTATACCTATTTTTCCACCCTATTTCCAACATTTATGCTTTTCTTCTTTTGTTATCTGCTAGTCTGACAGATATGAGAAAACCTCTCCTTTAACTTGAATTTCTCTATAAGTTATTTAGATCATTGTTTCATCTGGTTGTGGACAGCCTGGATTTCTTCTTTGAAAATTGCTAGTACATGTCTATTGACAATTTATCTGTTGGGAATGACTTTGTCCCATAAATTGGAATGAACAAATTTGGATGAATAGATCATTATAATGTATACAACCTTTATCAGAGAAACCTGTTGCAAAGAATTTTCTATCTGTTTCCTTTCAATCTTTTTTATCTCAGTAGATTTGTTTGTACAAAAGCTTTTAAATTTAATATCACTGAAATTATTTATTTTATATTTGTCTCTTCATCACTTCTTTAATGATGAAGTCTTGCCTAGGCAAAGATATGAAAGGCAATATCTTCATTTCTCCTTTGATTATGATATGACCTTTTAATCAAATATCCATTTGGAACTTATGTTGATATATGGTGTAAGGTATTGGTCTAAACCAGTGGTTCCCAAACTTTTTTGGCCTACCTCCCCCTTTCCAGAAAAATATTACTTAGCCCCTTGGAAATTAAATTTTTCAAAAATTTAATAGCAATTAATAGGAAAGATAAATGCACCTGTGGCCATCACCGCCTCCCTGGATCACTGCAGCACCCACCAGGGTGTGGTAGCACCTACTTTGGGAATCACTGGTCTAAACTATTCAGTTTTTTCTGAAGTTTTTATCAAATACCACGATTATATATTATGTACCTAATTTATTCCATTGATTACCTCCCCCTCTCTCTCCATAGTACTAAGTGGTTTAAATAATTACTCATTTGTAGTACAGTTTGAGATATGGGATTAATCAACCTCTTTTCTTGCCACTTTTCCCCATTATCACCCTTGAACCTCTTGACTTTTTGTTTTTCCAAATGAATTTTCTTATTTTTCTAGGTCTAAAAATCCTTATTTGAGGAGTATAATTGTTGCGACCCTGAATAAATAAATAATTTAGGTAATTTAGGTCTATATGCAAAGAGTTATTTATAGTTAAATACATAAAGTTCATAAGGGAATATTGGTAGAAATGTTCCCCAATATGTCTTGTCTTCTATAGTTATTTCTAATAGAACTTCTCTTTCTAGCCCTTCCTGTTTGTTTGTTTTGTTTTGTTTTCTATAGGAGTTCTGGTAAATTATATAGATTTGTCTCATGTTTTCCAACTTTAAGTTATTATTTCAATAAATTTAGTTGATTCTCTATGGTTTTCTAAATTAATCCTCAAATCATCTGCAAAAAAGCAATTATTTTGTTTTTACTTTGCCTATACTTACTCCTTAAATTTCTTTCTTTTTCTTATTGGTATAAGTAATTTCTAGCAATATGTTAGTTTTGGTAATAATGGAGATGCTTATCTTACCAGTGATATTATTGGGGAGACTTCTAAATTCTCAGAATTACATAAAATATTTGTTCTTGGATAAAGATACCAATTGTTTTTCTATATTATTAGGTTTCCTCTCTCCTCAAAAAAAATTCTAGTTTTATTTATTAGTTTAACCATCATTTAAGTTTTGCTGATCTCTCTTTAATTTTCACAATTTTTACTTTATTAGGTTATAGATTTTTGATTTGCTGTTCAAACATTTTTTACAGATTCACATTCCCAATTCATTGATTTTCAAATCTTTTCTGTTCATAAAAATATTTAAAGATATAAATTTTTCCTCACAACTGCTTTAGTTGCATTGCATAAGTTTTTATATATTATGTAACCATTGTATTTTCTTTGATGAAATTTGCTATTTCCTTAATTCATTCTTTGACATACCACTACTTAAATTTCATTTTATTAAGTTCCCAATTACATTAAATTACATAAGTATTTTCATTAAGGACAAAAAGAATAATATTTTTCCATTGTGATCACTAAGTGATGTGCTCAGTATTTCTGCTTTTTTGCATTTTGGGTTAGATCTTTATATACTAATACTCAGTCAGTTTCTATAAAAGTATCATAAGTAGTAATACGGTCACTGAGAAGTATAAGAGTAAAAATGAATAATAATAATACATTTTCCACCTACACAGAAGTAAGTGAATTCCTTTCTTTTTCCATTAAGAAATAGACAAATCTATAATCTCTAATTTTTTCTGCTTTTTTGCATTTTGGGTTAGATCTTTATATACTAATACTCAGTCAGTTTCTATAAAAGTATCATAAGTAGTAATACGGTCACTGAGAAGTATAAGAGTAAAAATGAATAATAATAATACATTTTCCACCTACACAGAAGTAAGTGAATTCCTTTCTTTTTCCATTAAGAAATAGACAAATCTATAATCTCTAATTTTTTCAAATTCTATTAATAAATTTAATTTCTGTCATTGACCTTTTGGCTAGATTTGTCTATATCTGAAAGGGGGGACATTAAGGTCCCCCACTATTATAATATTGCTATCTATTTCTCTCTCCAATTTGATTGATTTTTCCTTTAAGTATTTTTATATTCTATATAGCCAATAAACATTTATTAACTCCCTATTACATGCCAGATCCTGAGCTAAATGCTGGAGATATAAAAAAGAGAAAAATTATAGTTCCTACTCTTAAGGAGCTTATACTATGATCAAAGAGACCTGCAAACAAATATAAAGAAAGCAAAGCTATACTTGGGATAAATTGGAAATAATTAACAGAGGAAAGTACTAGTACTTATTATTAGTGTTGATTCATTATGTATGATATCTTTAAACTGAAGTTTGACTGAAGCATAATGGATTTTATTCTAGCCCTTTGTTTTAACTGTATGTGAATCTTTGTGTTCCAAGTGAGTTTCTGACCATATTTTGTCAGATTCTGCTATTCTCTTCCATTTTATGAGTGAATTCATCCCATTCACATAATTGTGTATTTCCCTTCCTTTTGTCCTCCTCTGCTTCTCCCTCTCTTTTTTGCTCCAATCTCCCTAAGTAGTAGAAGAGAGCAAGTTTGCCTGATATATTTGTGATCTTATAAGTAACAGTCTATTTCCTTTCTATTGTAGTTTTTCTCTCACTATGTTCCTATCTCAGATTTTTACTCTCTCTCCTTTCTTTTAATTCTTTTTTTATGTTCTTCTTACCAACATTCAGGTTTGTTTTGCTGGTCACTATACCCTTTTATACCCTTTCACTTCTCATATACTCCTCTTTCTCCCTCCCTTATTCCTATCACTTCCTATTATCCTTTTGATTTTAACATTTTTCTATGCTGAAACTTCCAAATGTATGTGTGTATATGTAATTATGTTCAATCTTCCTTTATCCAATTCAGATCAAAGTGAAGTTTGTAGGAATGCCAATCCTCTTCCTTCCTCTGTTACTAAATACTTAACTTATGTAACTTTATTATATAACAGAGATTTCCCTATCCTTCCTTCTTTATTCACCAGTATAGTTTTATGTCCTCATTTTTATTTTCTTATTAAAATATTAAAACAAACAAAGTATCTACAGATCTTCTGTCATTTTAACCTTTTTCAATGAACCTTAAAGACATTAGAGTTTTAAGGAGACCTTTGATTCTTATCCCCCATTATCATATAAACAATCCATCCACAGATGTTCTCTTTCAGTTAAATTTTATATCTCTCCTAGGACTTATATTTCCATGTCAAAATGCCTACTCAGTTCTGGCCTTACCATAAGGCATGCTTGGAAATCTTCTATTACATTAGATATACATTTTTTCCCTGTAGGATTATACTGTTTTGCCAGATGTGTTTATCTCTTGCCTTTCAGAACATTATATTTCAAATATTCTCCTTTATTTATAATGGTAACTACTAAGTCTTTGGTGATCCTTATTGTGGCTTGTTGATATAGCTTCATCTTTTTGGCTGCTTAGAGTAATTTTTATTTGAACTGATAATTCTGGATTTGGTCTATGATTTACCTGGGAATTTTCATTTTGGAGTTTCTTTCCTGATGTGGATTCTTCCTATTTTCACTTTGGATTCTCTGATTCTGAGAGTTATGATTTCCTGTAATATGATATTCATACTTCTTTCTGATAATTGTTTTCAGGTCATCAAATAATTCTTAAATTATCTTTCCTTGATCTGTTTTCAAAGTCAGCTTTTTAATATTCTATTTCTTAGAGTTTACTACCTTTTTTCAACCTCTTGGTTTTGTTTTGATGTTTCTTGTTGTCTTATTGAATTATTTTCTCTCTAGCCCTTTTTGATTTTTAGGTCATTTAGTTATGGAGAGAGATTTTCTACCCTCCATTCTAAAATGTTATTTTTCCTTGCTGTTCTTTTCTCTTTAAGTTTTCCATTCCGTATTACCTATTTCATTTTTTTTAAGGTGCTCCTATAATCCCTGGGGCCAAGGTATTACTTTTCTTCCTCTGAGACTTTACCAGCTTGAGTCCACTTCTACAAATGAATATTGTGTGAACAAAGCTTGTCTAGGACTAAGTATATTAGGCCACACTAGACCCCCTACTTTAAGGGACTTTGGCTATTCCAGACCTAGGTTCTGATTGAGAGTCCCCTCTTGTCATAGTGTTTTGAAGCCTCTCCCTATTATAACTTCTGACTAGAGCCTTTCCCCCTCTGTTGCTAGGATCAGAAGGATTTATACAGTTTTCCCTCTACGGATTCCTTGGACTATTTGGGCTAGATTTTGTATAGGGCCTTTCTCCTGAAGTTGAGCTCAGATCACAAGAGCCATATTGGATCCTGCCTAGATGCTCTAAGGTGGCTCTGTGTGCTAGGGCCAAGACTGGATTTGAGTGTTGTTGTATTAGGCTGGAATGCTGCCATGGACTGCCCTCTTTGTATTCAGGAAATAATCTGTGCTTAGAGAAGGCTGAGATTTGGTACAATTTAGCTCAGACAGGGAATGCTTCACTAGACTAGTCCAGAATGCTCTCAAATCACTCTCCTGCTATCCTGGCCAGAGGTAAAGCTCTAGCTGCACTCAGCTTGGGCCCTGCTGTGAGCTAGGCTCAGACACCTAGAACCCTCCATGGCACCAGGGACTAGCTAGTTGCCTGCCTATGCTTTGCACTCTGTAGCCCTAGATTTAGCCTATTCAATCTATCCCAGGATCTCTCCAACACTCCAGGGAGTCATCTGTGGATGCCTGGTTTAGGATAGGGGGCTCTAGAAGTGATTCTTTCTTTCTTTTATGAGAGGGTGGGTCTGTAAATCATGATGGAATGTTTTGGGGAGATCTAGTATTCTCTGTGTCCTGGCATGTTGCCATCTTCCCTCCAGGTTCATAACCTTAAAGCCACCTTTAAATCTTTCCTCCCCTTCACACCCCTCATCATATCTAATCAGTTGCCAAGGATTGTTGATTCTACCTACACAATATCTCTCAAATCTATCCACTTCTGTTTATTTGCATGGCCAATATCCTAGTTCAAGCCTTTATCAATCTCTCAAGGACTACTGCAATATCAATCAATCAACATCTATTATGCTCTTACTATGTACCAGGCACTATGCCAAAGAGGAGAGATTTGAAATAAAAATGAAAACAATTCCTGTCCTCAAGAAGCTCAAAGTTACTTAGGGCAGCTAGGTAATGAAATTGGTAGAATTCTAGGCTTGGGTTAGTGAGACCTGAGTTCCAGCTTTAGACAGTTACTATCTGTGATCTTGGTCAAGTCACTTAACCTCTGCCTCAGTTTCTCCTTCTGTTAAGTGGGGGGGATAATAGCACCTGCCTCACAGGATTGCTATATGGATCAACTGAGATAACATTTATAAAGTACTTAACATAGTACCTGGAATATAATAGATAATATTAATAAATGCTTCTTCCCTTCTTCCTTTTCATATGCTAATTGAAGAAATAATATTTAAATGTATACGTAAATACATACAATACATACATACAATACACAATACATACAAATAACCTAAGAGAGGAAGATGGTAGCAGCTGGGAAGGCAGAACTCCTCTTGAAGAAGGTATAATTTGAAAGTCTCAAAAGAAACCAGATACTAAGAAGTAGAGATGAGGAGAGAATTTCAGGTACGGGGGCTTAGCCATCATAGAAATACCGAGATTGGAGATGTGGTGTGATGTGATAAATAGGCTGGTCTGCCTGGACTATGGAATAGATAGAAGTGAAATGAGAGGAGAAAGAAGACAGAAAGTTAAAAAGAGTTGTGTAAAGTTTAAAATTTTGAAGAGAGGGACATTTGATCCTAGAAACAGTAGAATTCATTGAGGAGGAAGTTACCTGGTCAGGCTTATGATTAGAAAATCACTTTGCTAGCTAGCTCTGAGAAGAATTATCTGAATGGGGAGTGACTTTAGGCAGGGAAAACAAATAAGAAGCTGTTGTAATAGTCCAGAGGAGAAGTGATAAGGGCTTGGGATAGGATGGTGGTTATGAGAATGGAGAGAAGAGGATAGGTTTAAGAAATGTTGTGGAAGAAGAAAGAACAAGATTTGGCACCTGACTATATAAATAGGAAGAGGAAGAGCATGAAATCAATGATAACACTGAATTGTAAACTCGAGTGACTGGGAGGTTGTTAGCATCCATAGCAGATATATATATATACAGTAGAAGATATATCCAAATAGAGGTGACTTTTAGGTGAAAACTGAGTTCTGAGTTGGACATGTTGAGTTTGAGAAATCCAGGTAAAAATATTTTGTATGCAATTTGTGACAGAGCTCAGGAAAGAGACTAAGGCTGGATATATAGAACTGAGAGTCATCTGAAAAGATGAAAAAATTGAGGCTTTGGGGGCTGATGAGGTCACCAAGTGAGAGGATATAGATGGAAATGAGGACTCAGGATGGAGTTTTAGGGTCAGCTCATAGTTAGTGAATGTTAATGTAAATCTAATAAAGGAAGCTAGGAAGGAGCAGTCAGAGAGTAGGAGAGAGAGCACTGAGAGAGTAGTATCACCAAAACCTGGAAATGAAAAGTAACCAGGAGATGGTGATCAATAGTATAACATTACAAAAGTCCCCTAAGTCATCTCTCTGCTGTCAGTCTTTCAACCCTTTAATCCAATCATCCTCATGGGTTTCAAATCATATTCCTAGATAGACCTAAACAGTGGAATACCATTCATCTGCTCAAAAATCAAACAAACCATCCTCCCTCCAAACAAAATAAAGCAAAACAAAATGAAAATTTAAGTGATTATAGTCTCTTGAACCACTCTGGCATTTAAACCCTCTCCAAAGTCTGAATCCATCCACTTTTCCAGATTCATTTAATTTCACTGCCCTTCATGACTCTACAGTTGAAACAATACAATCTGCTATCTACTCTACCACTTAACATTCTATCTTCTCTCTCTATCCTTTGGCATAATTTGTCTTGAGGCTAGAATGTACTTCTTCCTCATCTCTACCTCTTTGATCCTTTCAAGGATAGCTCAGGTGCCACCTTCTTTAGGAAACCTTTCCTGATTCACCAGGTGTAAGTGATCTCTTCTTCCTCAAATTAGCTTGTATTGACATATCTGTTTATGTGTCATATTCCTCAATAAAATAGAAACTTTTTAAGGGCAAGAGCTTTTTTTATTTTGTTTTGGTTTTTATGTTATCAGTAACTAGCATGGTGCTAGTGCCTAATTGGTGCTCAATAAATGTTTGTTGACTTAAATTGAACAGAATAACTCATTCAAAAGAATTTGTCACACAGAGTTTTGACCACTTATTTAGTCTTAATTATTCAAGTGTTGTAGATCAGTTTTACTCTTGTTTTGGATCATGGTATGGAGGCGGTGTTGGGATAGGAAGGGCAATGCCAATGAAACACAAACTTTGGCATGTAGTACCAAACAGAAAAGATTTTAGTTATAATATCAGCAATGGACTAAATATCTCTCATCTTAAATTAGCCTAGATAAATTTGCTGAGATCCATCCACAACTCGATGAATTTTTCAGATACAATAACTACCAACACAATTGTACAAAGTTATAAACACATTGTCATCACAGTGGAAGGATGAAATCATGGATCCTATAAGTATCAAAGTATATCAATTTGTGGTTTATCCAGTTCCTTTGATTCCCTTCCTTTGTCCCTTGGCTGTTTGCCTGAAATAATTAGCACTGTCGATTGACCTTGGATAGGGCAGATAAAATAACCTAAAACAATACTGTTAATATTACTCCATCTTTGAAGTCCCAGGAAAAGCTTCCAGGGAGGCAAACTGAAACCACTGTCTAAAGGGAAAATTTTGAAATTTGGAGAATGAAATTTGAATGTCCTTTTAATATTGTTTCATATTACCACAAATAATTAATTTGGCTTTATGATTGGGAAACTTTCAGGATCAGATATTTTAAACAAGATATCTTCAAAGCTGCCTCTTTATCCAAATCTCTTCTGAATAGTCAAAATGCTTAAAGTAATTTGCATGCTCTTTCTGGATAAAGAATAATATCATTTATGTCAATTGGTTCTGGCTAATCCTTATCTCACCCTTCTTTATTTTTCTGACCCTAGAATATGCATTATCCCATTGAACTGTCCATCAGGACAAAAGGGCTTAAGAAATGTAGATATCTTATCACTGACCTTGCCACCATTCACATTCTACCTTTTACTCAAGGAATCATCCTCAAATCAAAAAGACCTGGAATGACATCTACTGCTCTATTACTCCATTGGTAAACTTGTGACTGTGTTATAACAAAACTAGTTTCCCTAGTCACCATTCTCTGATAAGATATATCCTCCTTGTAAAATGGAAGCTCCTTGAGGGCAAAGATTGTCTCATTTTAAAAAAAAACAACAACAAATCTTTACCTTCTATTTTAGAATCCATACTATGTTTTGTTCCAAAGCAGTATGGGCTAGGCAATGGAGGTTAAGTGCTTTGCCCAGAATCACACAGCTAGGAAGTATGTGTAGTCATATAGGAACCCAGGACCTCCCCTCTCTGACCTGCTCTCAATCTACTGTGCTAACACCCTCTGTGACTGCCTCATTTTTGTATTTTCATTCCTAGCACCTATCAAAAAGTATATGGCACTTTTTGGTCTATATCTGCAATTTCCTTGGTTCAGGGACTTTTCAGGTGAAAAAATTCCCACTACCAATGTAGATGAGCAATTGTTCTTCAACTCATAATCTTAGAGATGTACCTATAGTCACTGAGAATTGAAGTGACTTGACCATACACATCTAGTATATGTTAGAAGCAGGAGCTGAACCTGTCTTTCTTTCTCTGAGGTAGGCTCTCTATACTGATATGTGGCCTCTCCTCCAATAAATGTTTATTGATCAATTGGTTGTTAGATTAAGATAATTAGGTTTTTTTAAAAGCTGAAACCAAAGAGTAATTGGCATCACTTAGTATAAAAGGGTAGCTAGGTGGTACAGTAGTTAAAGTGCTAGGCCTGGAGTCAGGAAGACCTGAGTTCAAATTCAGCCTCACATACCTACTAGCTATATGAGCTTGGGCAAGTTATTTAATCCTCCTTGCCTCAGTTTCATCATCTGTAAAATGAGCTGGAGAATAGAACTAATATATAAATAATAAACAAATGTAGCCAAGATTAGAAGGAAAGCATAAGGGGGAAAATTTGTAGACAGCTTCTTGGACAGAGGTCTCACATCTAAAATATAGAGAACTTTGTCAAATATATAAAAATATGAGCCATTCCCCAATTGATAAAGGGGCAAAAGATACAAACAGTTTTTGAATGAAGAAATCAAAACTATCTATAAATATGTAAAAATGCTCTAAATCATTATTCATTAGAGAAACACAAATCAAAACTTTAAGATACCATCTCACACCTATATCAGCTAAAATGATAAAAGAGCAAAAATGACAAATGCTGGGGAGGATGTGGGGAAATGGGAGGACTAACATATTGTTGATAGAATGTGAAATGATCCAGCCATTTTGGAGAGCAATCCTGAATTATGCTAAAAGAATTATAAAACTGTGTAGACCTTTCGGTCCAACAATATCATTATGAGGCTTATTGCTTAAAGTGATCAGAGAAAAGGGAAAAGAACCTTTATGTTTTAAAATATTTCTAGAAGCTCTCTTTGTGGCAGCAAAGAACTGGCAATTGAAGGGGTGCCTGTCAATTAGGGAGTGACTAAACAAGTAGTGGCATATGAATATTACTAAACCATAAGAAATGAAAAGTAGATTAATTTTGGAAAAACATGGAAAGACCCACATGAAATTATGTAAAATGAAGTGAGAAGAACCAAGAAAACATTATAAAGAGCAACACAAGTATTGTTTGAAGAATAACTTGTGTAAATTCAGAGAAAGAACTGATAAATAGAAATAAGCATGATGTAGCTTTACATATACATATATCTTTTTGACAAATGATGCCTTCTCTCATGGGAAGGGAGAGAGGGTGTGAGTCAGCTGGGTATTTTAATGTATTAAGTTAATTATTATTTTTAAATTAATTGTTAATTTTTTAAACCAGCTAGAGAAGGAAATTGCAAATCACTCTTGTATCCTCACAAGAAAACTGCAAATGGGGTCAGAGTCAGACATGTCTAAAAAGCAACTAAACAAAAACAGCAAACAAAGTAGAAAAGGGACCTGGAAAAAAAAAATCTTGATTGAAGACCTGCTTCTATCATGCAATGCACAAGAAATATTTGACAAGAAGTATTTCAATATTTAATAGGAGATGTGATAACAGATGTTGGTAATCCCTTCCATTGCTACAAATCACAATCCATCCTCACTTTTTCCCCTCTTTCATGATTCTTACTCATGTCCTCCCATAAGCCCTAGGAAAAGGATCAACTCTGTGAATTGGAGATCTTCCTCTAGATCTTTTAGCATTCTATACTAGAACCATTGACAAAAATAGGGAAGGTCATTAGTTATCCTTCACTATCCTTTAATGAAAGACTCACTTCCTTTCCAAGTATACATTTCTTTGATGATATCTTTTATGCCACTCCTTGTGCCTGTTACTTCAAAGTGAAAGTAATACAGCTTCGTTATACCCACCCAATGCCCTTTGAGTCACCTGAAATTTTGATTCCTTGGAGATTGTGGCCATGAACTTCTATGATCTATAGCCAGACAGCATCACTGAAAGAATAATGGTATTAAAGAGAGAGGTTGTTGGGTCAGAGAGAAGCTTGGGATTGAAATCACTGAACAATTTCCCAATTCCATCCTACTTATTTCCTCTCAGTTACTTCTGGTCCTAGTTACCCGGCATCCATAATGCCTTTTGAAAACTTTTTAATTGGTTTCCCCCCATTCGGTCTCTGTCATTTCCAATCCATTTTCTACACTTTTGTATACATACACCTATATATATTTATATGTATGTATTCCTAAAGCATAGCTCTGACCATGCCACCTCCTTGCTAAAGAATCAAGGTTTCTCTATTGCCTCTAGGATATAATAAAAACTTCTCATTTAAAG
Organism: Gracilinanus agilis; assembly: GCF_016433145.1. Classification (NCBI taxonomy): domain Eukaryota; kingdom Metazoa; phylum Chordata; class Mammalia; order Didelphimorphia; family Didelphidae; genus Gracilinanus; species Gracilinanus agilis. The sequence goes on along the minus strand of NC_058133.1, from coordinate 393,064,865 downwards.
CCTTTCACAATATCCAGCTTAACTTTTCAGATTTTTGTCATATATTATTTCCCTTTCCATACCCCACATTCCAGCTAAATTGACCTACTTGCTATTTCTCAAACTCAGCATTCCATAGCTTACCTTCATGTCTTAGCACAGGTCTGGCATGTATTCTTTCCTCATCTCAGCTTTTTAAAATCACCAGCTTCCTTCAAAACACAGCTAAAGTGCTATCTCCTTTAGGAAGTCTATCTTGATTCTTCTAAATGTTAATGCCTTTTCTCTCTTTAAAAAAAAAATTGTTAAAGTTCCCAGGTATCTCTCACTCCTCTCCCCTTCCAGCACTAAAGAAAGCATCATTTCATTTGTTTGTTTGTTTGTTTGTTGTTATAAAACCTTTACCTTCCATCTTAGAATCCATACTGTGTATTGGTTCCAAGACAGAAGATTGGCAAGGGTTAAGCAATGGATGTTAAGTGACTTGCCCAAGGTCACACAGCTAGGAAGTAGCTAAGGTAAGATTTGAACTTAGGACCCCCCATCTCTAGCCCTGGCTCTAAATCCACTGAGTCATCTACCTGAGGAAGCATCATTTAACCCCCACCCTCAAATATATATATATATATATATATATATACATATATATATATATATATATGTATGTATATGTATGTATATACATATACACACATATATATACATATATGTGTAAAACTATGTTTTGCTTTGTTTTTATCATGTCAATTCTTTGGAGGTGGACATTTACAAGTCATTCTTCAAATGGTATTTCTGTTGCTATGCATAATGTCTCTTGATGCTTTTTCTCTTCAAATTAATTAATTTGTATTTATGAAACAATCTCATTTTAACAAGATAAACTTGAATATCTGCTTAGATGTGATATTACCTAGAAGAGTGTAAACTCCTTACAGGCAGAACTGTTTTATTTTGGGGGTCTTAGATCCCATTGTCAGCACCAAATGTCATCGCCCTCATTATTACCTGCACTAACTTTGTGGCGGGCACTGGCANATATATATATATATATATATATATATATATATATACATATATATATATGTATGTATATGTATGTATATACATATACACACATATATATACATATATGTGTAAAACTATGTTTTGCTTTGTTTTTATCATGTCAATTCTTTGGAGGTGGACATTTACAAGTCATTCTTCAAATGGTATTTCTGTTGCTATGCATAATGTCTCTTGATGCTTTTTCTCTTCAAATTAATTAATTTGTATTTATGAAACAATCTCATTTTAACAAGATAAACTTGAATATCTGCTTAGATGTGATATTACCTAGAAGAGTGTAAACTCCTTACAGGCAGAACTGTTTTATTTTGGGGGTCTTAGATCCCATTGTCAGCACCAAATGTCATCGCCCTCATTATTACCTGCACTAACTTTGTGGCGGGCACTGGCATTGCAAAGATAAAAATAAAACCATTCTTGACCTCAAACAGCTTATAGTCAATAAGAGAAAACAAAACACATATACCATCCACACTTATGAATAGATAGGAAGTATACACAAACTAATATGTTGATTTTTGAGTGGGGAAATCAACTTCTAGGTACAGGAGGGGAAAGGTCTCATGTAGCCTTTCACACCACTAACAGACTAATCTTTGTTATGCCTAGATTTGGTCATGTCATTCTTCTGCTCAAAAAATCCAAACTCAGCAACATATTGCCTCTCTATATTTCCAGCCTTATTTCCCTTCATGTACCCTACGCTTCCAATAAACTGAATGACAATGTACCCTTGTGTATATACCCCAACTGTTCCACTTTCGTGCTTTCATGGTCCCTTTGCCTAGAATAGCCTCCTTCCCATTTGATTATATTGTATTTCTATCCTTCCTTTAAAGCCAAACCTTCCAGAAAAACTTGTTTCTATTCTGCCTTTATTTCCCCATTTGAATCAGTTCCATAAGCCATAGTCAGGAATGACCTTTCTCTCAGGAGCTTCCCATAATACTTCACACCACCTATCTCATGCACTTGTAATGCAATATTTTGAACTGGTTATTTTTGGTATGTGACAAATCCCCTTATAAGAAGAGAGTTTCTTCTTCACAAACTTCTATCTCTTCCAATGCCTGACAGTGCTTTCTACTCAGTACTTTATGTGCCTAATAAGTTTGTTGAATTGATGTGAGTTGAATCCAAACACTTGAATATAGGAACACACTTCAATAGGAAATAGCAAATTCTATGTTTGTATTATGGGCAGTTAGGTGGCACAGAGGATAAAGAGCTGGGGCTAGACAGGAAGACCTGAGTTCAAATTCAACTTCAGACACTAGTTCTGTGACCCTGGACAAATTACTTAAATCCCTTTTTGCCTCACTTTTCTCACCTGTAAAATGAACTAGAGAAGGAAATGGCACACTACTGTAGTATCTTTGCCAAGAAAACCCCAAATGGGATCACAAAGAGTCAGATACAACTGAACAACAATAACAAATGTATGATGATAGAGGAAAAATAAATTTTACTTTTCAGAGGAATATATGATCAAAAGTACTTTGATGGTGTAATCTAATAAGGAGGTAAACTCTTGGGCTGTTCAAATAGAAGACAAAATATGAAGGGGAGCTAGAAAAGGGAAGAGAGAGGTTCATTGTTAAATGGCACAGTGTAGATATGGGTGGGAAATGTCTAGAAAGATAAGGTGATTATGGGGGGAGGAGCTCAAGGGCAGAGTCCAAGTTTGTGGAGGGGTGGGGAGGAAGATGAGGATGATGACTAGAATATGGGCAGCATGGTGAAGATATCCTGGAAGTGGCAATGAAATGATTGCCAGGATATAAGTTCCTATTAACATAATCAGACTTTCCTTAGACATCCTAGAACATATTTTAATACTTCAAAAGATCCTAATTATTAGGGTACTTTTTTCTTAAAATAATAATTAGTATTATTATGTGTGTATGCATACACTTCAGTTATAATAACTCTTAATTTACTGTTCTTCCAAGTAAAATATCTCTAGTTCCATTAACACATGTTGGTATAGGATTGTTTCAAGTCTAGAGTTTCATGTCCCCAAATCATCCTGGTCCCCCTTTTCTGAATATAATCCAGTTGCCCAGCATCCTTCCAAAATGTAATGCCTGGAACTATGTTATACTCCAGATATAATCAGAGAGGGGTAGAGTAGAATGGGACTTTGACACTCTGCTTGTTTTAATGCAGGCTATGATTGCCCTCGCTCTTTTGGCTGCCATGACTCTCTGCTGACTCATACAAAAAACAGTGCTATTGCTACTAAGAAGCAGGAAGTGTTTTTCATATGAATTGTCTAGCCAAGACTTCCCATACTCTATTCATTCAGTTTATTACTTTAAGCCCAAGTTCTAAAACATCTACCTCTGATGAATTTAATCTCATTAGATTCAGTTCATTCTAATCTCTCCAGATAATTTAGGAAAGTAAATCTGCCATTTGAAATGTTGACTAATCCTTCTAGCTTCAGTCCATTCACAAATGTTAAAAGTAAACTATTACATAAATGTTGAATGGAATAGGAACAGGTAAAGGGACCTAGGACACTCCATTAGAAGGTGGAAAGAATTTTTGAATAGGGGTAGGACTATCTGAATCTAACTCCTGCCTCTTCTGCTTATTTGTTGGATGACCATAGGTAAAGTCATTTAAACATTCTGTGTCTTAGTTTCCTTAACTATAAAAGTAAACCAAAATTGGTTTAGATTATCTTTAAAGTCCCTTCCAAATCTAAATTCTCTTATCTCCATTCCTGTTGATATTGATCCATTAATCACTACTTTTGGGGTCCAGTCTTTCTTGGTTCTTTCTAGTCATTCAACCAGCTTCAAATTGATCTCTCTTTACTAATCGTTAGAGATAGCCAGGTGGCATGGTAGATAAAATGTTGGATTTGGAGTCAAGAAGACCCGAGTTTAAGTATTTCCTCAGACTCTATGTTACTAGAGATAAGCCACTTAAGTTTCCTCATCAATAAAATGAGGGGAATGAAGAAATATTGTTTGAAGAATAACTTGTGTACCTGACCCCCTCCAGAAACAGAACTGACTAAAAGAAACAAGCTAGATATAGTTTTATATATACATATGTCTTTTTTGGTCAAATGATGCCTTTTCTGTGGGGTGAAGAGAGGGAGGGAGATACCTGGGAACGTTAGTGTAACAAAAAAACAAATCAGTAAAAGAAGAATTTTAAAAAAGAGACTTCTCAAGAAGGAGACTTTTTTTTAAATGAAAGTATTGAACTTGATAATCCTCTTAGGACCCATATAATTTTAAATCTATAATACTATGATTCATTAAATAATCAGCCTCCTTTTCCATTAAGGAGCATTTCGAAGGCTTTTTTTCCACACACCTTATCACAATATAGGTGTTTATGACCATACTGCAATCCCTTGTTCTACTAGTCTAGAAATTCTAATGATAATTCCATCTGAGACTCCCTAGCTTTTCTGGGAAAGATGTCATTTGACAACATGCTAATTGCGCAATATGCCGAAGGGACTGCTACCCAGCAAATCAATTGAAAGTTTGTCAGTTCTGCACATGATATATTAATTTTTTTAAAAAAGCTTAGAGATGTTTTGTACCTATGTGTGAAATTCCATTTGTGGAAAATGGTGATCAAAGAAGCTATCAAACTATTTATAGAGGGAAAATACCAAGCAATAATATTTGTGAATTTCAGTGGTTTTTTTAAATTTTAATTTAGCTTTCAAATTCATGGAAGATGTAGAGATGTTTATCATCATTACCTTCCCTTAATACTTCTAGGGCCATTTTGCATTTGCATATTCAATGCCTCCAATAGTCATAATGTAGCAAAATAATTTCCCCTAAGTAAGATAAGGTTAATTCTGACTATCTGTTAGAGCTCTTGCTCCCTGAGATTGGTGTTTGAAGAAGAAATGTCTTCTAAACAAAATATAATTGTTTAAGTAGCTATTGAAGGTAAGAAACTTAACATAAATATCAAATGTGAATAATATTCACTTGCAAAACTTTACAATTGCATTTGGTAGTTTAGATCTGATTGTTTCCATTGTGGCCATAGAAGTATTCTCTTTTAAGACTTATGAAATTATTTAAGACCTTTTAAGATACTGACATTAGATTCCAATTTAAGGGTAAAACTGATTATATGAGATTTGGACTCAAGAACAAAGTTCAAAGAAAATTCTTCAGTTTTCCATTCTCTAGACTGTACATGCAGAAATAGAAAAGAAACAGAATTCTAGTCACAGCTTTTATTTTTTGCACTTGAAGAACTGAAAGCTTTCTCTGTTTGTTATTTTCTGAAGAAGGGGGGTTTCCTGTGTGTCGCCCTGGGGATCCCCTAGTCTTTTCAGTCCTATGTATCTTTTTTCCTTATAACCATCACACAGTCAGCCAATCAAGGCTTCAAGGGCCATTTTTTTGGCATCTCCCTAGCAAAGCAATTTCCTTTTTCACTTGACTAAGCACTGGCACTTTTATGAAAGAAGACAGGAAGTAGCCCTTAGTACTGCCTGCAGGCCTGGCCCTTTGAGACCAATGCCTATAATTCAGTATTCACCTAGTCACTCCTTTGGGCATGAAGGGAGTTTCCCTGTTTCTCCTATTAACTTGCAGATATCCCTGGGAGAGGTAACCCAGAAAAATCACTAGTCTTCTTCTGGGAAAAGACAATTAAGAAAACTAGTTTAAGGGGCAGCTAGATGGCTCAATCCACTGAGAGACAGGCCCAGAGATGGGGGTTCAAATATGGCCTCTGATACTTCCTAACTGTGTGATCCTGGGCAAGTCATTTAATTGCCATTGCCTAGCCCTTACAGCTTTTCTGTCTTCAAACCAATACACAGTATTGATTCTAAGATAGAAGATAAGGATTTAGAAAAGGAAAACTAGTTTAAAAAAAAAAGCCTTAGGGAATAAGATTGGTATCTGAGGTATACTAGGACCTAAAAAACAGAGAAAAGTCTCAAAAGGGAGGTGAGGAGTTCCCCCCCCCCCAAAAAATATAAAGTTTCAGAGCTAGAAAATGCTGGAATAGATTTTAGCGGGAAGCTAATCCAACTCCTTCCTTTTAAAATGAAGACAAAGAGAGCAGGTAGGTAGTTCAGTGGATTGAGAGCCAGACCTAGAGAAGGGAGGTCCTGAGTTCAAATATGAACTCAGACACTTCCTAGCTGTGTGACCCTGGGAAAGTCACTTAAACTCCATTGCCTAGTCCTTATTGCTCTTCTACCTTGGAACCAATACACAGTATTGATGCTAAAATGGAAAGTAAGGGTTTAAAAAAAAAAACAACAAAATAAAATGAAGAAAGAGAATTGCAAAAAAATGAAAAGTGATTTGCTTATTATTACATAGATTAGGACCCAGGACTCCTGATTACTGGTCTAGTGTTCCCTCTCTGCTTCCCTTCTCCTACATCACTTCTACATTTTAGAGCTAGCCCAGAATGTTTCTATTATCTAAGAAGAAAAGTTCCAATCCAGGGACTCTGGGAAATCTGGATGGTGTCAGCTACCACCAAAAAATGGTCCTACTTGCCATGGTTTATTTGTTTTTTTCTTCGAATATTTGTAATGAACATAAGCTCAAAATATGCCTTGTCTAAGTTTTTTTTTTGGCTCTGGTGAAGGGAAAACTTTAAAAAAATCATATATAGTGTTGTGAATCAACACACAACATTCCTTATTGTAATTTAATAAAGAATTCTGTGTCTTCATTACATAGACTAATGACATCTCCAGACATATTTATAGTAATTACACCAGCTGATACACTTTAATTAATGATTTAAGGACATAATTACATGTTTCAGTGATCTTTCACATATTTACAAGAACAGCTCTAGCTAGCTTAATTAGAGCAATTATGTAAATACCTGATAATACACAACAAATTACTAAGAAAAATACCCTATATTTAAGTATATTTAGTTTCAGAACCGACTGGTGGAGAGATAATACTTACATTTGTGGGTAAATCTTCAAACTATCTGATCCTCAAACTTCGTTCTTCCTAGAGAAGAGAAGGGCTACAGGGTGAGTCAGGATATGAATCCCGTGTCATTCTGAGTATCACAGGATCAGAGCTAGAAGGGACCCCAGAGATAATCTAATGCAAACCCTTAATTTCTAGAGGATATTGAGATTTAGAGTAGGTAAGCAAATTTGCTTAAAGTCAGTCATTTGCAGTATTTAAATCTAGATGTTAATGCAAAATCCATCTCTCCTTCCACTCTAACTAGAATGCTGTCTACTTACTGGCTGAATGACCTTACGTAATTTAGTGAACCTCTCTGAACCCCAGTTTCTTCCATGGCTAACTGGGGATCATATTACTGACAGTACCTAATCTTCCATAGTTGCTCTAAGGAAAGGGCTCACTAGATCTTTTTTTTTTTTTTAAATCCTTACCTTATGTCTTAGAATCAATACTGTGTATTGATTGGTTCTAAGACAGCCAAATGGTAAAGGTTGGGCAATGGGGGTGGGGGGGCTAAGTGACTTGCCCAGGGTCACACAGCTGGGAAGTGTCTGAGGTCAGATTTGAACCTAGGACCTCCCATCTTTAGGTCTGGCTCTCAATCTATTGAGGCACCCAGCTGCCCCCCTCACTAGATCTTAAAGTGTTGTAGAAACATAACTTGTTAGACTAGGCTGTTTAGGCTGTTGGATGTTTTTAACTGTTCTTTTTTTGCTTCCTTTTTGTAGATCTGTCATAAACTGGCTCAAGTCGGTTGTTATTCTTTGAAATTGCTCATGCAGTGATGATGTTGGCTCCAGTTTCATGTTGAGTTTTGCTATTACTTTGGGTCTAAGTATGTTGCACTCACTGAGAACTGGAGTGCCTCCTTAGGAAAAAAAAAAGCTGACAAATCTCACACCTAGAAGTACCCTCTCTCATTTCCTTTCATGTTCTTTGTTTAACTGATATCTTAAATTTCCATCACAAAAGATGTTTCTTTGGACTGGCCTCCAGCCATTCTTGTTCAGGTATGATACACTTTCATGGAATCTGCTAGATCCATGAGAGGCCACAGAACTGAGACTGAGACTCCTAAACCTGTAAATCCTTGCTCTGTGGTACTTTCTCTTTGTAGTCATCCCCACTTCCCTCACTCCCTTTTAGGGCCCAAGACAAAACCAGATGCCACCTTCTAGAGCTAAAGGGAAGAAGTATTTCTTCTCTAATCAGCTGGATAAGCTCAGTTGAGAGATATGAGATAGTCCCTTTCTCCTCAGATTATGGGTATATTCATATGTCTAATAATGATAGACTTTTAAAGCTGAAAGAAAACTTGGAAACCATTTAGTTTTAACCTCTATTTCATGTCTGGAGTAAACACAGACCCAAAGGTGCCTAGGAACTTGCCCTAGGATGCATAGCAGGAAAACTACTGAGAACTGATTCCTGGTCCAATGACTTTTCATTGTATGGTCATACTTCCACCAAGAAAGTTCTGTATGGTAAAAAAGAAACATCAAAGATTGGTCCCATTCTCTCTCTCTCTCTTTTTTTTTTTTTTACATTTTTTTTAAACCCTTAACTTCTGTGTATTTTCTCATAGGTGGAAGAGTGGAAAGAGTGGGCAATGGGGGTCAAGTGACTTGCCCAGGGTCACACAGCTGGGAAAGTGTCTGAGGCCAGATTTGAACCTAGGACCTCCTGTCTGGCTCTCAATCCACTGAGCTACCCAGCTACCCTCCCATTCTCTTTGAACCCAAATCTTCTACCTTCGAACTCAGTGTTCTTTCTATGAAAGTTTGGAGAGATAAGCTGGGGCCAGATCATGGAGGCACCTGAGAGCCAGGCAAAGAGTTAGACAGTGGGATAAGCAATAGGAGATCACTGCAAGTTTTTAAAAAAACAAAAAAAAAACAGCAATATCATGTCAAAATGGTAGTTAATAAAGATTTGTCTGAAGTGGATTGAAGAAGAAAAAAACCTGAAATTGGAGTTAGGGTGAGCTATAAAGCTATATTATAATCAGATATGAAGTGATGGAGGTTCAGGTTTGTGAGTGGCTTTAACATACATAGAAGGAACATTGCATTGGTAGAGAAGAATCTCTGAAATAGAATTTTCTTCCACTGAATCGAGTGAGTATTTTTTAAATAGGAAAAAATAACAAGCATAATTGGATCTCATATTCTTTGTACCTTTTAGTCAATTGCATGACTATACAGATATGTTCTACTATATTGTTTGTAAAAACTCATCTAATCCTTTCTCATGCCTTCGTCAAGGTCCTTATAAATACTATTCTCCTAAAGATTTTATTGAGGTGGGAAATTAGAAATAGTTACTGATACTTTTAAAAAATCATAGTATCATAGACTTAAAGCCAAAAGAATGACCTTTTAGTCCATCTCCCCATTTTTCATATGAGGAAGCTCAGAAAGGCTAGGTGACTTTCCAAGGATCATGGAACTAGATGAAATTTAAATCAAGATCCTCCTGACTCTCTTTAACCACTGTACCATACTGCCCCACTCAATCACCTTTTTTTTTTCTGTTATACTAACATGAATGAAGGAATGATCAAATAAAAATAGTTTTTATGAAGCACTTACTATTTTTCAAAAATTGTGCCATGCTGGGGATACAAATATGAAAATTAATATAATCTCTACCACCATGGAGACAATACAGAGTGGAGAGACAATGCTGGTATTGTTTTAATATAATTTCCCAGAGAAAGAGATGGAAAAGGGGCATATGAATGGAATATTTTGGGGATGAAGATGACGATGCAGATGCAGAGGAATTTCAGGACTAAACTCCTTCCAGCTATGGTTGCTGGAGGTCTTGTTTGAATAGGTAAGCAGCAGTAATGGGGCAGAGAACAACCATCTATGACTGTTTTCAAATGTTGAGAATCTTTCATTCTTTCCTATATCATGATGACTGAACCTTGAGTATCCTCAAAATTCTGCCAGCTTGGGAAAAACCCTCCATTTTGTATTCTCAAGAAAATATAGGTTCAAGAAACACTAGATCAATTCTATTAAATTCTGTGTAATGTTGGTAATCAAGTCAGGACGTCTAGGTCTAAATTCTAGCTCTGCCACTTACTAACCAAATAACCTTCAGGAAATCAGGAAATCTTTTAGGCTCACAGAGCAGCAAAGTGGCTTACTGGTTAGAAAGTCATGCCTGGAGATGAAAGGTCCTGGATTCTAATTTAGCCTCAGACACTTCCTAGCTGTGTGACTCTGAGCAAATCACTTAACCTCCTTTGCCTAGCAGTTGCTGCTCTTCTGCCTTGGAACTGATACTTAGTATGGATTCTGAGATACAAAGTAAGAGTTTTAAGAAAAAAATATATTTTATTATCTCAATCAATTTTTCTGTGTAAAATAAGGGGTACGGACCAGATAATCTCTTTGCTCCCTTGTAGTCTTGAGTCCTACAAATATGATTAGTAGAAACTAAACTAATGACTAAAAACTAAAAAATATTGTTAATTTTATTAATAATAACTAACATAAGAGAAAGCAAAAGGTTACTTGGCAAAAAAATTTTTTAGCTATCTCATTTTCTTAGATGAGATAGATTTGTCATTTAAATGTCAAACCATCAGCCTAAACTTCACATTTTCTTTGCACATATATAGCTTGATATTTTAATATAAATTATAGGTAATAATGGATTTATTGCTGAGTCATTTCAGACTCTTTGTGACCACATTCAGGTTTTTCTTGGCAAAATAGTAGAAGGGTTTTCCAGTTGCTTCTCTGGTTCATTTTATAGATGAGGAAACTGAGGCAAATAGAGTGAAGTGGTTTGACCAGGGTCATACAGCTAGTAAATGGCTAAGGCCAGATTTGAACTGGGGACCAGTCCTCCAACACTGTGACACCTAAATGCCCATAATGGAGAAAGTGACTTAATTAATGGAGAATTGTCCCCAAATACAGGAGGAAATAAGTTCAAATCTCAACTCAAATATATTAGCTATTTGTTCCCTCTCCTTGCAAACTACTTAATCTATCAATGCTCTAGACATCTCTCTAAAAATGCCTTGTAGGGGGAAGCTGGGTAGCTCAGTGGATTAGAGAGTCTGGCCTAGAGATGGGAGGTCCTAGGTTCAAATCCGGCCTCAGACACTTCCCAGCTTTGTGACCCTGGGCAAGTCACTTGACCCCCGTTGCCCACTCTTACCACTCTTCCATCAAGGAGCCAATACACAGAAGTTAAGGGTTTAGAAAAATTAAAAAAAATTTTTTAAATGCCTTGTAGCTTTCTAAGTTGCACAGGAAGTACTCACCTTCCTGTCATAAAGGGAGTTTCCTCACCCAAGGAATTTACTTTACCAATGAAATCACAGGTCCAATATTTTTCCTAAAAATTAAGAAAAACTAAAGAGACTGTCTGGTATGATAAAGAGAGAGAGAGAGAGAGAGAGCTGGTTTCAGAGTCAGGAAGATCTAGGTTCAAGTGCCACCAGTTCTAACATCTTGATTATTACCTGTGGCAAGTTACAGTACTTTACCCAGAATAATCCCAGACAACTTTCTAAGATTACAAGTAGAAAAAAACAGTTACTGATATGCAATTATAGAGAAAGTTTCCTCACCAGGATTCCTCTACTCCATTGAAATTACGTGTCCAAGAAAAACAAATATATTTATCCAGTGTTTTAAGAGCAGACAAAATGAAGAGGGAAAATAACTTACCTGTGGTCATAAAGCAAAAGACAAAGCGGGCATCTCATAAGATCATAGATTTAGAGCTTGAAGGAAACTTAGATAAGATGAAGTCCAAATCCCATCAGTTTATAGATGAGAGTCTGAGGCACAGAGAAGTTAACTGGCTTACCCATAGTCCCACATCTAGAGAGCAACTAAAAGGGGATCTGAACTCACACGCCCTTGACTCAATAGTTCATTATTGACTATACTATATTGTTCTAGGTTTTCTATTTCCTAGGAGAAATACAGAGGATTAAAAGAGGGCATGAGTCTTAAATGCCAATTCTGTCTATTAGGTTTTTTTTACAAATTGTCTAATTTTTTTTTCTGGATCCCAATTTCTTCTTCTGTAAAATGGGGCTAATAAAACCAATTCAGTCTTTCTCATGAAGTTTTTAGAGACATGAAATAAGCATTAGCTCATATAAAATATGTGAATACAGGAAAACGATCGGAAAACTATAAACAGTGATAGAAATATAAACTTGTTACTAAGTGGGCAAACATTTCTTTTACAATCTGGGTTATGATATTCATTTTATCAATAATCTACTATTTCATTGACGGTTACTGACAACCTACAACCCAGCTCCTGAGCTATGTATTACAAATTTTATCTGAATCAGTTAAAATCTAAATTGATGAAGTTCTTATGGCACATATTATTTTTCAGGATATTTTCATCCTCATAATCAAATGATGTCTATAGTTAATTTTCCTGGGCTGATTTTAGCTTATAGTTTTTGAAATTATATTCTAACTACATTTCCAAAAAGAAAATTTAAGTAAGAACATTAAATATTCAATCAAATATTCCTGGTATGAATCAAGGGGATGATCTAGGGGTGTAGTAGTTGACAAAGTGAGATAAGCTGAAGCAGACCAGTAAATGCTAAGAAGGCAGAATTGCTGATTTTTCTTTTATATCTTTTCTCCATGACCACCTTCCCTATCACAATGAGCAATGCCAATCAAATTTTGCTTTAAAGCCTTTCACAGAATGACCTAGATGACCTCATTTCCCCTTCTCCCAAGTTGGTCACCTTACTCTTGACTCAGGCACACTTTTTTGATGTCTCCATTATAGGTTGGTCCCACTCTTGCCTTTCAATCTTTTTCAAATCAGAACCTAGGCTTTTTTGCTTCTTAGACTCTCCCATAATAAAATTGCTCCTGGAATTCTACCCTGTTCATAAAGTCTGGACCAAATGAAAAAATCAAACAGCTTCCTACTCCTCTATCTATAAGGGACATAAGATTCCTTTGCTACTCTTCCAAATGTTCTCTGAGTTGTGTTCTTGCCCTGCTCCCCAAACCTAGCATATACTTACTCATGGCTTGGATGCCTTTGTTTTATAAACATATCCTAAATGTGAAAACAGAGTCATTTACATTTGGTGTGACCCAAATACAGGCTGGTAGGCTTATTAAAATGTAGTTTTAGATGAATGAGAATTATTTTTCTTTTGAACCCTGCCATCTCAGCACCCATCAAAGTGTGGGTAAAAGACAATGGGATTTAAGATGAAACCGGGAAAAGTGGCAAGACTCAGTTAAATACAGTTGGAAAAAATAGGCACTGGAAGTAAAAATTTTCAGGGTATAGAGGGAAAGCTTTTTGAGAGATTTTGCAAAGGACAATTCTAAAGGAATGAAAAAGATCATGGACAATAGTATTTTTTTAAATAGAGCAACCAAGGAGACATTAGTGACAGCTGCTAATCCAATTACCTAAATTATTCCTTCACCTTGAAAAATCTTTATTTGTGCCATTTTTCTGTTTTATATATATATATGTGTATATATATATATATTTGCTATAAAGTTGTGTATTGGTTTGTTATGCTTTTCCCCTATTTGCTTATCTTATATGGTCAGTCTACACATTAACTGAGTACCTCCTCAGAGAAAGGCATTGAGATTTCAGATATATTCTCTGTCCTCGGGGGATTTATATCTTAGTGGAGGATACAAGATAGTGCTGAGGGAAAAATTAAAGAGTTACAAACAGTAGGTAGTACAGTACATGTCACCAGGAAGAACAAGGTTAATTTCAAAACACATCAGCATCATCTATCCTAGACTGAGAGTTCACGGTGAGCCAGAACTATGTCTAAGTATTTCTCTCCGTGATGCTTAATAAATGCGTTTCCATAATGATGATGTCATATGTCACTAAAGCTAAAGGGCTGGTCTTTGGAAGTGACATTGAACAAGTTCTAAAAAAGATAAATGCGTAAATGCCATAATTAAAATTGCTCAGCTAAATTAATTTAGCTTTGCTAGGAGCCTGGATGCTTTAGAAGTGGTTAATCAATAACAGGTAGTAATTTGATCAATTAATACTTGAAAGATCGTGCTGATTTTCTAATGTCCTGTGTTGTTCTCACAAACTAGAAGGCAACCTCTGCTTTAAAAAAGAGTGTAGGGGACAATTATCTCGGGCAGGCAGAAAAGCTGGCTTTTGGATTCAGCCCACCTGGCTCCTCAAAGAGGGAGAGAACTTGAATTTTAAAACAGAAGTCTTTTGACAAATAGGTGAAAGGACAGGATTTGAGCTTCATAGTTTTATTCATTATGACAAATTGGAGAAATGCCCCCCCTTCCTCTCAGAACTAGACATTTCAGCTGCTCATCTAAGTCCTTTCTTTTCCACCTCTTATTTGCTCTTAGCAAGAGAAGGTACAGGATGGAAAGTTGATGTGCTTGATGCCTGGGGCCTCCTAACCACCTAAACTGAAGACAAAGATGGTGAACACAATGTTTAAAGAAGCTGTTATTTCGTCATGAATTGTGTAACTTCTCAAAGGGCTCTTGAAGAAATTGGTATCTTTATACCCAGCCATGTATGTTTAATTTCTTCCACAAGAGTTTGCAAAAGGGAAACTCTCTCTTACTCTCTCTCACAATCTCTCTCTCCTCTCTCTTTTCTCTCTCTCTCTCTCTCTCACATACACACTCTCTTTTCTCTCTCTTTCTCTCTCTCACACACTCTCTCTCTCTCTCTCTCTCTCTCACATACACTCTCTCTCTTCTCTCTCTTACACACACTCTCTTCTCTCTCTCTCTCTCACACACACACACACTCTCTCTCTCTCTCTGTCTGTCTGTCTGTCTGTCTCTGTCTGTCTCTGTCTGTCTCTGTCTGTCTCTCTGTCTCTCTGTCTCTCTGTCTCTCTGTCTCTCTGTCTCTCTGTCTCTCTCTCTCTCTCTCTCTCTCTCTCTCTCTCTCATTAAGAAGACAGTACTAACTTGATGTTACAGCAGAAAAATATGAGACTCTTTGAAGCCATGCAAAATATCCCTCCCACATAATCTTATCACCCTGCAGACACTAAACTTCCTTTCTTTCATTTAAAATTCTGGCAGTGTATATTTCCAAAGCAATATCTGCTTGTTTTTTCTTCCTTGGGAAAAAAAGATAACCAGACAATAGGGGAAAAATAGAAGATGGCTAATAATAAAGAATATAATGAATAAATTTAAATGCATACAGGCATTCTTTCCCCACTGAAAAGTGTTTCAATTAGAAGCTAAAGGAGGTGATCTGAGAACTACATGAAGAAATCTGTACTTCTTGTAGTAATAAAGCAGAGACCATTATACAAAGCAGATCATTTGGTGAATTCTAGGACATAGTTTATTTAGTATAGTTTTCATATTGATGCCTTCTAGCAATGAGAAAGCATCAGAGACAGAAACAGTCTTCTCTTTTTTATATACTTCTTTCAGTCAGCAAACTATTTTCCAAGATTTTTTATGATCTCTGGAACTCAGTTTCAGATCTATTACTACTACCACCAACATTATAAATAATAACAAAAGCTAGTATTTATATAGTCTTTTAAGATTTTCAAAGCATTTCACATTATTTTATTTGAGCCTCACAACAATCCCGGGAGGCAGATGCTATTAACATGCCCATTTTACAGTTGAAGAAACTAGGCCTGAGAGGTTAAATGACTTGACCAGGGTTACAAAGCCAATATATTTCTGAGTTAGGATTTGAACTCAAGTCTTCCAGATAGTTATTCAGGTTTCTTTGAAAAACACTCAGATACATAGGAAGAAAATTCCAAGAGTCCTTTTAGTTAAGCTCAACATTTACTGGATTTATCTCTTCTTTCCTCTGTTTCTTCTTTGGTAAAGGAATGAGATAAGCAAGAACTTCTTCCTTGTCCTTCAATCAGATGAAATAATATTTGTAAAGCACAAGAATAGTAGCTTTGTAATAACTATTAATACTCTTCCCTCTCCCTTCTTCCACAATTAGGAGTAGGTATTTCTGAATTTCTTTGCCTCTGCAATTCAATAAACAGGTCCTGAGAGCATACTTAACCACCAGTCTCATTTTTCTGCTTCATTCTGAATTTAGTTGCTACCCTACTTTTTTGCCCCACTTTCATGAGCTACTTGTCTCTTTCTCTCAGGGAGTGGAAATTGCTCAGTTGATGACATAGGAACTGGTTTGGGCTACTGAAAAGAAAACTATGAAAGCCACCATTCACAGGATCATCAATTTAGATCTGGAAGAGATGTTGGAGGTTCAACATGTCCAAACCCATCATTTGCCTATGGGGAAACTGAGGCATAGAATAGTTAAATCACTTGCTTGTGATAATGAGTATCAAAGGAAGGGTCTGAACTAAGGTTTTTCTGATTCGGTGCTCTCACTGCAACACTATGCTTCCCAAGAAGAATGTTCTATCACTCTTCCAGAGGCAACCTTAAAATTGTATAATTTAATGGAATTATTCTTATTGGTTTGTGGTTCTGAATACTTACCTTCTATCTTAGAATTAATAGTACCAGTTCTAAGGTAAAAGAGCACTAAGGGCTAGGCAATTGGGGGTTATGTTACTTGCCCAGGGTCACACAGTGAGGAAGTGTCTGAGCCCATATTTGGATCCAGGTCCTCCCCACTCCAGGTTTCCTTCTCTATTCCCTGAGTCACCTAGCTGCCCCTGGTTTTGAGTATTTTGATCTACTCTGTGGGGATATTGTGATGATCCAATGAGCTTACATATATAAAGTGCTTTCAAATCTTTCAAATACTATATAAATGTTAGTTATCATTGTTTCAGTACTTTCTCTTGACAGAATCTGTTTCATTGTAAGTTGGGCACTGTGCTGAACTTCAGCATAGCTCCTTTTCCTTTAATATTGATTAGGTGATGAAGAAAAAGAATTATGTACAAGTATTGTGATAACCTGGGTGGGAAGGGGAGTTTTAATTATTCTCATTGTTTATTTTTCTTGAAGTGCTCCTATAAAATAGACACAAGATATTAAGGGGAAAGCATTGTGGGAAGGTTAGGAAAGTATTCAAGTTCTGAATATCAAACCTGATTCGGTTGTCCTAAAAACATAATTTTACTCATAAATGGATATGTAATGTTTCAAAATCTATCATTACACTTCTAAGTAGTCATATAAACTAGCCAGAGTTGGGTCAAAGTTCTGTTTCCTGCTTTTGACCCCTAGCTCTGGGAATAGTAATGAAATCAAAACTGACATGGCTACTGAAAATGATGTAACAGTCCAATATGGTTTTATTCTCAGGCACTTTTAATCTCCAGACCAAAATTCTTTTCTCTCATTATGACTCATCTAATTGTTTTGTAAGCTCCTTATAGACAGGTACTGAATTATTTTTCTATTTGTATCCCTAATGCCTAGCATATGGCACTAAATGCTTATTGATTCATATATTCATTCATTCATTCATTCATTCATTCATTCATCCACCCACCCACCCATCCATCCATCCATCCATCCATCCATCCATCCATCCATCCATCCATCCATTCTCTCCCATAGCTCAAGCTCTTGGTAGGCTCCATATCAAGGATCTAGAAAGAATGAGGCTAAGTGAAGATCATGAGATTGACTTATTGAGTCTCCTCCAGTTTGGAAATCAGGGAAATCAAGAATTTCCTTGAGAGAAGATGCCTTTTATGATAGGGGAGGGCTGAGATACTTGGAATTAAATTCTATTAATAAAATTTTTTAAAAGAAAAAAAATTCCTGTGTTGACAGTAGTAAGACATTCTGTGCTAATGAGTTAAGATCTAGAACAGGACAGACAAGTTATAAAGCTGAAAGGGCCAGAGGCAGTATGTAGAATTTCACATTGAAGCAGGTCATAACCAGGAGTTATGGCAAGGCTTGGGGTTAAGGCTTCAGATAGGCAAGAGTTAAGGTTTAGATCTAAAAAAAAAATTGCAATCTGTTTCAATGGCAGAGTTTTATAGTAGTCCATGCAAATATAGTATTTTTCCTTCTTTACATGAGGCCCCTCTCCCTCAGACATTGGTATTTGTGCTGGTAGGAGCTAACTCTGTCCTCCTATTATTTTTAGAGTTCTAAAGCAGTCCATGTAATTTGCATAAATTGACCTAGCTGCTAGTGAAGATGAGGAATAAAAAAAGCAAATTAAAAAGGACTCCAAGAAACTTTTATGAGCCCTGAAAAGATCCAGTGGTGGGCATTTGATTGAGTTGGATCATCATTTGATTGCTGCATTAGGGAAAAGATAAATGAGATCGATTACACTGATCCTTTTACCAGTAAGGAATGGCAGCTAGTTGAGATGATACTCTAAAATGCCAGAAAAGCCTTTTGTGCAGAGATCAGAGCTGTGGATTTCATATATATAAAGAGCTGAAAGTTTAGATAACCCCCCCAAACATTTTTATTCCACTCATGTGGAATATATAATACATTGATGTTCCCAGATGTAATTTGGGAAGGGATCGATTATCTAGATAAATTAACACCCAAAGTATCCTTGATCCCTAAATATAAAGAGGGGACTCTGCAACAAGACTTTCATAAAACATAAAGTTTTAAACCACAGCCTTTAACATACCTTAATCCTTTTCAGATAGAAGAAAGGTAGCTAGTTGGTTCAGGGGATAGAGGGCTCAGCCTAGAAGTAGGAAGACATGAATTCAAATGTAACCTCTGATACTTTCTAGCTGTGTGACCTTGGGCAAATGACTTAATTTCTTTTTGCTTCAATTTCCTTAACTATAAAATGGGGATAATTAATGGCACCTACCTTACAGGATTGTTGAGAGGATCCAATGAAATAATACTTGTAAAAAACTTATCACAGTGCATGCACATCATAGATACTATATAAATAAATGCTAGCTAGCTATCATAGAACACTCACGTTACTATGACCATTAACAATTTCTTATGAAATATTGTGTAACAGTAGACTCTCAAGGTAGTCATATATACCACAATAGGTTCATCAACAGACAATATGTTATTACTCTTCTGCCCAAGATTGTGGTATAATGGAACGAGTGCTGGATTTATTATTAAAGGACATTTAAATCTCAGCTCTCTTATTTCTTACTGTGATCTTAAGTGAGTCCCTTAATTCTATTAGACCTGCATTTTTTGGTCTACTAAATAAAGAGATTGGACTATATGATGTCTAAGGTTCTTTCTGATTCCAAGTCTAGGAAGATATATCTGGGCCATCATGGATGTTTTGGCTGCTGAATTCACATCTTTTCTAAGTTCCACTTTCATTTCCCATTCTTGCTCTATCTGAGGTGAATTTCAGATGGGAGTTTAAAGAAAGATCTACCTGCTTGCCACTAGAAGCAACATAGATAGAAGGTTGAACCAGGATCTGGAAAATTTGGATGAATTCTGCTTTAGATACTTACTAGCTGTGTAATCATGAACAGGAAAGTCACGGGAGTCACTTAACCTTTCAGGACCTTTGTTTTGTCATGTGTAAAATGGGAATACAGTAGAAACTCATGTTACGGGACCAATAAGTTCTAAGACTTTTTGTGTAAGTTGAATATCATGCATAAGAGGAAACCCCATTATCTAATAAGTATTTCTTATAGCAACATACCTAGGCATTTTATGACTTTTCTTAGACTTATCAGAGCCATCAGCATCACTATTCTTACATTTTGGAGCCATTACTAATAACTAATAGCATTAATGAAACTAGAAGAAGCACTGCTCTGACGCAGACGTGTCTTGTTACAAGAGCTCTGAACAAGGACTAATGCAGGAGCTCATGTTCAATGCAAAACAATGTAATGATTTACAAACACTCCTCAGATTGAGAAGAAGTGTGACTTGGCAAAATGCTGTAAAACTTTATGCTGCCTGGGAAAATGGTGCCCATTTAGTATGTAAATAAAAAATTTCATTTTATGTATTTTCTGCTTTTATTGGTTTTAATTCCCAA
Source organism: Gracilinanus agilis (assembly GCF_016433145.1). Taxonomy (NCBI): domain Eukaryota; kingdom Metazoa; phylum Chordata; class Mammalia; order Didelphimorphia; family Didelphidae; genus Gracilinanus; species Gracilinanus agilis. The sequence continues at coordinate 393,044,919 of NC_058133.1, read as the reverse complement.
TTATCTATGCTTGACTTTGCGTCTACCGAGTTCATATAAAATGTGTTCTTACTGTATATCTATTACTTTCCCCATGAGACTGGTATGAAGAAAACTTTTTTTCAAAGTTTAAAGCTATATACGTGTAATTATTAGAGGGAAAGTGGGCATTATCTTGTTATGGTCACATAAAATCACTACTTTAAAGACTATAATTAACATTTAAAAATTAAACCTGAATACAATGGAACTCTTCTTACACAGTATACTAATATATACCCTGTGTATGCTTATAATACTTTCCCAACAAATAAGAGGCTCATCTTTCTAGCATTGTCCATCTTAAGACTAAGAATTACATAGTCTGTGCAGACCACAAAACTCATCAGTCAGAGTTGATTGCCCACTGGTTCTGTCACTCAAGGAAGGTGCTCTTTTGGCCGATTCTTAGGTTCTTTTGGCATTTTTAAGGTTTAGAGTTGGATAAGAATGGAGGGCAAGGTTTAGTGGATAAAACAAAAATCAAAGCCTTTATCGCTGAGACCTGAGCTTGAGTTAAAACATAGCCATAAAACAATAAAAATAAGACTTTATAGGTAATGCACTAGGGAGCAAGACCATGTGGAGAGAGCCTGAGAATGGAAGTTATAAGAATCAGGTTAGTTCTAGTTTATCCATTGAGTGATCTTGGGCAAGTCATTTCATCGTAATCTATACTATAGCAAGATTATTAACTGCATTTATACATATAATTGAATTAAACAAACATCCTGTTAATGATTATTGAGTTCACTGACTTCCTGATTTCCTGATCAGATGACTTCCTAATCCTGCTTGACCTCTCGATAGCATCAGACCCCATCAACCAGATTTTCTGCTTGATGCACTGTCCTGTCTTGGCATCTAGGACCTAAGTGACTTCTAAATACTATTCTAGCACTAAACTTATGGTAAAACACAAATACTAAAGACTTGAAAGTTTTCTAGACTCATTTCATAGTGCTTTCCTTCATAAAATTTACATTTCATCCAAACAACTGTACTACGAACAAAGGACTTAGAGCTCAAAGGAAAGTAAGAGATCATCTAGTCTGATGCCTTTAATTTGTAGTTGAGGAAACCGAGGCCCAGAGAAACTATATGACTTACTCAATGTTTTATTATTCCCTTATTTCTTCTGGCCTACTTTAGCTCCCATGACCACCACTGCAATTATGCTTTTCTTCTTAAGGTCCATCTTAAATGCCATCTCCTCTGTGAAGTCTTCTTTGATCCCACCAGTTAGAAGTGAATCAGCCCCACAAGCCTTTTTATAATCTCCTATTTGACCTTTCCTTTGCACTTATCTCATTCTAATTTATTATGTGGCTCATGCTTTAATCTCCCCCATCAAACTATAAAGTTATTGGAAACAGAAACTGTATCATTTTTCAGTTTGGTATCCTTAGTGCCTAGCATAGTACCTGGAACATATTAAATACTTCAATATTTATTGAATTGATTCATGAGAAGAAAAATCTATTGTAAAAAAAGATTCAATTTAGTGGTTTAAAATTATACTTTTTGGAAACTGGGAAGGTTTTTTTTTTTTAATCCTTTAGCTCTATTTAAGATACGATTAACACTCTGCCAGACTATTGCAAATTAGAAGGTTGGCCATATTTATATGAAGCTTAGAGACTCTTAAAATCCAACCCAGGTTGACTATCTTGCTGTTAACAGGTTATGTCATTGAAAGTGCACATGGAAATGGGGAAAGTGAAAATGAAAATAATGTTAAGAATAGATTATGCAATGGAAAATTCCTGGCCTTTCTGGTCCTTCCACTTTACATTGAGGGAGGAAAAACACACATACACTTGATTTTTGCATAAATATTTCCTGTCTGCAGAAGAATCTTTCTATTCCTACTTCTACCCCCAATAACACACACATAAAAAATACATAGAAACCCATAAAGTGGGAGGAATCTTTGGGACTTAACTTTTATGGTTTGCCAACTTCCCTGTTCAAACTTTCACTGCTTTCATTATCAATCTAAAACTCCAAGGGAGCGTGTTCTAGAAATGTTTGCCCCTATTAGTACTGATTCCTCCATCATAGGGAAGGTATAGGGAAGACTCTATTTCCTGTTCCTCATATTATTAATGCTTTCTCCCTGGGAAATAATAGACTCCTGACCTTCCATGAAGTGCCCAATGCTGATGCTGAGATTTCCCTCCCTATGAGAGGCAGGCCATCTACTGTTGCCTTTTGGTATGGCTTCTGAAACTGGAAAACTGGTGTTGTGTAACATAGACACACAAACACACACGCACAAATACACTAAACACACCATCTCTAAAAACAAACAATTGCTAACGAGTTGTGTAGATTTTCCTTCAGAGTCCTGAAGCAAAAACATCCAAATTGTCTTTCTTTCTCTTATGCACTTACAAAATAAATAAAACTTGAAACTTGGAGACTCTTGGGTGATGTTTATGCCTAGGGAGAGAAACAAAGGAAGGAGCTGGGAGGATTTGTCACACTATACTCTCTGCCTCTTCTACTTGCTCTTACTCTAAGTGCATATTTTATCTTTCACCCCAAATCCTCCCTATCTGCATAGGATCTTAAAGTCACTCTTGATCTTTTACTCTCCCTCAACCCACATATCTAGACAGTTGCCAAGTTTTATATACCCTACCTGCAAGACATTTCAGGCATCCATCCCTTTCTCACCACTCACAGAAAATACCCTTATTGGGTCTCTCCTGCCCTATCACAAAAGACTAATTTTTTTCCCCTGAACTCTCTTCTCTCTCCAAACCATACTCCACTCAGCCTCCAAAGTAATATTTCTAGTTCTTTACTCATTAAAAATTCCAGGGACTCCTCATTATCTGTAGCATCTCATGTAAAGTCTTTGATCTGACCCCAATCTACATTTCCAGCCTTTTTAAATTACCCTCCTTCATGTAATCCTCAGTCCAGGTGTACTTGAAATTATTTACATAAGACCCTCCATGGCTCCCATGCTTGGAATGTACGCTTCTTCACCGCCATCTTGTTTATCTCAAACATCAAGTTCTAGATGAAGCCTTTAACAATCTCTCCACCTTCCAATCCCCTTCTCCCATATCACTTTGTCTTTATGTTACACATAATTTGTAAATAGTTGTCTTTTTGGTATATGTTGTATATATCCCTGCTATGAGACATAAACCTCTTGAAGTTAGAGACTATTTCAATTCTTCCATTTATATTCCCATTGCCTAGCACAATGCTTACTTAGCACATAGTAGGTATTTAATTAATACTAGTTGATTGATTTTCTTATTGTAAAAAGGAGTAGCTGTTTGGAGCCTTCTGCTGAACAATGTGCTCATTGCATAGGGCTCTTAGTGATGAGAGATTTTAGGCTCTGTCAATAACTGATACCTTGAACTTGAATCCCTTGAGTGGTCAGGCAGCTTGACAAAACTTTTTAAATTACTTTTTCTGCCACAGAAACTGCTTTGAAGATATGCCTCACACTAAAGATCATATACAGAGTAAATGTTCCTTCTTTGAAAAAGATTTGGTCAAAAGCCCACAGAGGACAAACAGGAATAAATTTTGACTCATCTGTCTCACTACACCTAGAGTCCAAGTCTCTGATCTATAGGAGGTTTTTGTTTTTTTACATTTTTTTAAACCCTTAACTTCTGTGTATTGTCTCATAGGTGGAAGAATGATAAGGGTGGGCAATGGGGATCAAGTGACTTGCCCAGGGTCACACAGCTGGGAAGTGTCTGAGGCCGGATTTGAACCTAGGACCTCCCGTCTCACTGAGCTACCCAGCTGCCCTATAGGAGAAGTTTTTAAGATAGTTACAAGCTTTTGAATCACCAGTTTTGTAAAGAATAGCTTTTTAAAAGTATAAATTATTTTTATGCCAAACAGAGAGCATTGAATGTTATAGAAAGAATACTCATTGGCTTTGAATCCCAGGGACCAATGTTCCAAGTCCCCTTAACAGTTCTATAACATATTTAACCTACTGGAATCTCAATTTTCCCAACTGTAAAATGGGGGCAATAGCAAATACATGCTTTCTACTATATAGGATTATTGTGAGAATCAATTTAAGGTCCTCTGGACACTATCTAATTTTACAATGTCTGTTCAAATCTATGGTGTCTCAAACGAGCAAAACATTCCAGATATCATCTTTGTTTTAAACCCTTCCTTTCCATCTTAGAATCAATACTGTGTATCAGTTCCAAGGCAGGAGAATGGTAAGGACTAGGCAACAGAGGTTAAGTGACTTGCCCAAAGTCACACAGCTAGGAAGTATCTGAGGTCAAATTTGAACCCAAGACCTGGAGGCCTGACTCTCTATCCACTGAGCCATCTAGATGTCTCCCTGGGAGCTAGTATTTTTAAGAGGTGAAGATAAGGAGTGAGTATATTCCAAAGATAGGCAACATCTCATGCACAGGCTAGAGAAGGGAAATGGCAGGTTGTATACTTATGAGGATAAGGAGGCAGGCCAATTTTGCTGGAAATGAAGGGGAGTAAGTATGTTTAACAATGTAGGAAAGGCAGGGTGGATTCAGGATATGAAGGACTTTTAAGTACATAAAACATAAGAGTTTTTACATATTTTAGCCTAGAGGCACTAGGGAACCATAGAAGGTCTTTGGGTGTGAGTGTGTGTATAAGATGATCAGAACTGCAATTAAGGAATATCATTTTAATAGTCAAACAGAAAAAGGATTAGAAAGGAGGGAGACTTAAGGAAATAATATTAATAAGTAGACCACAAAAGTTAATAGTTTGATCTAGTGGATAGAGTCCTATCTTTGACCTATACAGGCTATGTTAAAACAGTAAGCAAGCCACTTAACTTCTCAGTGCTCCTTAGAACTCTTTAAGACTCTAAGATGTTGATTTATATGGATGAAATGAGTTTTCTGTCCACCTATCATGGTGTTATTTTCTTATACTTTTCAAATAACAAGACTAAACTCCTCCTCCCTGATCTGAGGGGAAAATAATTAAATAAATAAATGTTTAAATATCCCATTCATAGAATATTGAGAAATGTACTTGTCCATGGCTCCTATCCCAAAGTTGACTGTGTATTAGGACATTAAAACCTCAAGATCAATTACAGAAAAACAGAATTAATAAATACTTTCTTTTCAGTTCATAATGCAATAAAAATTGCATTCATTAAAGGGCCATGAAAAGAGATTAAAAATTAATTGGACAAAAAGGAAAATTACAAGTGTTGGAAAGGATGTGGGAAAACTGGGACAATAATGCATTGTTGGTGGAACTGTGAACTGATAAAACTATTCTGGAGAGCAATATGAAACATCCTAAGACAGAAGGTAAGGGTTTTTTAAAAAAAGATTCAGATCATTTCTTGATTGAAAAATGATCAAAGTATATGAACAGGCAGTTTTTGGATGCAGACATCAAAGTTATCTATAGTCCTGTGAAAAAATTCTCTAAATCACTATTGATTAGAGAAATAAAAATTAAAACAACTGAGATACTACCTCACACCTATCAGATTGACTACTATTACAGAAAAGGAAAATGACAAATGTTGTTGGATAGGATGTGGGAAAACTGGGAAACTAATACACTATTGGTAGAGTTGTGAACTGACCCATACTGAAGAGCAATTTGGAACTATGCCCAAAGGACTATAAAACTGTACGTACCCTTTGACTAAGCAATACCATTACTAGGTTTGTATCCCAAAGAGATTTTTTAAAAAATAGATGAAGAAGGTCTATATGGACATAAATACTGATAGCAACTCTTTTTTGTGGTGGGCAAAGAATTGGAAATTGAGGAATGCTCATCATTTGGGGAAGGGCTGAACAAATTATAGTATATGATTGTAATAAAATACTATTGTTTTATATAAGAAATATCACATGGAAAAAACTTACATGAACTGAGGCAAAATGAAGTGAGTAGAAACAGGAGAACACTGTACACTGTAATAGCAATATTGTACCCTTGTCAACTGTGAATGACTTAGGTATTCTTAGCCAATGATCTAAGCTAACTTAGGACTCATGATGAAAAAAATGCTATCCTTCTCCAGAGGAACATGGAGTCTGAATGCAGATCAAAGCATACACTTTTGTTTCTTTATTTTTCTTGGATTTGGTGGGGGTTTTTTTTGGGGGGGGGGGAATGTCATGTTTTCTTGTACAAATATGACATATGGAAATATCTTTTTCATGACTGCAAATGTATATCCAATATCAAACTGCTTGCCTTCTTAATGAGGGAGCAGCTGAGGGAAGGAGAAAGGGAGGGAGAGAATTTAGAATTCAAACATTTTAAAAATGAATGTTAAATTTTTGCATATAATTGCAAAAAATTTGGAAAAAATATAGTTATCGTATTTAATCTTGGAGAGCAGCAGTTACTGTGTACAACAAAATAGTCTTGAGATAAGTTTTAACCTCTTAATAGTGAGTGCTTGCCTATCTGTTCTACAGTAACTTTAGAAGGTGTAATTGAGTCTAATGAAAGTTGTCACTCAGTGTAGAGAAAACTGGCCCTTGGCAAAATTGTGAAGCAGAGGAAATTGGTCTTTAACCAAGCTCTACCAGACCACAGTTTCTACTTCCTTTTAGTTTATCTAATCCACCCTGTTATCTCATCATTCCAAGACATTCTAATCTCCCAGTATTCCCACTCTAATCTCTTATATCAGAAGAATGCTCCTAATTCTTAACAAAATGATAGTAACTAAATACCTAGGCTAAGAAAATAATTAAGCACATATAAGATCTTGTTGTCCTTTTGAAGTGACATTGCCTGATGATGCTCAGGAATTGGATTTAAGTGAGGCAGAGTTGCACAAAGTCATAAGCCTCACTGTCTCTTTCAGAGTCTTCAAAGTCTAGTGGCAGGACAAATATCAAGACAACTGATGATGGCCCAGAATCCTTTGACATCTTTGATGTCTGACCAAGCTCTAAACTCCAGAGCACTTGATTCAGCCACCTTCATGACCATTGGAACAAATTGTTCTCAATTGCTCCTCTGCCAGGGGAAGTCTTCACGTGCTTGGGGTAGACATCCTCCTAACTCAGTTAACTCAGTTTGAGGTCTGTCCCTCACCCTGGTTTAGCTTGTCTGCCAAAACAGTTTTACTGGGGTGTTGTTCTGCATATGCTCCAGCCTCTTTGAGTCACAGGTGAGAATTGGTAAAAGGTAGACACTAGATGAGCAGTCCTTGGCAAGCATTCACACCCGAGATGCTAGTCCTCCCTGATCACTCCATACATCTCATGTTCTGGGAAACATGAAAGACATACAACATAGATGAAGATAAGCTGAAAGGAGAAGATATTGGCAGTTAGGATGTGGATAGGGAGGGATGAGGATGGGAGGCAAGAAAGATATTATGTGGAAGGTATGAATTTGGTAATTTAATGAACCATTTTAAAAAATGATAGCTAAAGCAATTTCCACGTGTATAATTTTCAAAATATTTTCATGAAATTCATTATATGGTTAATATCTGAACCTCTTGTCAAAACCCAGGAACCCATATAATGGAGCCCGCAGAGGCGGTAGGCTGACAAAGATAAAGGCATTGTCCCCAAGTGAGAAAAACCTAATGGAGGTAGATCTTCATCCTAATCTCATTGGAAGATACTCTGTGTCTCAGATCTTGGTGAAGCAGAATCACCATACTCTGCTTAAGCCTCTTACTTATGTTTCTAAGACTGGCATTGGCTTTAAAATTTTTTCTTATGTTTCCTGTATATATTACCTTCATTTCCAAAGATAATCCTGACCCTCTCCAGAGACATATCCCTTGTAATAAAGAAAGAATAAAAAAAAAAATAAGAGGGGGAAAAGCAGTAATGTAAAAAACAATCAATATAACTGAGTAAGAATATGTCCAATGTTCTGCACGTATATTCCCCACTTTGCAAAAAGGAAGGGAGGTATATTTTCCTTTTTGGGGGGCAGTAGAGGAATCAAATTTACTTTCTTTTTAATATCTCCCTTGAAAATTGTTTCAGTTATCTTATTGGGACCTCCTCGTGAATGGCTAGGACTATTCTTACAGACTAATACTTAGAGATTTTTGTTACATCGGAACTATTGTAGATCATCATTTATTATTGTAGACAAGTGGGGTTATAGAACTATGTGATTGTATTGACTGTGGTTTCCAGTTTCCAGTACCACTAAGATAGTATAGTCTTAAACTTGAGAGGAACATTGAAATTATCTAAGCTAACTCTATTATTTTACACCAGGAAATTGAAACCCAGAGAGGTGATGTGATTTATTCACACAAGTATAAAATAGTCAGTTTTTGCTTAGAATCCAATTCTTCTGACTCCTAGTTAATGGTTCTATTCACAACATTAGTTTCTTGACTAAAGGATCAAGGATCGTCTCAGGTGGTCCCTGAAAGATACTTTTGGAAACCTTGGGAGACGTTTACGGGTTTAGTGAACTGGGAAGGAATTCGGCGCAGGTCTAAAAAGTTATGGCCTACACCACTGGCATGCAGCTAAGAGAACAGAAAGAAAGAAAAAAAACCCAGCTTCAAAAGTTTCAGGTAGTCTGCAAATAGCTACAAATGTGAGCATTCTGTTAATCCATCCAATTCAATTCAGGAAGCTTGTTCACTTTAGTAGGCAGGCCTGGGATAGAAAGAAAATAAAATAAGCAAAGCCAAGAAAACAATATATGCAGAACTATAAGAAAGTGAATGAAAAAAAAAACAACAATTACAAAACAACCCAAAAAAGGTTACAACATGACAGATAAGGAGGGAGGCCCTAAAGGAGAGAAATGAGAAGATACCTGCTCCTACTCCTTTGTAGAAGTGAAAGGTCCACAGGAGTGGAACATTACATTTATTTTCAGGTTTTTTTTCTATGTTTGGCTTTGTTAATTTTTTCTCTTCCTCTTTTTTCTTAAAAAAAAAAAATAAACCCTCTATGATAGGGGATGGTTTTCTGAGTGGGAGGAGTGGGAGAGATACAGGGGGAAATTTGGGTGATGCAAACCAAAATAGATCAACAAATATTTACCAAAAGAAAAAAAGGCATAAAGGAAGGAAGTCCCTTTTCCTAAGGAGCTAAATTGTACATAGAACCACTGACCAATTCTCTGTTGATTCACACATTCCCCAAAACTTTTCTCCCTCCTCATGAGCAGGGAAGAAGAAGCTTCCTTATATTGAGAGCCAGGATTTAACTAAAACACACACACAAGACATCTCTGGTTGGATGTCTCCTCTCATAGAGGGCTGTCAGAGCACAACAATGAAGATCCAGGCTACATCTTCTGGGGAAATATGGACCCAGTACAATGTAATCTCCCCGAAGGCAGGAACTGCTTTGTTTCTTTGATTCCATGTCTAGCTTCATCATCATCATCATCATCATCATCACTAACATTTAGATAGCTTTAAGTTTTGCAGAGTGCTTCACATATAATATCTTATTTGATCCTCAGAATAACCCTGTAAAGTAGATATTATTTCCCCCATTATTACATATGAGGAAATTGTGGCTGACGGGTTACGTGATTTGCTAGTAATTGCAGAGTTCAAATTCAGGTGTTCCTGACTTCAAATTCAGCACTCTACCCACATTGCCTTGTTTGAAAGAAGGGATACAACATGTCTTCTCTGGCTCTTTTGGTTTGATGTATTGAGAATCCTTTTTACTCTATTTATTGTTCCTACTTACTTATGTGCTCTATGTCAACAGAACAATGGGTCAATCTTGAAAGCCCAGCAACTCCTCACTGCTCTTCCTGTCTTTACTGTATATGGGCAAACTCCAAGCTTGTTATCCTACACAAATGAGTCATTTGGATTGGTGGCTTGTCTCTGAGGGTTTTATTTGAATATTTTCTCTGTGTCCACTTCTTAGAGTTTTTTATTTTCTGTTTGGAGGTGGGTGGAAGTAGGTATACAGTAGCCAGGGTACTACCCAGCAAGTATTTATTTTATGCTGGAGATATAAATAAAGGCAAAAAAAAAAAGGCATCATTAGAAATTAGTCAGTGATGCCAAGCTGAATTAAGCTCAACGACTTCATTTCTTTTTCTTTTTTTTAGTAATTATTTGTTTATTTGTTGCCATAAATAGTAAGGAGTTTGCATTGGACCCATTCTGGTTGCCCCTGACAAACCAGGTGACTGTTCAATTCTACATTTAGTCTTCTAGGATGCAGACCTTCTGCTCAATAAGGTAGTGAGTATCATTGCCTCTCTAAAATAGAATCCTCCTAATGCTCATTTGTCCTTTCCAATTGGCAGAACCATTTTTGCTGCAGAAATTCAGATAAAGACTTGAAAAGCAGAAAGAATCTTCAAGTCTGTAATTCTGGTCTTAGTGGTGGCCATCCAAAGATGGTCTCTGTTTGGCCAGCAACACCAACCCTCCTCCTATATGTTGTCTCTCTTAATTAGAATGTTAGCTCACTTAAGAGCAGGAATGGTTTTACTTCTCTTTTTGTCTTTCTGATGTTTAGCATATAGTAAACCCTTAATATATGCTTTTTTTTGTTTGTTTGTTTTTAAACCCTTACCTTCTGTCTTGGCATCAATACTGTGTAGTGGCTCCAAGGCAGAAGAGTGGTAAGGGTAGGCAATGGGGGTCAAGTGACTTGCCCAGGGTCACACAGCTGGGAAGTGTCTGAGGCCAGATTTGAACCTAGGACCTCCCATCTCTAGGCCTGGCTCTCAACCCACTGAGCTACCCAGCTGCCCCAATATATGCTTTTATATATCCATTCATTCACTTGTCAATGACAAATGCTACATTATCCTGGTGCATAGCAAAGGGTCAAGGCTCTGGCATAATTGTTCATTTTTGCTCTTTTAAGAATCTCAGTGAGATAGCTGGGTGGCTCAGAAGATTGAGAGCCAGACCTAGAGGAGAAATACTAGGTTCAAACGTGACCTCAGACATTTCCCAGCTGTGTGATCCTGGACAAGTCATTTAACCCCTATTGCCTAGCCCTTACAGCTCTTCTGCCTTAGAATCAATACAGATTACTGATTCTAAAACAGAAGATAAGGGTTAAAAAAAATAAAAAGAATCTCAGTGTCTTTCCTCACTGTTTTTTTAATTTTTTTTTAACCCTTGTACTTCAGTGTATTGTCTCATAGGTGGAAGAGTGGTAAGGGTGGGCAATGGGGGTCAAGTGACTTGCCCAGGGTCACACAGCTGGGAAGTGTCTGAGGCCAGATTTGAACCTAGGACCTCCTGTCTCTAGGCCTGACTCTCACTCCACTGAGCTACCCAGCTGCCCCCTTTCCTCACTGTTTTTGCAACAGGCTGGGAGAAACCAAATTGTGGTAGCTTCTATTCAGTCTAGTTAAGTCAGTGATTATTTGCTAATTATTTCCTATGTGCAAAGAATTGTGCCAAGTGCTGGGCATAGGAAGAAGAGCAAAAAACAAAAAACAAACAAACAAAAATCAGTCCCTGATTTTAAGAGGCTCACAATCTAATGGGAGGAGATTAGGAAAGGCTTTTTATAGAAGGTGAGATTTTAGCCGAGAAGCTAGGAGATAGATAGGAGGAGGGAGAAAGATCCAGATATGAAGGACAACCAGTGAGATGCAGTTTCATGCAAAAAACAGCAAAGAGGCCACTGTTACTAGATTTTAGAGAATGTGAAAAATGAGTAGGAATAGGGTGTAAGAAGATTGGAAGGGTAACAGGAGGCCAATTAATGAAGGTTTTTGAATAGAAAAGGATTTTATAATTGATCCTAGAGATGACAGGGAGCCACTAGAGATTGTGGAATGAGTAAAGGAAGAGTAAAGCTACATGGTCAGATTAATAAAAACCAACCAAAAGGTTATTGCAGTTCTTTAGGAGTGAGGCAATGAGAGTTTACACCAAGATGGTAGCAGTGTCAAAGGACAGAAGGAGGTGGGAAATGAAATAGTATGAAGGTAAAATTGCTAGGACTTGTCAACATATTGGATGATGGAGATGAGAGAAAGAAAAGTAGAAGATGATACGTCAGTTTTGAGCCTGAGTAACTGGGAAGATCATGCTACCTTTAAAAGTAATGGGAAAATTTGGATGAGAGGAAAATTTAGGCGAAAAGATAATGAATTCAGTTTTGAGCATGTCGAAGGTATACATTGGATATCTCGTTCAAAATGTGCAATAATCAGTTAGATATGTGAATCTGGAAAGGAGAGGTGTTAAGGTTAAATAAATAGATCTGAGAGTCATCAGCATAGACATGATAATTGAATCCGTGGAAGTTGATGAGCTCATCTGCTTATCAAGTGAAATAGTATAGAGGGAGAAGAAAAAATTGGCCCTGCACAAAGTCCTGAGGGATATTTGGGGCATGACCTGAATGATTGGAGGTAGACAACAGAAGATACATAAAATAACTTACTGTCATACTCTGTAGCTAAGTGACACTAAAACTGACTATAATAAAAGATACAGGGGGAAAAAAAGCCTCCTTGAGAATCCTTGATCATTATTGCTCTCTGACTTGCATCCTGAGATAGAAGATTAATGGGATAGATTGAGAATGACCAGCAGATCCTCACAATCTTTCCTTCCTTTATGTTTCATAATTGCATGATCGTTGATGTAGGAGCACAGCTGAACTTTCAGGGACTGCATTGATCATTCTGCTGCCTCCTTGGGCTGAGGTTGACTGCTTGTCTTGCCGCTGGCAATCTATGCCAGTAGATTGATTGTCACTTAGGAGGTTAGTCCAGAGAAGCAAGGATGAACTAACTGACCAGGGAATCAATCATCCAATCAATAAACAAGTATTTAAGAGTCTGTTGTATGCCAAACACTAATTTGAACACTGTGATTGCAAGTATAAAGAATGAAATGATACCATCTCATATGGAGCTTATAATCTAACCAGGAAGGTGGGGGTTTCCCCTCATTTCCCCCTGGATGTGTTCAGGCTAAGGCTCCATGACCACTTGCCAGCTGTATTGCAAAAGGAATTCCTGCTCTGGTGCAGATTGGGCTAGATGACCTTGGGAACCTCTTCTGACCCTAACTTTCTGTGATTCTGTGTGACTAGAGTTCCCAGTATCTAGAAATTGTTACCAGGAAATATGAATTGGCATCCAAATATAAAGGAGTACAAGATTAGCAGGAAGAACAGGATACTGGGGTGGGTTGCAATAGGTGTAGGGAGGGTAGGGATGAGTCTCCAGATGAAAAGAATATATTCCCTAACCATCTTCTTGAAGCCTGAAATTCTACAATTGCAACTAATTGTCTTGTTAAATGCATGTATTGTTTTTCATCCTTCTCCTGGAAGAAGACCTATGACATCATTCAAGGGGTGTTGTCTTAACTGAATATGGGATTGGATTTAAATGAGATAGTGTTGCAGGAAGTCATCAGCCTCACTCTTTCTTCCAAACATTTAAGTCTAGTAGCAAGACAAAAGTGAGGATGACTGAAATGCTTGGGAAGCAAAGGATGACCTTGGCCTCTCCAATGTCTGGCCAAGCTCTAAGCACTCCACAGCGCCTACTTTAGTAGCCTTCCCTTGAAACAAATTATTCTTATTAGTCCATTTTGATGGGGAAAGCCTTCCTGTGCTTAGGGCAGACATCCCCCGATTTGCTCTTGACAGGTTTGGGACCTCTCAGTTACTCTCAACCTGTTCCTGCTTGTCAAGACAATGACTATTAGGTTACATTAGTAGATAGTTAAATATATGATAGATTCAATTTTTAAAAATGAAATTTTAAGTTTTGAAGACTATCAGAATTATCTTTCAGTCCAAAAACTTGGTCTTCTCCTTCCCTCTAATCTGTTTCTTATGTGTAGATGCAGTCTTTTATTATTATTTTTTTATTTTTATTTTTTTAAAACCCTACCTTCCCTCTTGGAGTCAATACTGTGTATTGGCTCTAAGGCAGAAGAGTGTAAGGGTAGGCAATGGGGGTCAAGTGACTTGCCCAGGGTCACATAGCTAGGAAGTGTCTGAGGCTGGATTTGAACCTAGGACCTCCCATCTCTAGGGCTGGCTCTCAATCCACTGAGCTACCCAGCTGCCCCCTAGATGTAAGTCTTTTAAAAATGCTTCTAATTCAGTTATTATTTGCTTAGGGTTCTGCTATGTATGGTCTGCTTCTAGTTATGTGCAGGATGATCATTGTGTCTTGTATTTCTTGAAAAGCCTGAAGCTGTTACAAGAGCTAATCCCACTTATAACTACCTTTCAGTGTATACATACATACATATATATGTATATGTATATATGGTATATTTTTTGTATAAATGGCTACATGCTTCCCTCCATTAGTCTCTAAAGATTAAAGGCCATTCAAGTAAATATAAACATATAAACACTCCTCATCTGTTTTTTGAGTCATAAATATAGTTTGACAAAAATGAGATCTTAAAATTAAAAACAAGGAAGAACTCGCACCCTTATGGAAAAATGAGGGCAGTATCATATTTATCTTCTCATCTTCCTCAGGGCTCAATGTAGTGACATCTATATTTTTAAAATTTGAACCTTTAATTAGTTTATTGGTATTGGTTTAATAGTAGTGGAAACTGCTGATTCAGTGATCTTTTTTACCAATATAGAGAAGTATCTATTCTGCAAATTTTAAGAGTTACTGGGGGTAATGGGCCATACAGCATACTTGTGTCAGAGGCAGGACTTGAATCTTCACTGCCAAAAAATGGCTTTCTTTTTTTTTTAAACCCTTACCTTCCCTCTAGGAGTCAATACTGTGTATTGGCTCCAAGGCAGAAGGGTGATAAGGGTAGGCAATTGGGGTCAAGTGACTTGCCCAGGGTCACACAGCTGGGATGTGTCTGAGGTCAGATTTGACCCTATGACCTCCCATCTCTAGGCCTGCTTCTCAATCCACTGAGCTACTCAGCTGCCCCCTCCAAACTGGCTTTCAAACCATGACATCATACTATTTCTCTGCTTGTGGATAAATCATGAAATGTTTGTTGTTGAATAAATAGCAAGGCTCTGTTGTTAGAATATTAGAGAAGGTGATATCATAGAAAAGAAAAGATGAAATACTCACTTTTGATGATTATAGAAGAATTAATTAAAAACATTAGAATAGCCCTTTTAGTTATCTTCCCATGATTCCAGAATTTTAAGATTTAAATTTGTTTGTTTTTCTATTAGACTGTGAACTTCTTGAGCCAACTGATTATATTTTAACTTGCTTTATATCTTAGCTCTTAGCACAGGGTTTAGTACAAAGTAAATTTTTAATAAATTTCTGTTCACTAGACTTGTTCTCTGTTTCTATCTTAACATTATTTCTCCTAAGACAGTATATAACTCTAAGCCTGCAAAAGTTCCCAGTGTAGCTGAACAAGATTAAAATGTAATTGGGAAGTGCATCTAGGTGGTTCTATGGATAGAGAGCCAGGCCTGGAAATGAGAGGTCTTGGGTTCAAATATGATTTCAGACACTTTCTAATTGTGTGACCTTGGGCAAATCATTTAACTCCAATTGCCCTTACCCTTACCACGCCTCTGCCTTGGAACTGATATTGATTCCAAGACAGAAGGTAAGTTTTTTTTTTGTTTGTTTGTTTTAAATTTAACTAAGAATGTTTGACAAAATATAAATAACTACAATACAAAATCTATAATGTTAATTCATGGTTTTCAAAGTCAATATGGGCCTCTAAGGCTACATTTTTATATGATTGACACCATTGGTCTACAATATCCTCAGCCACAGTCCAATTTAAGGGTATCTCAAATGTCTTCAATGATTAAAAATTTGTTTTCTTTTATTTATGATCTGTAAACTAAAGCAACAGTCAGATAAGTCCCCTATATAATCACTGAATATTTCTATTTAGGTCTGTGGGGAAGTTATGTAAAAATTGCAAAATGAGATTCCTTTACTGATAAAATGAAATTCCTTTACTGACCTTCAGTTCAAGCACATGGTGTTGTTGTTTAGTAACATCCAACTCTATGTTATCCCATTTGGAGTTTTCTTGGCAAATATACTGGAATGGTTTGCCATTTCTTTCTCCAGTGTGCCCCCATTTTATAGAAGAGGAACTGAGGCAAATAGGGGTTGAGTGACTTGCCCAGGCTCAAGTAGTTAGTAAGTTTCTGAGCCTGTATTTGAACTCAGATCTTCCTCATTCCAGGTCCTGCGCTCTATCTAGTACCCCACCTAACAGCAACAACAACAAAGATTATGGAGTTATGATATTCTGTCTGTGAGGCATGAAGATGATACTATGAATTCTGTTAGAGAAGACATTATTTCCCAAATAATAATAGCTATTATATCTACATAAAATATTGATGTGTTATATGTAATATATAACTATGATCTATGTGTTGCATAAAAGAAATAGTATTTATGTAGTGCTTTAAAGTTTGAAAAATGAGGGAGCAGCTGGGTAGCTCAGTGAATTGAGAGCCAGGCCTAGAGATGGGAGGTCCTAGGTTCAAATTTGACACCTCAGATACCTCAGACACTTCCCAGCTGTGTGACCCTGGGCAAGTCACTTGACCTCCCCCCATTGCCTAAAAAAAAAAATACTCTTAAAGTTTGAAAAATGATTTACATACATTATCTCATTTGTTATTCACAACAATCCTGGGAGTTAGGTACTATTATTATCCCCAATTTACAGATGAGGAGATTGAAGCTTAGTGACCTGCTAAGAAAGTATCTCAATGCCAGGAAGAGTTTTGAGGCAAAATTCAAACTGAGAACTTCCTGACTCCAAGTTCAGTACTCCATCCACTTTATCACCTATCTGCCGAAATGTCCCCAGATTTTTTGAAACACCCCTATAACTAGCTCTTTCTCATCTAATACATTATATTTTTACCTACTCAATTTCATCTTACCAAAGTCAGTGAAGAGTGATGATAGATCATAATGAGCCACTTGCACTTCCATGGTATAACTTAAGGCAAATGTTTACAAGATGACTAAACTATTATGAGACTATAATTATGGAATTTCAGCCTTAAGTGAACCAGGTGGAAAGATGGTCTTTTAGTCTGGAGGGGCTTCCCTCAGGGAGGCACTTCCATCCCCTAAGGAAGATTCCACATGGAAGATGCATATGAGAAGGATGGCTTTGTTTCTTGGGGTATGGGTGAATATAGCCAGATAGGGAGTGTTCAGGCAATTTTCTGCCCCTGCCAAAACCACTCTAATGTAAATTTATATAGAGAAGCTCTAATGATCTGTAGGAGGAGGTCAGAAAAAAGCTCCTGGGAAACCTGTGAGAAATAAATTTAGTGGCTTCAGTTCAATCCCTTGTAAATAGATGTTTCACATCCAAGTAGATATTAATTGTCCTTTCAGTGAATAGGTCAAAGCAACATAGTTCAGACACCTAGGGGGGGCTGAGGAAAACCCCAACATACCCTCTGTTATTCTCTAGGAATAAGTAGGAGGGCTCCAGGCTATTAACTCTTGCCTCTGCTTACTGAAGTAGCCTAAGAAGTTCAGTATCCTAAGCATGGACCTTTTATCAAGACTCCAGTGGAAGCTGTAATTCAAATTCTAGTTGTAGTATAAAAGCAGAAACTCCTCCATTATGTCACATGGGTCCCAAGTCAATCTGGGTCTCTTGGGCTGGTAGCTGAGAGTTAAGACTCTATTCTAGAAAATTATCGTGAAGGTACACAAGCTTCAATGAGGTCATGGAGAGGTTGGATGTGCAAATCTGGGCAGCTCATTCCAGGAGATAGGATTGCTGTGCAGATGGAAACAAGGGCCAATTAGGCATGATTCACATGGAGATTCAAAAATAAGATAGGCTAGTGTTTTACTCTGTGACTTTGCCAATAGAGCTAAATAAATTAAAATGTTATGCAGTCAAGTTGAGACATTGGAAAGCCAGGTTAAGCAATGTTATACAAACATCACAAGCCAAAAGAGAAAGAAGAAGCTACAGGTAATGGATAGTGGCTCCCTGGGGAAACAGATTCCCTCAAATCTGGCTATGGCTGATTATTGTCTCTGGCTTGGGTCTTTGCAGACTATGTCAAGGGAAATTATAATAAGATGAAAGTAGAAGGCACTCCATGCTTTCCCATAAAAACCCAACCAAACAAACAGAAAAGCTTGCAACATTATTTCAGGGTTGGTGGCATAGTATAGTCAACATTTAAAGGTTTGTTGTGATATTTTAAAACTATGTATCTTTGGAAATTATTTTCTTAAATGAGTGCATATGCGAAGACCTGAATGTAATACTGTTATTTCAAAGTTATGAATGAAATGTGAAGACCGAACCTTTCCTGATCTGACTCCTACCTACTTTTTTTAGTCTCATTTCATATTCTTTCCCTTTTCTCCCTCTGTTTCGGGTAAATTGACCTACTGGCTATTTCCCATATGTGACATTCAGGGTCTCCCTGCCATATCTTTGTGCTAAAGGCAAGTCACTCATCTTTATGGTATACTTCTTCCTAGTACAATCTCTGCCTTCCATAAAAACTTAAGTTCAAAATCCAGCCTCAGACACTTTCCAGCTGTGTGACCCTGGACAAGTCACTTGACCTCCATTGCCCACCCTTACCACTCTTCCACCAAGGAGCCAATACACAGAAATTAAGGGTTAAAAAAAACAAACAAACTTAAGTTCATCTCTAAGTTCACCTCTTTCTCATTACTCTCTTCTCCATCCACCACAAGTATTAGCACCTTTTCCACCTTGAAATTACTTTGTATTAGTTAGCATATAGTTGGTATTAGCTCCATTAGCAATACTGATGTTACATAAAAGATGCTGTAGGACTTTACTTACACAGGACCATCTTTGTAATGTTTTTACCTTGTAAGATCTTCATTCCTCTGATTCGTGAGCTTCACCTAAATGCTCAAGGCAGCCATGCTCCCTCCTTTACTTCTCTCTCAGCTCTGCTCTGACCCTTCCAATTTCTCTTCATAGGAACCTTCTCTTCCTCCTCTCTATTTCAGTTTAGTTTTTGTGTTGTCTTTCCAAAGAGGCAAATAAGCTACTTGAGGATAGAGATTATCTTTCTTGTTTCTTTTTGCTTGTATTTATATACCCAACACTTAGCACAGTGCCTACCGCATAGTTAAAATTTTTTTTAAACCCTTACCTTCTGTCTTCCATACTAAGTATGGCTTTTAAGGCAGAAGAGCAACCAGGGAGTTGTGACTTGCCCTAGGTCACATAACTAGCAAGTGTCTCCTAACTGCCCCATCAATATTAAATAAATGATTTTTCTATCATAACCTGTGCAATTTTGGACAAATCTCTTAACTTCTCTGTGCCTCAGTTTCTCCATAAATAAAATGAAGGAGTTGGACAAGATGATCTTGGTTGTACTTCGCTTCTCTTCATCTTATGCTCTTAGGACTTAATATTTTCATATTAACCCAGGAGAATGCAAACATTTTGAGGGCAGGGATAGATTACTTTTGGTTTTGGCATCCCCAACACTTGGCTGGCTTGAAGATAAATAGAGTAATTGTATTTAAGATATAATCAAACTGAATTGAAGTAGCCTTTTGTGAATAGAGCCCGTAGGATACAGGTATTTGGTCTGAGGGTGAAATTCCTGAGCCTCCATTAACTCTAATTCTGTATATTCTATACCACTCTTGAAACTTAATTTCCATATGTTTTGGGACTCTTGTCTGCAAAACAATACTTGCTTTGCTTACCAGTAGTAAGGCTTAATTAATGAATCCTTGCTCAAAGCTCTTTTAGATTCCACCCAGCGAGGCACTATGAAAGTGGCTTAAAACCTTAAATGTTAGCTGTGTAGGGAAATGCCCATTTAGCCACATGGCCTCAGGCTTTCATCTCAACAGACCTCATAAAGTTAGTAATACACAGTACCTTGTATTTTTTTTTTTTATAGGGCCTCTCTTCTAAGGAACTCAAAGCCTGGTGCAGACATTATCTAATTCCTCTTCACAACATGGCCTAAAGGTAAGGAGGAGCAGATATTATCACCACCCCCATTTTGCACTGGAGGAAAATGAAATAGAAGAAAAAGTGACTTTCCCAAGGTCACACAGGAAGGAGAACCGACCTCAGTATTGGGGGTCTAGAATAGACCCCAATCTATTCCAGTATTAGTTTTGGCCTATCCAATTGGTAGGAGCTAAATTTTAACTCTTAGATTGGTATTATTTTGAAAAATAATTTTAAAAAATCCTTATTTTCTGTCTTAGAATCAATACTGTGTATTGGTTTCCAGGCAGAAGGGTGGGAAGGTTTAGACCGTGGTGGTAAGTGACTTGCCCAAAGTCCTATAGCTAGGAAATGTTCTAGTGAAAAATGTGATTTTAAATAAAGGGATTTTTTTTAAATGAAGAAAAGCACAAGTCAGGCTAAGCCAAGACCCTCTTACACAGGTTTGTTTAAGTCAGAGTAATAATAGAAATAGATAGACAGACAGGCAGATAGATAGATAGATAGATAGATAGATAGATAGATAGATAGATAGAGAGAGAGAGAGAGAGAGAGAGAGAGATAGAGATAGAGATAGAGATAGATAGATAGATAGATAGATAGATAGACCAGACAGACCAGACAGACCAGACAGACAGATGGATAGATAGATAGAAAGATAGATAAAATAATCAGATCTTGGTCACTTGTCTTTATTAAGAGGAGGGCAGAGTGGACTGATAGATAGACTGACAGACATATGGAACCTTTATTAAATGCTTACTATATGCCAGGAACCCTGGTAAATCCTAGTGACACAAAACAAACCAACAAAAATAAGCAAAGCTGTCCTGGAAAGCAAGGGGAGGGAAGAGGAGCTGGGGCAGAAGCAAGGGAAGGCAGTGAATGTGAGATGAAGGAGACTAGATAGGGAGCTGAAAGCGAAATTAGCAATAGGGCTAGAGACACTTGGGAAGTTTTCATGCCCTTAAAAACTCTCCTCTATTTACAGTATTGTGTCATAGTGGCCAATTTTATTTCATTAGGGTTATTACTTTATTAAGCATCATTTTCATCTAGAGATGTAACCAAAGCAGGGTATGCAGAGCTTTGTCACAGGGGAATGCATTTTGAGAGTACTGATAGCACTTGTGCTCATTTAGCCAGTAGAAGCAATTGAGTTTTGCATCAAATTACCAAAGATAATTAGCTATAATAATATTTTTAAATTGTAAATCATCAAATGGTATCCTGCCTCACCCCTATCCCTAGTTGCCATGCCCAGACATGAGCTCCTCCCTAGTCAGGCCTCATCTTATTTCCTCCAACCACCTCAGCATCTCTGAAGTGTCCCATAGCCCCTAATTCTCTTCTATAGATCTTTTGACTTTTAAAACTTATTTGAAAGCAATTTTCGTGCCACTTGCCCCACAATACGAGTTTGTGCTCTTCATCACTACTCTAGAATTTCTGGTTATAGCTCAGCTTCCTTACCTAATCAACAAGTATTTAATAAATATCTACCAACTATGAAGAATTTTGCCAAGCACTAGAGATACAAAGTCAAAAGCAAAACATCACCTGTCCCTAAAGGTTCTGACATTCCAAGGGGATGGAGAGAGAGACAACATATACATTTATAAGTGTGCACAAAGCACATACAAAACAATTATAAGGTAACTTTGATGGGAAAGCTAGAAACCTCTGAGTCTTGAAGGAAATCTTGCAACTCTTCTCAGAATGGTAGCATAATTAGTCATTAGCTTTTTAAAGGGATCATTGCCCTCTTTCTTGGGCCTGGGCAATGTAAGAAATGAGACAGAGTATTGAATGTTCTTGGGTGGATAGATGGGAGAGAGCTAAGAACTATACTATACGGGTGGAGACAATAATTTTGATACTGCCTAGTTTTTGGCTAGGGCTGACCCTACATATGGTCATTAAAAAAAAAAGGAATCTTTAAGCTTATGAAAGAAAAACTAAAATATACTTAATAGTAGGAACTTGTAGACCTGAATTCATATTGACTAGGATCCTTGGAAATAAGAAAGAATTATCAAATAAAGTGATTGGAAGTTAAGTTAGGGTAGAGAGGTTTCAGACAAAATCAACTGATCTATTTTTAAGTTATATTCAAATGGAAATGTCCTCTAGGTAGAGCAAAATGTGAAATGACCTGAGTTGGTGAGGTCAGGTAGAACTAGATTTCACCTATATTTTTTGGAAGTTCATTGTAGAATTTTAGATATCCTGTTGAGTTGAACTCAATGCTGAAGGTGCAAAGACAAAAATGAAACCATCTCTGACCTCAGGAATCTTAAATTCTACAGTGAGAATAATAATCTATACTGATTCCTAGATTCCTAGCAAGTTTGTATATTAAACTGTTGTATCAGAAAAAGAGTTGATATTACATGATGAAATATTCCATTATGCATTACCGCTTCAGAAAATGTATATATGTCAAAATATTTAGTGGAGAAATCAGCTTAGGGGTTTAAATAAGAGGAGCTTTTGAGAAGTTTAAAATACACGATCAAATCTTCAAAGTTTCATTGTATTTATATTCCCAATATTCTGCATGGTTTTAATGTAATAAATGAATTATATACAAATATAAATAAGTAGTGATAAGAAAACATTAAAATGCACAAGGCTAACAAATATTTTGTTGTTTTAAGACCACTTTTTTTCTGAAATATTTTTAAATAAATCACATTGAGTCCTGTAACAAAACTCCATTTACTTAATGTATGTTTTTCTCCATCATCTTGCACTACATTTTTTATTAGCTAAAACTAGATTAAATCTTCAGACATATGACAAGAGGAAAAGAAAATCATTGGCCATAAGCATTTACAATTTTAAGAGTTTGTAGAGTTTACTGGGTCGACAGATGTCCACTTCTTACTCAGATGGTCTTATATACAGGTGGCTTAATAAATTTAGACAAAACATTTACCAGCATTCACATTTTTTTGGCTTTTTCTTCTCTCTTCTCCTCTCCCTTCCCTTATTCCCTTCTCTCCTCCTCCATATCTTCTACAAAGAGATACATTCATTATGGAAAATATACATTATAAAATGAATTAAGTAAGAATTATTTTTTACTCACCTAATAGACATTAATGCCAAGAGGAGGAAAATGAATATTTTCAAAAACAAGTGAATTTGTTGCACTTTCTCCCATGTCTTCCCATCTGCTAAATGGTTTCACTTTCTGTTTGGTTTAAAACATTCACAAGATTTCTTAGAAAAATACTCTTGCTACATCTGATATGCTTCTTTTACGAGTGCAATTTTAGCACACTAAGTTTGAGATTTGCCACCCAATAGAACCTGAGCACCACATAAAATCCATGAATTGAATGCACAGCTTTCTATAGACCCAAACCTATAGAAGTAGGTATGCAAGTGTGGTCTAAGGCAGACTCTTCCACTGTGAGCTTCAGACCCCTGGTTACCCAAGAGTGTCTGCTAGGGACCTTTGATTCAATATATAATTCCATGAATAAAATAATCTTTCTGTAGACTAAAGAAATTCCTCAAACATGTACATATTACTATTTTTCAAATGTTTGTGATACTTAATAGGATAAAAATGTATTTAAAAGTAGGTTTTGCTGTCATCATGTATTGTCTTAATAACCTTTAATAAGGAGACAACACAAACCAGTGGAAAGCTTTGAGCAAGTCATTTAATTCCTCTGGAGTCCAGTTTCTTATATGCAGAAAGGAATATTTGGATTGGATGACTTCTAAAGTCCTTAAAGCTCTAAATTTATGTTCCTAAAATACAGGTATTCATAGATATTAAAAAAAAAAGACTTCTTTAAAAAGGTTGGGACCCACTGATCAAAAATTTGTTTTAAGGGGCATCTGGGTGGCTCAGTGGATTGAGAGCCAGGCCCAGAGATGGAAGGTACTGAATTCAAATCTGACCTCAGACATTTCCTAGCTCGGTGACCCTGGGCAAGTCACTTAACCCCCTTGTTTAGCTCATGATTCCCAAAGTGGGTGCTGCAGTGATCCAGGGGAGCGGTGATGGCCTCAGGTGGATTTATCTTTCTTATTAATTGCTATTAAATTTTTAAAAAATTAATTTCCAGGGGGCTCATTAATATTTTTTCTGGAAAGGGGATGGTAAGACAAAAAAGTTTGGGAACCACTGGTCTAGCTCTTACTGATCTTTTGCCTTAGAACCAATACACAGTACTGATTCTAAGATGGAAGGTAAGGGTTTAAAAAAAAGTTAGTTTTAAAATAAAATCTCTTGGAATTTTACTATTATATTATTTCCCATAAAGCAGAATTTGGTATAAAGCAAGAATTTGGTACATAAGCAAAATACATATCCTTTTTCCTGGAGTATTTTGTCTTGGCTCCCATTAGTGTGGGTTTACTTACTAAAGTACCTAAAGGACCTCAGCACTCGCTATAGCAAAGGACAAAGAACAGACTTTTAGGAAATCACTTAGGTATTCCCAAGACTAAAATTTCAAAGAAAACTTTGCAGGAATACAGAGTTGGATGAACAAGCATTAACTTTTTGTACCTGTGATTTTTAAGGAGCCAGAGACAACTGGAGGAAGGTATTGAATCTCTGTACCATCTCCTCCCTTCTTGCCGACTTTTCTAGAGTTGTATTTCTAGGATTGGATTAGTCAATGGGTCAGTCATGAACAAATATTTTCGCAGCAT
This sequence comes from Gracilinanus agilis, assembly GCF_016433145.1. NCBI lineage: Eukaryota > Metazoa > Chordata > Mammalia > Didelphimorphia > Didelphidae > Gracilinanus > Gracilinanus agilis. The sequence continues at coordinate 393,020,333 of NC_058133.1, read as the reverse complement.
CTAGGTTCAATTTTGTTTTCTTTGTTGTTCTTCAAACAGCCATCCACCAACAAAAAGGTAATATTTGTTGATAAACACCAGTGCCAGGCACTGGATTAGAGGATACAAAGATAACGAATGACCCAATCCTTACCAGTAAGGAACATCTTTCCATTAACATTTCAAGGAATATTCATTAAGCATTTACTTTGTGCTAGAAACTGTGCAGGAATATACAAAGTAGAGGATATGAAGAAAAAAATCAAATAGTTTGTACTCCAAGAGGTTACATTCAATTGGAAGAAACTATATATATATATATATATATATATATATATATGTATATATATATATATATATATGTATATATACATATACATACAAAGAGAAAGGGAGAAAGAGGAGGGAGAAACAAGATAGATAGATAGATAGATAGATAGATAGATAGATAGATAGATAGATAGATAGATAGATTATAGGTAGAAAGAGGCAAATACAAGTAAATAGAGTCAATATTTTTTGAGGGGATGGAAAGCACTAACAGTTTAAGGGAATCAGATCAAAATGCTCATAAATAGGGTCTTTGCTCCTAAAATTTCCATTTCAGTCTTTTAAACTAAGAAGTTTCAGATAACATTCTAAATATCAATGTTTTTCTTTTTGGAAGCATTGGAGACTTTCTTGTACCCAGTAAAAGATTTATATACTGATTATTATGTAAGCAAATGGTTACACTGCCTACCATGATCTGATATTTAGAATATATACATATGAATCCAATTATCTTAATAGTGTTGTTTGGTTGTTTGTTTTTTGTTTTTTTTTTCATTTACACTGAAGCGATGCAGCCCTACAGTCCCTGGCAAACCGTTATTTAATAGGAGAGAAAAGTTTATCTTTTGAGCACACTCAAGCTTTCTATCAGATATATAGTATAAAAGGATGGGAACTGAGTTAAGTAAAAGGCAACAAAGCTTGTATGGCAAATGTACAAGGAGAGAATGTGAACAAAACAATATATTTTATAAAGACAATAAATCACAGAATAGTGCTGGAAGGTAGGGAAATAGAGTGGAGGTAGTTGTCTCCTGATTTGTCTGAATACAAATACAGTGAAATCAAGTTAAAACCTGAACCACTGGGAAAGTACGGTTTAGCAATGTTATAATTTTCATTGTTTTCAGATGTAAAAAAAGAGAAGGATGTGTGTGTGTGTGCACAGAATTGTGTTGTGTGTATGTTGTTTTAAGAGAAAATTGTTCCAGCAAGTTTAGTAAGCCTTAAGAGGAAAGTAATTCCATGCCAAGTTATCATTGGTTGTACATGTGGATATTTTCTCCCCACTTTTTTAAAAGTGGGAAATCCCCCCCTTCCTTTTATTTTTCTTTTATTAGGAACAATTTGCTCATAGGAACTTTTATTACTTGATTCCTTCTCTCATTGAAAAACAACCTAAACAAAAAGTTTGAATTTGGAGATTTCAATTCAGCCCAAACTTTTCCCTCTCAGAATCTGTTTTCACCTTTAGAGATAATTTTTCACAGGCCAGGAAGAAATCTTTTCTCATGTGAATATTTCAGAGATATGATAAATACATTCAGTTTTGTTATCTTCTGGTAGGAAAGACACAGTCCTCATCATCAGATATAAGTAACCACTCTTACTATCATCATTATCAATAATGGCAATTGGAATAATTGAGTCTCTGAACCAGTGATGGGTTTATGTTCTTAGTTGTCTCATTTAATAAGCAAATATGTGGACGTTTTCAGTCAGCCATAATCATACTCAGAATTAAGAAATCAATGATATTTCCATAATCAATGTAGGAATTTAATTTTTAATTTAATCTGAATGCTTTTGATAATCAAATGACATTTTTATTTTGAATGAAGAGAATCAAAGGATTATAGAGCTATAAGGGACCTCAGTGACCAGCTAGTCCAACCAACCTCATTTTATATGAGGAAACTGAAGTCTCAGGGAAATGAAGGGGTGCACCCATTGTCACAGAGGTAATAAGTTACCACAGCTGGATTTAAACCCAGTTCCTCTTATTCCAGAGTCAATGCTCTTTTTATTTTTATTTTTTTGGTTTTTTTTAAACCCTTAACTTCTGTGTATTGGCTCCTAGGTGGAAGAGTGGTAAGGGTGGGCAATGGGGGTCAAGTGACTTGCCCAGGGTCACACAGCTGGGAAGTGTCTGAGGCCAGATTTGAACCTAGGACCTCCCCTCTCTAGGTCTGACTCTCAATCCACTGAGCCACCCAGCTGCCCCCCAGTGCTCTTTTTAATGTAACATAATGCTAACTTAAAGATCAATAGAATGACTCTCTGTATGAAATACCTCAAGGCAAAAAATATTTGGAAGCCAAATATAATTATAGAGTTTAATCCTTGCTTCATACTTAAATGTATATATTAGTTATAAAAAGGGTGTTTATAAATTTATACACGAGTGAATTTGAAAGCAGTAAAATTTAGGGGGCGGCTAGGTGGCTCCCAGGATAGCTAGATTACTCAGAAGATTGAAAACCAGGGTTACAGATAGAAAGTCCTGTGTTCAAAACTGGTCTCAGATGCGTCCTAGCCATGTGACCCTGGGGAAGTCACTTAACCCCCCATTGCCTAGCCCTTACTGGTCTTCTGCCTTGAAACCATTACTGTATTAGGGTGGTATTTTAAATCTGTGTCAAATGAAGGAAGGAATGAAAGAAGGAAAGAAGGAAGGAATGAAAGAAGGAAGGGAGGAAGGAAGGGAGGGAGGGAGGAAAGAAGGAAGAAAGGAAGGAAAGGAGAAAGGGAGGGAGGAAGAGAGGGAGGGAGGGATATATTATTTTCAAAACTCAATGTTAACCTTTTCATTTTTCATTCTGACTTGTCACCTCATCTTCATAAAACATGAAAACTGGAAGGGACCTTAAAAGAGATAAAGTCCAATTCTATCACCTTGCACATAAAAATGAGGCTCAGAGATATGAGATTTAAAGACTGTAGGATGCAGTGAGACTAATGAATGATAACCTAAAGAAGGCCTTTCTGGTACTGTGGAAAATAAAAAGAATTTGCTTTCAATGTTTCTAGGCTCAAATCTGGACTCTCCTACTTAATTCCTTGGTGATCTAGGGTAAATTATTTAATTTATATTAGCTTCAATTGTGCTTCTTATATAACCTCAAAATCTGTGTCAAATAAAGGGTACAAAGTTGGGTTCAGGAGCCCTCAAGTTACATCATGTAGACATCTTGGGACCTAAAACCAAACTGGTCAGGATTATCTAGATGAGCAGACCTAGCTTTAAAGACCAATTTTAAAAATCCCAAAGTTACTCACTTAAAAAGGAATTATTAGGTGGAGTTACTCTACATTCCACTCCAATCAGAGTACTTTTCTTTCTTTCTTTTTTTTTTAATATTTTATTTTTTTAGAAAAATTTTCCATGGTTACACGATCCTTCTTTTTACTTTCCCCTTCACCCCCCTTTGCCCCCCCATATCCAAAGCGCATTTCCACTGGTTTTAACATGTGTGATCAATCAAGACTTATTTACATATTATTGATAGTTGCATTGGGGTGGTCCTTTAGTGTCACATCCTCAACCATGTCTGCATCCACCCATGTGTTCAAGCAGTTGTTTTTCTTCTGTGTTTCCACTCCTGCAGTTCTTCCTCTGAATGTGGGTAGCGTTCTTTTCCATAAATCCCTCAGAATTGTCCTGGGTCATTGCATTGCTGCCAGTACAGAAGTCCATTACATTCGGTTTTACCAGACTGTATCAGTCTCTGTATACAATGTTCTTCTGGCTCTGCTTCTTTCGCTCTGCATCAGTTCCCGGAGGTCTCTCCAGTTCGCCTGGAACTTCTCCAGCTTGTTATTCCTTTTAGCACAATAGTATTCCATCACCCGCATATACCACAGTTTGTTCAGCCATTCCCCAATTGAAGGACATACCCTCCTTTTCCAGTTTGTTGCCACCACAAAAAGTGCAGCTATAAATATTTTCGTACAAGTCTGTTTATCTATGATCTCTTTGGGGTACAAACCCAGCAATGCTATGGCTGGATCAAAGGGCAGGCATTTTTTATAGCCCTTTGAGCATAATTCCAAATTGCCAACCAGAATGGCTGGATCAGTTCACAACTCCACCAGCAATGCATTAATGTCCCAATTTTGCCACATCCCCTCCAGCATTCATTACTCTCCCCTTCTATCCTATCAGAGTACTTTTGAGAAGTCCTTTCCTCATCCCTAACTACATTATTTTTATGAGATTAACTTTTTGTCTCATATCTCTCAAGGAATTTTGCTAAAACTTTAAATACAAAATATAGAAACAAATTAATGTTAAATAGCCAAATTCCCTCCCTTGAAAACACACAAAATATGCCCAAATGTATGTTCTATATTTACTGGCTCCTACTTTGTTTCGTTCCTATTGGCTTTCTTATTTTTATAATTTCTGAACTTTCACTTTACACAGGAAAGAAATACAAGTCAGAGATAACTGTGTGGGTTTGAGCCTAATAGAAGTTATAGGATTGGGGCATGAGTGGCAGACACTATCCAGAGAGGATAGGCCAAAGCTGAGTTCCATTTTGGATGGGCAGAGGGCAGGGCTACATGCAAAAGGACACCAAATAACTTGAAAAGTTGGGATGAGGATCTCTGAAAGAAGAACGAGGGTAGGGAATATATACTTCACTGACATTACATCTTATTTAGCTATAACCCTGATCAACTCATATTTTATGAAATTTTGCCTGAAGAAAGGTCCTGACCCCTTCCTTGTCATCTTCAGTATTTTCTTTCCTTCAGTGTGATCTTTATTATTCCCCTGTAAACAGAGAACAATTGTATTCTTTGAAAGGAAGGGGTGGGAAGTCTGAGGTAAGGCTCATTCTAACACCTTGTATGATGTGTATGATAACACATTGTTCACACAAGCAAACCACAAATAGAGTTTATTTCTCATGAGCAACCTCCCTCCTATCATATCTAGCCTGATATGAATCAGTCAGGTCCTGATTCCTAGCAAAATGTCCTAAATTGTTTGTTAAGAATGTCAGATTTCATTTTCCTTTCTGTTTCTTCTCCATTTCTGGTAGCAAAATACAGTTTAACTCCCCACATCCTGACCTGTAGCAGTTCATGCGGTGGCTGCAAGTTGGAAAGGAGCCAATGAGGCAGAAACATAAATTGATATGAAAAATTGTTTCTTTCCCTTTTTAGTAACTCCATCCTTTTCCCAAAACAGCTAGTCCAACTCTACTTTCTTTATTAGTATTTACTGTATGATTTGGTTTCTCATGGTCTTTTGGAAAAAAATAAAAATTTCTCATAATTATAAAAATTAATATACTACAAAAGAATTAATACATGATTTAAAAAGTAAAATAAAATAGCTTAATGTATGGGGTGGCTAGGTGGGGCAGGAGATAGAATACTAGGTTTGTCATCAGGAAGACTCATCTTCATGAATTCAAATCTGGTTTCAGATACTTATCAACTATGCTACCCTGGGTAAGTCATTTAACTTCATTTGCCTTAGTTACCTCATCTGTAAAATGAGCTGGAAAAAGAAATGGCAAAACACATCAGTATCTTTGCCAAGAAAACCCCAAAATGAGATCCTAAAGAGTCAGATGCAAGTGAAACAACAGAACAATCATTATATATATCTGCTGAGCATAGTTCAAATTGTTTTGAGTTCATTCTATGTAGGAAGTTTAGATAATCAATCGGCTATCTTCTCTGGTTAAGTTATTTTCCTAACTCTAACGACTACATAGGTGGTTATGTTATTTTACCCAACTTTCAAAATTTAGGTATGGTTGCTGTCTATGAAGACTCAGTAGAAATGGAATCCTTTGCCTCAAAATTACATTTAGAAGAAAGAATTTCCTTTAAGATACGATTTTTAAAAATTAATTTATAAAATGGCACTTAAAGAATATTATAAAAAAGAATGTTCTAGACTATGAGCTCCATGAGAAAAGAGCCGGGATCTTTCTAAATTTTATAAGTTAGAGCACTTATTCTCTGTATACTACAAATTAAGTAGGTACTTTGATCAATGTTAAAAAAATTGAATTATTTAGTTGTCTACACCACAGATAGACCAGAAAATCTCACTGGTTCAGGTTGTATGAGCTTTTGAGAATTGGTAAAGGAGCTTAATAAGAGGAATTGGTGAAGGAATAGAGAATATTAACTCCATGAAAAAGGAATAAGTGTAAGAGTGATTTCCTTAGTCTAGGCCCATGGTGGTGAACCATTTTGCCTCATTTTTTCACTATATCTAGACTTGGGCTCTTAACATGTATAATACTTGGAAAATAATAAAACTCTTAACAAACGCTCCTTTTGTGTTCATTCATTTATTTCTAGAGGCATAATATATAGAGTACATGAACTGGAGTTAGGAAGACTTGAATTCAAGTATGGTCTTGATCAGTGATGGGCAAAATTTTTAAAATGGGGGCCAAAAGAAAGGAAATGTTCATCCATCAGTCTGTTTCTAAGGCAACTCTTTCGAAGTTTCATTGTATTGTATCCTACTCATTGTATTTGTCAGATTAGGAATAATGTCACAGCAGGATAGAACATTTCAGGGGGCCCTAGTTTGCCCATCACTGGTCTAGATAATTACTAGCTATTGGATCCTAAGCAAGTCACTTCACCTCTGTCTCAATTTCCTGAACTGTAAAATGGGGTGATAAAGCACCTATCTCCTAAGGTTATTGTATAAAATAAGGTAACATTTGTTAAGTATTTAGCATAGTGCCTGGCACATAGTAGATAATAAATGTTTCCTTCCCTCCTTCCAAGTGTCTTGTCCACAAGCACAAATTCAGCATACGCCAAAAAGATAGATAGAAAGATAAATATAGGAATAATAATAGCTAACATTTATATAATGCTTATTATATTCCAAGCACTGTGCTAATGTTTTACAGTTACTATTTCATTGCATCCTCACAACAACTCGATAAGTTAGGTGGTCTTATTATCTCCATTTTAAAGTTGGAAAAACTGAGACAAATTGGGATTGAATGACTTACCCAAAGACATGCAGCGAATAAATTTCTGAGGTTGCATTTGAAGTCAAGTCTTCCTGACTCCAGACTGGGTGTTCTATCCATTGTGCCACCTAGCTATGAAAGAAACAAAGAGAAAAATGAGGGAAGGAAGGAACAAAGGAATAAAAAGGAAGGAGGGAGAGAGAGAAATAGAGACAGAGATGGAGGGAGGGAGAGAGAGATTTTTTAAGTGCTTAGTACTCCGTTTGGCACAAGATGGGATTTACACCAAGGTCTTGGAATTCTAGAGGGTCTCTATCCTCTACCCTCCCCAAGTCTTCCAGGCTAGTTTATCATTTGGAGGGGAGACAGAGCCCAGCCTTGTAATTTCCTCAGTACAAGAAATTCCCAGTGAATAAACTCTCCCTACTAATGCAACTGTTTCTTGAAACTTAGTCTTAGAAAGTTTCCAGAGGACACCAAGAAGTTAAAATTATATTCCCAGAGTGGTATAACTAGTAGGTACTAGAGGTAGAACTTTTACCCTGGACTTCTGGGAATCTCTTCAAAAAAATTAGGTCAGAATCAACCTACTTAAGAGAACGCATTTTACATGCACTTTAGAATCATATATTTACACACAACAAATCATTCTTACTTATCCATTAGCCTCTAAGGATGTCTACCTGCCAATATTGTCTTTAACAGAGTAGGAATTAGTCTATGAACTTTAAAGTGCTAAACTTTTACTAAAGCATTCTGTTCATATTTCATTCCTTCAGACTGATCTCCCTCTACCTTGTTTGAATAACCAAGGATTTACTGTGTACTCAAATGGCATTCTTCCTCCTAATATGATTTAGGTTTTTTTAGTTTACTCCATTTCATCTGTGAGAATGGGTGTGTTTAAAAAGAACTGTTGACTAATGATCTTTTCCACACTGCTTATGTCTGTAATATTTAAAGTTGGGTACAGTACTCTGATACTATCTTGGCGCTAGTTCACTAAACAATGAACTTCAGACCTGAGTAGGCAGAGCTTTTTTTAAATCAGAAAAATTAAAAAAAAATCCCTCAGTTGGTCATAATATTGTGTTCCCCAATATTATTCTTTAGTCATCTGCCCAACAACTTTGTTTTAACCCTATAAGAGTTGGTATGTTATTGTGGCTTTACTATATTCACTAAACTAGTGACTCTCAATTCTGTATCTACAAGACCCACATCTGGTCCTGTATCTACGAGTGCCTTCACATTGATGTCTCACCATCATTAAAAAACTCTGTTCATAGTCATACTTATCTGCTTCCATCAAAAACTGGTTCCCATTCCCAAATTCCTCATTAGTGTAAATAATAGCATCCCAACCAATTTCAAATTCTTCATAAGAAAAAAAGATTAATGCAACCCGAGCTTTTATCACACTTCCAGAAAAGTGGCAAAAATGAAAAACAATAATAAAGTATTTCGGAGGGACTGAGGTAATTCAAAGCTGCACTTGCTCTTCCAGAGCCATTAAAGTTCAGTGGCAAGACAAAAGTCAGATTGACTGGTGATGCCCCGGGATGTCAGAGATGATCTTGGCATTTTGATGTCTGACTAAAGTTTAAGTGATCCACAGTGCTTGCTTCAGATGTCTTCATGGTCAATGGAACAAATAATTTTCATTCACCCATTATGCTAGGGGAAGTCTTCACATGCTCAGGGTAGACATTACCCTAGCTCACTGATGGGCTTGTCATCTATTGGTTACCCTCAACCTAGTTTAGCCCATTTGCCAAAATGTTTAACTGGGCTGTGGCTCCTGCACATACTACAGTCTTTTGGGTAACTAGGTAATACAGTGGATAGATGGTCAGACTCTTATCAGGAAAAATCATTTTCCCAAGTTCAAATCTGGCCTCAGACACTTCCTAGCTACCTGGCCCCAGGCAAATCATTTGACCTTGGCTGCCTCAGTTTCCTCATCTGTTAAATGTGTTAGAGGAGGAAATGGTAAACCATTACAGTATCCTTGCCAAGAAATAGGTCAGAAAGAGTAGGACACAACTGAAAAATGATTGAATAACCATACACATATATATACAACTACAGTTTGTCTAAACTTTGCCTCTTCCTCAGTGCCAGGCACACTGCTTTGCACATGGTAGGCACTTGCCACATGTGTACTGTATTATTTGAACATAAACATATATATGACATACATATATGAATAATACAAATTTATGGATACAAATACATATATTGTAAGTACCTACCACATTATGTAAATGCTTACTGAATGGAATTGATTTGGAAGAGGGAAATTAATAAAGCCCCAAAGTCAATCTAAGGAATTTGGACTTAATCCTGTAGGTATTGGAGAAAAAGAAGGAACTTTTCAGAAGCATCATTAATTATCTCTCCCTTTCATCTCATCTGCTCTTTACTGAAATAATCCCTTCAAATGTGCCCTTGATCCTTCACCTTCCATATCCCACAATATTCTGCTTCAGGAGTCATTTTCTTCTCTCTCAAGCATCTTAAATCTCTCCCTCTCCTCTGGCCCTTCCCATCTGTCTGCAAATGTATTCATGTCTCCAGAATCATTTAAAAAAATCCCAAGTTAACTTTCTCCTGACTATTTCTATTCTTTCTAGATACTTATCTCTTTTTTCTCCTCCATGGTCAAACTACTTGAAAAGGGAAAAATTGGAATTGATGCCCTTAACCTTTGGAGGAGGAAAGGAAAGTCTTAATTAAATAAGGGTGCAGCTGGAAGGAGGGATTGATTCATTTTGGGAAAGGGGAAGATTACAGAATCAGCACTACAATAATAAAATGGAGTAGTATTTGGTAATTCAAACCCAAAGAATCTTAAGAAAGGTATTTATTTTCAATAAAAATTGCTTGGAAAATTGGTTAACAATATGACAATAATGGGTTTAGACTCATATCTCTCACTATATATTACAATTCATATGGTACAATGTACATTAAATTAACTAGTATTTTAAATGTTTCTTTAAAACCATAAGTTTTCACCTCCAAGAAAAAAGACTGATATATCTATTATAGTTTTAGGAGAATGAAACATTTCATCAACAAATAGAAATTATTAAATTAATTCAACAGATAGTTATGTACATAAGATACTATACTGACTGGTGGTGATTAAAAAAACTAAAATGTAAAGTCCTAGTCCCTAAGTGGTTCACATTTCGCTAAGTATACATGTATGCCAACAAGCAAATGCCACAAAGAAATGAAAAAAAAAAGGAGATATTAGACCAGGGTTCTTAAGGAAATTTGAGAAGATAGAGACCACAAAACAAGGAGGGGGATAATAAGGTGGGCAGAGGTAAGAAAAGATATCAAGTTGAAACTGGCACTTGAACTGAGCCTTGAAAAAGAAAGAGAAATTCTGAAAGGCACAGAGAAATAAAAAGAGAGTTCATCGCAGGCATGGCAGATATAATAATAATTGCCAATAGCTAGCTTTTATATATTGCTTTCAGCTTAGCAAATTGCTTTACATTTTATTTAGCTTGACTCTCACAATAACTCATAAAAGGAGGTGCTATTATTATCTCCATTTTACAGACAAGGAAACTGAGGCAATTGGTGCTTAAGTGACAGGCCATAGGCAATATAAAAGTGTCTAATGTAGAATTAAAAGGCAGGTCTTCCTGACCCCATGTCCAGAACTCTTTGCTTCTTAGATTTGTTGGTATATCTGAACAACAAAAAACAATGTACCCAGAATAAAAAACAAAGAAACTATAAAATAATTTTTGCCTTAAACACTTACTGAAATAATCTGATAGCCAAATTTTATAAAGAATTGATTCAAAAGTATAAAAGAATAGCATCTATTTTCTAGAATGGTTGATCACTGGAATAGATTAGGTAAATAATAAACAGAAGTACCTGGCCATTGTAATCTAGTGTTTGATAAGCACTCAAAACCCAACCCTTGGGAGCCAGAACAAACTATTTGACAAACACTGCTGGGAAGACTGGGAAGCAGTCTGGCAGAAACTAGATGTAATTTGAGAGCTTACACTATATACCAAAATAAGGTCAAAATGGGTACATCGTAACACATGATACATATATAAGCAAATTAGGGTAATATAGATTAAATTGTCTATTAGATCTATGGACAAGGGAAGAGTTTATGACGAAAGAAGAGATAGAGATAATTGCAGGATGTAAAATGGATAATTTTAATTATATAAAATCTAAAAGATTTTGCAGAAACAAAATCAATACAACTAAAATTAGTAGGAAGGTAGGAAACTAATAGGAGGTGTTAATTTTCTCCAGATAACTAACTTATTTAACTTATCCAAGATTCACTCCTGATCTTATTGGGAAGGCTTTTAACTTGTCCCCATTCCAGATGATGCTTGCTGATGGTTTTAAATATATACTGTCTATTATATTTTTTTAGACCCTTAACTTTGGTGTATTGTCTCATAGGTGGAAGAGTGGTAAGGGTGGGCAATGGGGGTCAAGTGACTTGCCCAGGGTCACACAGCTGGGAAGTGACTGAGGCTGGGTTTGAACCTAGGACCTCCTGTCTCTAGGCCTGACTCTCACTCCACTGAGCTACCTAGCTGCCCCCTGTCTATTATTTTAAGGAAAGGCCCTTCTATTCCTATGCTTTCTAGTGTTTTCAATAGGAATGAGTGTTGTATTTTGTCAAATGTATTGAGATAATTATTTGATTTATGTTGGTTTGGTTGTTGATATGGTTAATTATGTGGATGGTTTTCCTAATATTAAACCATCCTTGCATTCCTGATATAAATCCCTCCAGATCATAGTGAATAATCCTTGTGATCAGTTGCTGGAGCCTTTCTGCTAGTATTCTATTTAAGATTTTTGCATCTATGTTCATTAAGGAGATTGGTCTGTAGTTTTCTTTCTCTGTTTTTGGTCTGCCTGGCTTTGGAATCAGTACCATATTTGTTTCCTAAAAGGAATTTGGTAGAACTCCTTCTTTGCTTATTTTGTCAAATAGTTTGTATAGTATTGGGATTAGTTGTTCTTTAAATGTTTGATAGAATTCACTTCTGAATCCATCTGGTCCTGGAAATTTTTTCTTAGGGAATTCTTTGAAGGCTTGTTCAATTTCTATTTCTGATATGGGATTATTTAAGCATTCTATTTCCTCTTCTGTTAATCTAGGCAGTTTATATTTTTGTATTTATCTATATCACATAGATTGCTGTATTTGTTGCCATATAATTGAGCAAAATAATTCTTAATAATTACCTTAATTTCTTTTTCATTAGCGGTGATGTTGCCCTTTTCATCTTTGATATTGTTAATTTGGTTTTCTTATTTTTTATTAGATTATCCAGTACTTATCTATTTTATTTGTTTTTTTTCCAAGTACCAGCTTTTAGTCTTATTTATTATTTCAATAGTTCTTTCACTTTCAATTTTATTAATTTCTCCTTTAATTCTTTAAAAAAATTTTTTTAAACCCTTAACTTCTGTGTATTGGCTTATAGGTGGAAGAGTGGCAAGGGTGGGCAATGGGGGTCAAGTGACTTGCCCAGGGTCACACAGCTGGGAAGTGTCTGAGGCCGGATTTGAACCTAAGACCTCCCATCTCTAGGCCTGACTCTCAATCTACTGAGCTATCCAGCTGCCCCTCTCCTTTAATTCTTAGGATTTCTAATTTAGTTTTTATCTGAGGATTTTTAATTTGTTCTCTTCCTAGTTATTTAATTTCCATGTCCAATTCATTGACCTCTTCCCTCTCTGATTTGTTAATATATGCACTCAGGGATATAAATTTTCTCCTGAGTATTGCTTTGGCTGTATCCCATAGATTTTGATATGATGTCTCCTCATTGTTTTTCTCTTCATTGAAATTATTAATTGTTTCTATGATTTGTTCTTTAACCAACCAATTTTGGAGAATCATATTACTTAATTTCCAATTAATTTTGATTTACCTCTCCATGTGTCCTTACTAATTATTATTTAATTGCATTATGTTCTGAAAAAGGTTGCATTTATTATTTCTGCTTTTTGCATTTGTTTGCAACATTTTTATGTCCTAGTACCATGATGGGCAAACTACAGCCCGCAGGTCAGATGCGGGGCCCCGTGAAATGTTCTATCCCATGGGACATTATTCCTAATTTGATCAATACAATGAGTAGGATACAATACAATGAAACTTCAAAAAAGTTACCTTAGAAACAGACTGACAGATGAGCATTTCCTTTCCTTTGCCCCCTCTTTAAAAAGTTTGCCCATCACTGCCCTAGTACATAGTCAATCTTTGTGAATGGACCATGTGCTCCTGAAAGAAAGGTGTATTCCTTTTTGTCCCTATTTACTTTTTTCCATATATCTATTAACTCTAATGTTTCTAAGATTTCATTAACATTTCTTACCTATTTCTTATTTATTTTTTGTTTTGATTTATCTAGATCTAATAGAAGAAGGTTCAGGTCTTCCACTAGTATAATTTTACTATCTATTTCCTCCTTAAGCTATAGTAGTTTCCCCTTTAAAAATATGGATGCTATATCATTTGGTTCATAAATGTTGAGTATTGATACTTCTTCATTGTCTATACTGCCTTTTATCAGAATTTAATTACATTCCCTATCTCTTTTTTTTTAAACCCTTAACTTCTGTGTATTGACTTATAGGTGGAAGAGTGGTAAGGGTAGGCAATGGGGGTCAAGTGACTTGCCCAGGGTCACACAGCTGGGAAGTGTCTGAGGCCGGATTGGAACCTAGGACCTCCCGTCTCTAGGCCTGGCTCTCAATCCACTGAGGTACCCAGCTGCCCCTTTTCCCTATCTCTTTTAATCAGATCTATTTTTACTTTGGCTTTGTCAGATATCAGATTGTGACTCTTGCCTTCTTTCTCTCAGTTGATGCCCAATAGATTTTGTTCCATCCTCTTACCTTTACACTATGTGTGTCCACCTGCTTCATGTGTGTTTCTTCTAGACAATATATGGTAGGATTTTGGTTTCTAATCAACTCTGCTATTTGCTTCAATTTTATGACTGAGTTTATCTCATTCACATTCAGAGTTATGATTTCTTCTCCTAGTACTATTATAAAAGATAGTTCAAAAGTAAGAAATCAGAGAGGAGGTTTATAGGCTAAATAGAAACCTCTAAAATATCATTAACATTTTCTTTGAGAAGAGAGACAGTATTAGACATGGTATACAGTAAGTATCAACCCCAAAATGAAATCCTTTTCTTCAATATACAAAAATCAACTCCATTCTTATGTGGAAAGAATTTCTAGTGTTATACCAATTACCAGTAACCTTTTTGAACAACAACCAAAAGCAATAACAAATGAAAAGAATGACTAAAAATGGGAAACAATATATAATTTAGTTAATTATTACTCAACTTATTTAAGCAAGTTCTTCATGCTAAATTTGGGAAATAGGTATGATAAAGAGCATTTTTTTAAACCCTTATCTTCCATCTTGGAATCAATACTGTGTGTTGGTTCCAAGGAAGAAGAGTGGTAAGGGCTAGGTAATGGGAATTAAGTGACTTGTCTAGGGTCACACAACTAGGAAGTGTCTGAGGCTAGATTTGAACCTAAGACTTCCCGTTTCTGGGCCTGGCTCTCAATCTACTGAGCCAGATAGCTGCCCCCAGCATTTTGGCTGATTTAATATCTTCTACCTGTTAGACTGGCTAAAATGATAAAAAGGCAAAATGACGAATATTGGAGAGAATGTAGGAAAATGGCTGATCCAACCATTTTGGAGAATAACCTTGAATTATGCTGAAAAAGTTACAAAACTACATATACTTTTGGACCCAGCATTACCCCTATTAGGTTTATTTCCTAAGATGATCAGGGATGATGAAAATGAAAATAAAAATATATGTTCTAATGTATTTATAGCACATTTCTTTTTGATGACAAAGAACTAGAAATTGAAGAAATGCCCATTAATTGAGGAATGGCTAAACAAGTTGTGGAATATGATTGTGACTGAACATTACTATTGAACACTACATAAAACATGAAAAGCAAGTTAATTTGGGAAAAGCATGGTAATTCCCAAGGGATGAAAAGTGAAAAAAACACAACCAAGAGCAATTTATATAGAGCCATAGAAATGTTGTTTGAATAATGAGTTATATATGTTCACCTCCAGAGAAAGAACTGGTAGAAATGAATAAGATAAAGTTATATAAATATAAATGTGTGTGTATATATATACATACATACACGTATGTATGTATATATACACATATATCTTTTTGTCAGATGATGCCTTTTCTAATGGGAGGAGACAGAAGGAGGTAGTTAACTAGGTATTTAAATGTAACAAACAAATAACCACGTTTAAAAGGAGAAACAAAGAAATACTTTGTCTTCTTACCAAGAAACATCCAAGGACAATATCATTTTAGAATATGTTTGCTTGTAAAATCTTACAGGTTGGTTAAAAATAATGAGTAATAACAACTTGTAAAAAAAAGCAAGAGACAGTGAAGGAGAACAAAGTTTAAGGCAGTGAGAGGTACCTCACTTAGCCAGATCATTCTAAGTGGGGGGGAAAAGTTATGCAAAAATTAATTCTTTCTCTATTGATGATACTAGTCACCACATTTGGACTCTTAACATTATAGCTCCTAACGTGCTTTAAGAGAAAGATAGAAATTCACTAAACACAAAGATGGGAAGACAGCTGGACCAGATAAAATATAAATAGAAAGTTCATGCTGCAGGCAATTCAAGTTTGAGGGCATTGATAGACTTTTTCAAATTATCTGAAAGAAAAATATCTAACAAAAATATGGAAAAAATCTTAAGTTCTATCATTGCCCACTCCCACCAAAGTCAACACTTGTAACTATTAACAATTATGTCTACTTTTTTATTGCAACAAAAATTGTATAAGAATTGTATTTGTAGGTGGCAAAGACATCTTTGAAAAAAATATGAAAAATAAAATGGTTTCATAAACCATATTTTATAGCAAAATATATATTTAAAAATTCAACATTACTAAAAAGTTAAGATTTAATATCAATACAACAACTAAATTTGTTTACTAATTATTTATATTTTAGTTGATACATTTGAATATATAAAATATCACAATAATTTTTAGTTACTCTGATTTGCTATCAGCATTCTTTATTCTCATTCACTTTTTTCTTTTATATAGTCATTGTGTGTCATTGTATGTTCTGATTCCATTTTTTTTCATTTTGGATTATTTCACACAATTTTTTCTAGATAATATTATAAAGTCATCATACTTGTCAGTCTTAATTCCTTCCAGTATATCAAAGTATCACAATTTTTTTAGCCATCCATATTCTGTTATCAGGAAGATAGGTTATTTCTAGTTTTTCAGAAATAATGCTTCTATAAAATCTAGTTCTTTTGATTTTTAATAATTTTTTCAAGGTATATTTGAAAAACAAATTTATTGCATCAGACCATATCTTTGCCATCACACATTGAAGGCAAAGAGAATAAAAGATCCCATTCTGCTTATTCTTTAGTGGACCATAAAAAAGGGCATTTGATTTAGTTAAACAAGCTATCACCTTATTAAAGAGTCTCCTTGAATAAGATGTCTCCCATAAATACTTCAAAAAATTTTTCAGGATTCCTCAAAAGATGAAACAACAGAGATAATGGTTTGATATTCTGATTATTAATATCAAATAAGGTTTAAGACAAGGAAATTTAAGCTCATCAAAGACTTTTCACTTTTAGATCTTCCAGCAATTTCCAAATGGATAAGAGTTTTCCTACAGATGGTGAGGTTCTCTAGATGTCCTAATTTTGGGAGTTGCATTAACTCCTGAAACACTGAGAAGTGGTTCAATTGAGATTCAAAATAATTTCATTTTTCTATCTATCCTCCTAGGATATGGACAAAGAAAAATGTGATATAATTTTTATTTCACAAATGATAAAACTGGTCTATCAATACATCTATGACTGGATAATGATATGGGTCTAGAAATGAAAAGGAGAAGCAGCCTTTATTACCTTTGGAAATATAGTTCTCTCAAAGAATGTCTTTTTTTTGTACTCTTTTTTTTTTATTTTTAAACCCTTACCTTCTGTGTATTGACTTATAGGTAGAAGAGTGGTAAGGGTAGGCAATGGGGGGTCAAGTGACTTGCCCAGGGTCACACTGCTGGGAAGTGTCTGAGGCCAGATTTGAACCTAGGACCTCCCGTCTCTAGGCCTGGCTCTCAATCCACTGAGCTACCCAGCTGCCCCCGCAAAGAATGTCTTTTACACACCAGTTTTCTTTAAGTAATATTGTCTGGTTAAAATTAATCAAGAGTCTATGAAAAACTAAAATTATGTTTCACTGAAAAGTATATCGTGAGTTTGAAAGATCTGTGCATATTGCCAAAATGAGCTAAAAAAAAACTGAACTGGAAATGAAGTGAGTGCTTATCTCTTGCAGAACTGTTGAAAAAACTGGGATACTGGAAGGAATTTAATGCTAATTAAAAGCTATTTTCTTAAAAGCTAATCTTGATATTTGAATATTATTGCACCATAACAAATGATCACTACTAGGAATCTAGAGAACTGATGAAGTGTGAAGTGGAACGAGGAGAATGTGACCAATAATGTGACCATAATGACCAATAATAATGTAAATTAAAGCAATACTAGTTACCAATTGGACTTTGAATACTAAAATGACATCTTATTGTCATAGAATAGATGATGAAATATTTTCCTCTTCTCAGTGGAGAGATAGGGACTACCTATATAGAATTTTTTTTTTTTGCTATCTGCCAATGACACTATTTCAGTTGGGTTTGCTTAACTATTTTTCTTTTTTTAAAAGGAGAATTCAATGGTTAGATGCATGCTGTAAACAAAGGGCATCAACTAAAACTTTAAAAAATATAACACAAAATTACATAAGAGGTGCAGTATAAAAGGTATATCATAAGAAGATATATGATTAAAAGAACAAGTAACTCAGTCATTCATAAAGAGAAAAGCATATAGCTAGATAGTCCATGTTTTCTATAGATACCCACACAAAAAAGCCAGAAGACTCCCCTTTGTGGAGAATAAGTAGACCTATTATGAGAGAAAATGAACAAAAATTGCACAGAAGAAAGCTATGGCGAGATTGTTGTCTTCAGTTGGTAGGAGTACCCCCATTGAAATATAACACTATGCATGGTATTTATACCATGAAACAATTGGGATATGACATTAACAGCAATAGTCCAAATCATTTCATGTATTGCCTTCCTTAATCTTATAGAAAGACAATGTGCCACTATACTAATCATCCAGCTAGGGAGTACAATATGTGGCATGTCCACCAGGTGGCTCATCTTTTGAACCATAGTCCAGAAACCATTTCTGTTCCTCTCTAGGAAATGGATGGTATAAACTTTTTAAAGGCTATAGTATCAGCCATCTGGGGCATTTAGGCTGGAATACCTGGCTACTCTGCCTCTATAGCAACCAAGGTGCCTGGTTCTAAATAGTAGTGATGGTTAGGTTCAGAATTAAAAATAGAGGATAATTTGGAATTTTGTTCAAAATATTTAAAAATGTGAAAATTTGACTTACATTTGGAAAATTTGGAATTTTTTCTTTTAGTCAAACCATTGTTTCCTCTCTCAAATATATATATGCATGTGCGTACACACACAAACACTCATAGAACATAGATATTCAAAATACTTTGGCCATGTAACTTCTTTAACTTCATTAAAATGAAAGAAAAAATGTCAAGCACCATCAAATAGAACCCTCATTCTCTGAATTTAATAGGGCTTTACTATGCCTTCCTAGATCAACTAAAATGGAGGCACTCTGTGAGAAATGACAGGGATATACTTACAAGAGATATGCTTCATTCCCTTTCTTTCCATTGACTATGTATCCAGAACAAGCAGTAGCTTTAAAAAATGACCAGATCTGAGCTCTGTCTCTCTGTCTCTGTCTCTGTCTCAGTCTCAGTCTCAGTCTCTGTCTGTCTCTGTCTGTCTATCTATCTGTTGGTCTCTTGTTCCCTATCACCTGCCTTTCTAGTTCTATCTAGGGATGAAGATCTGAGTTCCTGTTTACCCATTGCACAGGCACAATGAATATAGCTAATTGAGAAGGAGTTCCTGTGCTTCCCTCCCTCTTTTTGGCTTCATGGCCCTGAGAATCAGTTTCAGGGTTTTGGTCTGTTTTGTTTGTTATTTTCCATTTTAGACATAGGTAGTAGAGTCCCTTGACCCAAGAGCTTGAGCTATAGAATCTTGGAAGCAAGACCAGATCAGATATTGATACCAATGTAGTATGGAATTCCAAGAAGTCAGGTGCCTGAGACTTGAGTTGAAAGGGAGCTTTGGATTTGGAAATTAGTGAGACTGGTTTTATAGGATTGAGTTCAGCTATGAACCTATATTTTTCTTCCCTGGAGATTGAAGTGGTTTGATGGGGAATTAAATTCCAGAGATTTTGTGTGTGTGTGTGAAATGTTCATATATTTGTTCTTTAATCTTACTGTTAAATGGTTAAATAAAATTGGGTGCAGAGGATTCCTAAAATCAGGAGACCCAATATAGCCTTTATAAGATCTGAGAGCAATTGAAAAAATCTCCCATAGATCCCCAGAACAGTTTCAACAGTGGTTTCATAGAGCACTTAAGAGACAAGACTGATTCTTCTTTCAGTGCCCAGAGTGGATTGCCAGGTACATGGAAGTAGGCAAGGGCTTGAGCCAATGGCAAAGACCAGATGTCCCAAACTCCCTTATAGGTGCCAGAGAACCTTGGAGGAGGAAGGTATTTAACATACCTTGCCTTCAAACAGTAGGGGCTAGAGTAATCAATGTTAAAAAAGAATATTCTGAAATTCCTCCCACTTATCAACTCAGATCTTTGAACTCCTAGAGGGATAGTTTTAGTCTATCTCCAAAGAAGTAGGAAAAAAATGCATGAAAATATAGAGGAAGGGGTCTCATGTCTTGTTTAGTCATTTTTCATGTCTGATTCTTCATGATCCCTTTGTGGTTTCTCAATTTTTCTCCACCTCATTTTACATATGAAGAAACTGAGGCACACAGTATTACGTGACTTGACCGGGGTGACACATCTAGTAAAAGTCTGAGGCAGAATTTGAATTCAGGTTCCCCTGATTCAAGGACTGGTGCTCTATTCATTTTTCCACCTAGTTGGCCTTTGTGTCTTGAGATCAGAACTATATACCAAAAGGAAAGCATGGGAAACAGGTTGAGAAAAGCTGTCTCCTCACCAGAGAATGGGATTTTCTATCAATCTTTGCCTTTCCAGATTGGTCTTCCACTTCACTGATCTCCAAAGGCACTTGGAATTTAAGGAGTTCTGGTCCTGCTTTTAGGACTTCTGTTCTAAATAACCCATAGAAGAATTTGCAAAATTTCCTGCCTGCTTTAGTTGTGAGAGGTTACTTGCAGGGCTACTCCCCTTCCCAAAACACTGAACAGGATAACCTCATTTACCTGTGTCAAGTGTTCTTGATCTAGATTATGCATTTGTACACATTCAATGTTAGGCAATTGTGGTTCTTTGAAATCCTGTAAAAAATACTTCAAAATCCTAACTTTCTTCAAATGTACCTGCATTTTTAGTCTGTAAAATAATTATGTAGTGTTTCTTTCAATAGACCTTAAGTGCTAGCTTTATCGTTATACCCTGAATGATCCTGTCCCAACCAATGCCATTGATTCGCTATCTTAGAAATAAAGGAAGAAGCATAGTAATAATGCTAATTTATGGCCCCTACTGACTTTTATATATAGCATTTTGTTTTATACTTTCCAACACCATTTTATAATATTATATACTGTAGCTATCTGAGTTTCTGTCTAAAAAAAAACACTAAAAGGTTATAAGTTTCTTTATATTGGGAATCAATCAACAAATAAATATTTTAAGCAATATGTTCCAGGTACTATACTAGACAGCGCTTGACACAAAACAAAAGTGAAATATTTAATGCCCTCAAAAATGTATATTCTATCAGGGAAAACAATGTATAAATATATATATATATATATATATATATATATATATATATATATATATATATATATTACATGCACCTATACCTTCACAAAGCAACTAGGTGGCACAGTGGATAGAGTACCAGACCTGGAGTAAGGAAGATTCATCTTCCTAAAGTTCAAATCCAGTCTCAAGCACTCAGTATGTGATGCTGGGAAACTCACTTAACCTTGTTTATCTTGGTTTCCCCATGTATAAAATAAGCTGGAGAAAGAAATGGTAAACTACTCTAGTATCTTTGCCAATGAGGTCATGAAGAGTTGGACACAACGGAAATGACTGAAGAACAACATGCACATATATAGCTATAATATATCTATTTATCATTGCCTTTTTCTCACTACCTAGGTATAATACTCTATACACAGCAAGCACTTATCAAGTTGTATGGTATTGTTTAAACTGGTGACAGTAGGTAACAAATGTTTTGATTTGGTGACTTCAATTATAAAGTCACTGAAATTCAGGTTAGGTACATTAAATCACCTAGCTCAAGAATTTAATAAAGAGGGTGGGTCAGACCAATAGTCTATCTAGCCCATTGCTTTGTTTCTGACAACTAAATTCGGAAAATATATATTCAGCACTGACTCTGTGCAAAGCACTGTGCTAGATGCTAAAGATATCAACCAAAATAAAATAAATGTTCATTGATTTAAGTTAAAAATTAAAATTAAAGTCTTCCTTTCATTTATTTCTATTTTTAAGACATATCTTCTCTCAAAATCATGAATGTGATATGTTTTCTCTTTGTTAAATATAAAGCAATACTTTCATTTTCCTCAAAGTGTCCTTAACTAAGTTTTGGAAGGGACCCAACCCCTTAATTTATACATACTGCCAGAGGTAAATAAAGTTGTTCTTGACTTCTGAAAATCAAATTTGTCCTTGAAAAAGGTGAAAAGTTTAGTTTACAACTAGCAAGAAAATCTTATCATACTCTTTGCTCTATGACATTATAATGCTTCTCACATTTATTTTGTGGTGGTTGCTTTCAGCCACTTTTCCATTTGACATGTCACTTGATAATAATATAAAAATCAAGAAACAAAATGTTCAAAACAAAGGAATCCACAAGACAAAGATTTTGACTCATGAAAGGGGTACCCCTAACTTTCCTTGCTGGGTAAAATGAATCATTACTGGGTGGTGACCTTAGGACAAACTATTTAAATCTAAACATAATATTTTCATTTTCCTTTTTCTTTGAATTTCACTCTTACGGATTTGTGGTTATCATGAAACATACTCACTTACTTCAGGGCTGCATTCTGAAACAGGGGCATCCCTGAGCCAAGGCAACCAATCTCAAAGGTATTTAGTTTTGGGTGTTGGGAAAGTGATGTGACTGGATGACTTAATGGTGTCCACCTTTACCTTTCTCCTTCAGGTCTAGCAGAGAACTAGTATGAGTCTTCCTTGGATTAGAAGGGGTACTGATTACCTAGCATTCCCTCCTCCTTCTATAACTTCTCTAGTTAGACTTGTAATTGACTGGGAGGACAAATTTTGTGCCAGCCTGTGTTTCACAATGTAATAAGGGATAGGGACCAATGTAAGAATATCTAAAAAACTTGTTGGTCCTTCATTTTGGGAAAGGATCAGTGACATCATAAGGTGATGTCTTCATTTGCATGTGAATTAATTGATGTGAGACAAAGTTACACAAAAAATTAGCCTCCTTTTTCTGGAGTCATCAAAGTTCAGTGGCAAGAGAAAAATCAGGCTGACTAGTGATAGTCTGGGATGCAATGGATAACTCTGGCTTCTTCAATGTCTGACCAAGCTCTTAGCAAGCCACAAGACCTGCTTCAGTCACCTTCATGGCCATTAGAATGAGTTGTTCCCATCCACACATTCCACCAGGTAGAAGTCTTTCTATGCTTGGGGTAGATATCCCCCTATTTCACCAACAGGTATGAGACCTTTTGGTTACCCTTAACCTAGTTTAGCCTGCCTGCTGAGAGTTTTACCAGGGTGTTGCTGTTGCATGTGCTGTAGCTTCTTGGAGCCAAAGGAGAGAGTTGAGTGAAGGGTGGACACCCAAGGTGGATAAGCAACCCTGAAAAGGGCTCAGTGACCCTCACATCAGAGTTGCTAGTTCTCCTCGAACACCCATGTATGCCATTTATATATCTTTTCTCTATTATAAGAGTCAGTAAGATTAGAAAGGCAACTATTGCCACAGTCAAGTCTGGACATTCCTTTCTGGCCATTTTATAATTTTCATACCCTTTCTGGGTAAATCGCTTTAAGTTTTAATGGATTATTCAGTAAATGAATGTGTAGGAAATGGGCTTCTTCAACTTTAAATTTATTGAACTCTTTCTTAATTAAAAAATGAAAATGTTTATTCTAATCCTTTGAGGCCAAGAAGGCCAAAATAATTATAGAACTTTGCCAGCAAACTTCAGCTATCACTCTGGATGATTATTTTGCTCAATATAGTTCAACCAATTAGATATTTTAATTTAAAGTAAAATCTTCACATTACCTAACATCTGATTAAAAGTTAAAAATTCATTCAATTTTCTTGTCTCCCATGTCTGTAATGCACTCTCTCCTTACCTCCTTCTCCTCAGAGTCCTTTTATTCTTTAAATGCAAATCAGAATTCATTCATTTTCTATATGAAGTCTTTCCTGAAATCCTAAATACTATTGTCCTTTCAAAAGGACCTTGTATTTAGCTACTTTGTTTATTTGTATAGCAATGCACTTATTAACTTTATATTCATGCTGTATATATTTTTATTACTACTTGTTGTCTACTCCATTATAACATAACTCATTCCAAGTGTGGATTATTTATTTCTATTTTTGTATTTGTATCCCTTACACCTAGCACAATGCCTGGCACATGGTAGCTATATAATAGATACTTGTTAATTGATACATGGCCAAGACACCCATTATCCTTAGTCAAAATACTAGATGATTAAATTAATCAATCTGCATATTGTTGTTTTAATTTTGTATAAAAGCAATGTAAAATAAAGCATCAGAGTCAACTCTTTTGTCTCTAAGTTACAATTCAGTGTTTATGTGGGGTTACCATAATGGAGAAACTCTGTGATGGACATCAGAAAGTTTAATCTGAGGAACCTTTATCTTAAAGTACACTCAGCTGAAGAAAAACAAAATTTCAAAAGCTCTGAGATGGATGTGGAGGGAAGATTAAGATCCTTGCCCTTTTAGAAAGAGTAAACTTTTCATTTGGCTTCTAGACAAAATGAAATGTTCAGCAGCCCTTAGCAATCTGCCATTGTGACCTCAGTTCAAAAACTGTAGTTATAGTATCATTGCCATAATTATTATTTTTCAATAAATAAAGGCAGCTACAAAAATTAAGTGGCATCATTCAATCAAATATGTTTTAAAATTACAAACACTATTCTATAATTCATTTACTTTGTATCTCATACATTGCTTAACGATTTATATCGTTTTTTGTGGGCAAAATGCTTTACAAATATGTTATGGTTTTACATGAAACCATGAATAATAATGATATATTATCTTAAATATCAATAGTTATGGCACTGGCTTATTCAGAAGGAATATAATTCTTATAATTTGTCAAAGTTTCCAGGCAGAAAATAATGAATTTGAGGGGAAGCTGGGTAGCTCAGTGGATTGAGAGTCAGACCTAGAGACGGGAGGTCCTAGATTCAAATCTGGCCTCAGAAACTTCCCAGCTGTGTGACCCTGGGCAAGTCACTTGACCCCTATTGCCCACCCTTACCACTCTTCCACCTAGGAGCCAATACACAGAAGTTAAAGGTTAAAAAAAAAAGAAATAATGAATTTGAAGCAGAAAAAAACCCCACCTTCCTGTATCCTCACTTGCAATTGAATTGCTTTGGAACATTTCCTTTAATTTTTTTCCAATAATGGTTCCAAGGCAGAAGAGCAGTAAGGGCTGGGCAGTGGGGGCTAAGTGGCTTGTCCAGTGTCACACAGCTAGGAAGTACCTGAGGCCATATTTGAACCCAGGACCTCCCATCTCTAGGCCTGGTTCTCAATCCACTGAGCCATCTAATTGTCCCCGAATGTTTTCTTTAAAATAGTCTCATGGATTGCATTCATCTTGGACAGTCCAATTTTCCTCTAATGTCACTCAAACAATCTTCCAGAAGTACAAGATTCTCTTAACTTTAAAAAAGTAATTGACTCTTTTTTGAAGTGACTTGTAGCAACTCATTCCCCATGTTCTTATGGGTCTGCTTGCAATGAAACCAGAATAGTCATACCTTTTTTTTATTCAAGAAATGTGTAGTTAGTGCCTAGGTGCCAAGCACTGTACTAAGTACTAGAGCTAGAAATTTAAATGAAAACAATTCCTGTCCTCAGGGGGCTTATACTGGAGGGCAGGGGAAATAAAACATCTACAGAGATAAATAAATACAAAGTAAGGGAGGACATGAATAATGGGAATGAGTCAGGAAATATGCTAGGAACTCCAAAAGAAGGAGAAGAAGAGGGTAGTTATTTTGGGTTTGGGGACAGACCATGCTAAGTTACTCTTAGGAAATTGAATGCTCTACTTAAGGAAAAGTAAGAAGACAAATTTGGCTGGACAGTAGCATGCTGGAAGGGGCATATAATGTGAAATAATATTGGAAACGAAGCTGAGACGGGCAGGTAGGCAGGTCAGTGGATAGAGAGCCAGGCTTGAAGATGGAAGGTTCATTTCCTGGCTGTATGACCCTGAGCTAGTCTCTGAATTCCAACTACCTAGCCCTGACTGCTCTTCTGCCTTGGAATTGATGCTTAATATTGATTCTAAGACAGAAGGTAAGGGCTATGGGTTGTTATTTTTTTTTTTAAGAAAAGAAAAGAATCTGAAAGGCAGATTTTTGGGAGACAGATATCCTATTTTGTTCACTCCCACACTAGGTAATTTATAATAATAATAATAATAATGATTTAGCATTTACAAAGCATATACTATATGTGAGGCATTGTGCTAAATACAATTATTATCTCATTGGATCCTATAGCAACCCTGTTGTGAAATAGGTGTTATTATCATCTCCATTTTACAGCTGAAGAAATTGAGGCAAATAGAGATTGTGTGACTGGCTCAGCATCAAATAGCTAGGAAATATCTGAGGCTGAATCTGAATTCGGGAGTTCCGGACCTCAGGGCTAGCACTCTATCCGCTCTGCCACCTAGCTACCACCCCTTCAGTAACTGAAGATAATTGTTGAATTCCTGCCTTGATCCTCTGTGTCCTGAGAAGCCCTGGGTTGGCTGCTCATTTCATTGCTAGCTTATTCTTTCTTTACCTCTTTCTGCCTTCATGCAGGTTGCTTTCCTCTTTCATGGATATCCTCCTTCCTAACCCCTTTCACTCTCCTTTTCATCTCTTTCTGTCATCTCTTATTCCTTGAAAAATAGGACCATTTGGACTTTCCTTTGGGTTACCCACAATTTTTATTCTTCAGGGATTGTGGCGGCTCATGGCTTATAACTATATGGTGTATCGAGGGGAATATTGGTGCATAAAAAGATGAAGTTTCATATCAGGGAGGATCATTGAGATCACTGAAAGAATTGCAGAATTTCCCAAGTACAATGAACCTTACTGTCATTTTCCTATTGAATTCTGGGCCCATCTCCCTGTCCTTCTGCTTCACCACCTAGTATATATATATATATATATATGCATATATACATATACACACATATACATATATAAAGATCTATACATGCACATATATATGTGTGTATATATATGTATACACACATTAATTTAGTGGGTCTCCTCTATTGCATGTCATAGTCACCACAGTAGGAATACCCAGAAAGTTTTTCCTTTTGTGTAATATTTGGCTTCTCTCTTTCTAATAGTTGTAATCATGGATTTTCCTAAAGAGACCCTGTATCATTCTGGGACTTCAGGTAACTAGTACAAGGGCATGCAGAAATGAGAATATCTGTAGAGTCTCATCATCTATTTGTCTTCAAGATAATGATAGAGACTTCCTTTATTTTTTTAAAAATTATCTCCCATTTATTATTGAAAGAGTAGAAAAAATAGCAAAATTCATCTGGAAGAAAAAAAGGCTAAGAATATCAAGAAAAAAACTGAGAAAAAAACTGTGAAGGAAGGAATCCTAGACCAACACCTCAAACCACATACCAAAATAAGGTTAAAATAGGCACATGATTTAAACATAAAAGATGATAACATAAGCAAATTAGGAGAACATGGAAGAGTTTACCTGTCAGATCAATGGATAAGAAAGAATTTAGGACCAAATATGAAATAGGGAGAATCACAGGAAGTAAAATATATAATTTTGATTATATCAGTGATTCCCAAAGTGGGCACTACTGCCCCCTGATGGGTGCTGCAGAGATCCAGGGGAGTGGTGATGGCCATAGGTGCATTTATCTTTCTTATTAATTGCTACTAAAATTAAAAAAAATTAATTTCCAGGGGGCTAAGTAATATTTTTCCTGGAAAGGGGGTGGTAGGCCAAAAAAAGTTTGGGAACCACTGGATTATATGAAATTAAAAAGCTTTTCCAAAACAAATGCAGCCAAAATTAGAAGGAAAGTAGGAAACTGGAGGATAAAATTTCAGCAAGTTTCTCTAATAAAAGCCTCATTTCTCAGCTACATAGGGAACTGAGCCAAGTTTATAAAAATAAGATCCATTACCCAGTTGATAGCCAAAGGATATGAGCAGGAAGTTTTCAGAAGAAAAAATCAAAACTATAATCAAAACCTAAAAAATAATTTAAAGTATTAATAACTAAAGAAATGAAAATTAAAACAATTCTGAGTTACCACCTCATACCTATCAAATTGGCTAATATGATAGAAAAGGAAAATAACAAATGCTGGAGACAATGTAGAAAAATTGGTACACTGATACATTGTCTTGGCAGCTACCTAGGCACAGAGGATAGAATGCCTGACCTGGAGTCAGAAAAACTCCATTTTCCTAATTCAAATCAGATTTCAGACACTTACTAGATATGTGACCCTAGGAAAGTCACTTAACTCTGCCTCAGCTCTTCATCTGTAAAATGAGCTGGAAAAGGGAATGGGAAATAACTCAAATCTTTGACAAGAAAACTCCTAGTGGGTCACAAAGACTCAGACATAACTGAAATGGCTCAACAACAATAATAATGCACTGTTGGCAGAGCTGTGGCTTAGTGCATTTCTCCAATGGTTCTTCAACCATTCTGGAGAACAATTTCAGAACTATGCCCAAAGAACTATAAAAGTGCATGTATTCTTTGGCCCAGCAATACAGTTACTAGGTATTACGCCTCCAAAAAATTCAGGTGGGTTCACATTTAGATCATTCTAAGTAGATAAGAGTCTATCTTATTTTTCAAAGTCCTCAAAGACAAAAATTTCACAACCTATTTCTTCAGTGATTTCTTCTAACATTTAATGACTTTTTTATTGGAAATTCATTCTTATGTCTAATTTAAATACCTCATCTTTTAGTTTAAACTTTTTAAGACATAGGGAGGGAGGTAACAGCTGTTATTATTTTCTATATGGAATCCTTATTAGTCACCCATTATTGCTTTGTCCTCCAGGCTGAATAATCATGAGACAGTGTGCCATAGTGGAAAGAATTCTGTTTGCTAACTGGGTAAGACCAAAGGAACTTTGGAACTTGTCTCCTCTGAACACTAACCTCATGATGTTTCTGTAAAGAAAACACTTAAAATGTCAAAGTAGTATAAAATGTAAGCTTTTTTGCCATATTAGTAATTATTCTATGACACATGTATTTTCACTTAATTTACACTTAATGTTATATAGAGCAATAACCAACTGTGTGTGATTCCAAGATTCTTTCTCCAAATATATCTGTCATATCACAAGTTGAGATTTTGAAACTGAACACCATGTTTGAAGGTCTAAAAGAGCCAGGCTAAAAGTTGTACAGGACCAGAGAGTCTAACCCTCTCATTTTAGAGATGAGGAAATTGTGGCTTAGCATCAATTTAGAGATTGAGGGAGGATATTTATAAGTATTATAATAATAGTAATAACAAATGGTCATCTATATGCTTGCAAGAAGTCTAATTCAATGAAAATTTAGTTGGATCATGTGAGAAACAGAAAGATTATGCATCACTAATAAATAGACAAATAGTTATATCAAGGGAGAAGATTGAAACTTTAGCTTCTCAGCAAAATTGAAAAGTGGTTAGACTGGATAAAATATATAGTTTTTTTTGCTTAAATGATCTATAGGGACAGATATATTACTAGTGCCTTCTAGTTCTCTCTTAAATACATACCTGATCCTGACTTTATTAACTGAAAGCACTACATATCTATTATTAAAGAATGAGAAGAATTGACCTCTTTAGATATTGGCCCACTATAGGTTTATGTAATTTATAGAAAACACTATAGCTTATACTGAAAAAACATACAAAAACTTACAATAAAATATTATATGATGAAGAACAGAAAGGATGTGGGGAAAAGTCCCATGAAAATAAGAACAACTTATTATTAATTCAGTAATTATTGAACAAGTTGTCTGAAAATGCCATAACCTATATACTACTTTTACTGCAATACTTTTGACTCAGTCCTGTACTCATGGCTTACTTACATACTGCAAATATATAAAATCAGTCCAAATATAGTAAGAATGATATTGTATTTAATGTGTAAAAGGAAAACTGTTCTTTATTTAAATATATGACCAACACATGTGAAGAATGAATCAAAAAATGTGACATTTCAGGGAGAAGTGAAGTCTATTATGGATCTGTCTAGCCTTAAATTTATTATTTTTTGTAAACATGCCAAAGCATAACAACTTCTAAATATAAAAGAGAGACAAAGAAAAACACCTTCTAAAATGATTCTACACAGTCCCACTGATTTAGCAAATTAAATTCTTCATCTGTGGCACATAGGTGGCACAATGTATAGAATGCTATGCTGGAATCAGAAAGACCTGAGTTCAGATTTGGCTTCAGACATTTATTGGATATATGACCTTAGGTAAAGCACTTCACCTCAGGCTCATCAGTTGCAAAATGAGGATAATAAAAGCACCTATCATACGGTAGGATCAAGTAAGACAAAACTTGTAAAGTGTTTGACCCAATGCCTGGCATATGGTAGGTGTTATATAAATGCTTATTCCCTTCCCTAAGACTCCATCTCATAAAATCTTTTCCCAATGAGAACAAAATGCCATCTGAACTCAATACATATAAAATTCATAGTACCCACCAACAAAGATAGAAATCATAGTCTTTGAGCTTAAATACAGAGATCACGTTGAGCCAGCAGTTGAAGATTATATCTATAAATACATTGCTTTCCTTGAGTCAAGAAACTTCAAACAAAAAAAATATCAAGAAGATTAAGATATTGGAATTCTGAAATCAAAGCTGAATTGGATAAAAGTATGTAAAGCAATGAATGCTTATTCAATATCAGTCTTAATGTATACTTTCAAAATTGTAATTGAACTGTAACAGATTGGAAAGTACCCTAACAAAAATTTGAGCTGTATTAACAAAACCTTATACCACCATCCTGACAGCTATTGAGAGATTAATGCTTCCATCCCAAATAGGAGAAAGAGGATTGATAGATATACTTACATGACAACATATTACATATATATATGTGTGTGTGTATATATATATATACATATATATATATACACTCACATAGATGCCAAATCCTTATAGAAAATATTTTGAAATCAGCAGATACCATTTCACAAAGCAAAAGTAAAGACTGATGACACATACATGCCATCAGGTTCATTAAGGGTAGGCAAAAGTCACTCTTCTGGCCTGAGTCTATGAAACAACAAAAAGTAAACAGTGGCACTAAAAGGCCTTCCATGGGCAAAATCTGCATGAATTCAACCAATAATATATTGATAGAAAAGCATCAAATAAAGGCCTGTGTTAAGCAGATTTGTTTGTAGAAATGGAAGAGCTTATAATGGCAACTTAGGAACAGGTCATTAGTACCTCAAACTACCCACTCCTTAAGAAAGCAAAACTTAGGAATCATTGTAAATTATGTAAGGAAAGGTGACCATTATGCAACTATAGGCAGACTCTCTGTCTCTCTCTCTCTCTCTCTCTCTCTCTGTCTTTCTGTGTCTCTCATTTTTTCTCTCTCCGTCTCTCCCTCTCTCTGTCTCTTAGTATCTCTCTCTGTCTCTCTCTGTTTCTCTCTGTCTCTCTCTCTCTCTATATATATATGTATATATATATATATATACACATATATATATATCTTGCACAGGCAGATTTAGTAAATTAATTAGTCTGTTTTAGTAAATTAATCAGTCTGTTGTTCAGTCATTTCAATCATATTTAATTCTTCGTGACCCCATTTGAGGTTTTCTTGGCAAAAATATTGGAATGGTTTGTCACTTCCTTTTCCAACTCATTTTACAGATGAAGGGCTGAGGCAAAAAAAGAAAAGTAAGTGACTTGTATAGAGTCACACATAATAAGTATCTAATTTTGAACTCATATCACCTTGACTCTATCCACTAAAACATCTAGCTGCTCCCATATCTTAAATTTAGACCACAAAATACCTTAGATAATTCTAGCAACGAATAATGCTAGAGTGGAATTAGCTCATCATCACAGACTGAGCTATTACCTTCAATCATCAAGATAGGACAATGAATATCAGTATTTTAATTAATGATTTTTAATAGATATTACCATCAAAAATCCTAATAATCACCAAACTATACTGAATAAAAAGCTTTCACAGAGACAGAGATAAGGAGATCAAAATCTTGCGGAAACAAATAAGAGGCACATCATC
The DNA here is from genome assembly GCF_016433145.1 of Gracilinanus agilis. Classification (NCBI taxonomy): domain Eukaryota; kingdom Metazoa; phylum Chordata; class Mammalia; order Didelphimorphia; family Didelphidae; genus Gracilinanus; species Gracilinanus agilis. The sequence goes on along the minus strand of NC_058133.1, from coordinate 392,988,467 downwards.
TTTCTTATAATTTTTCATTGGAATTGTACAGAAGATGTTCTCAGTGAGCCTAAAGAAGATGAAATTTTATCGTAATACTTTTATTTGACTAAAAAAAGACATTTTATCTATCTGGTAATAGTCTGTAGAACAGATAATAAAAGAACAATATAATGTTATATATAATATCACATAATATAAAATATAACATAAAAAATAGACTTGCCCTAAAACCAGTTTTAGATGAACATCACTTTAAAAGGCTAGAACAGTGATTCCCAAAGTGGGCACCACCACCCCCTGGTGGGTGCTGCAGCGATCCAGGGGAGGTGGTGATGGCCATAGGTGCATTTATCTTTCCTATTAATTGCTACTAAAATTTTAAAAATTTAATTTTCAGGGGGCTAAGTAATATTTTTTTCTGAAAAGGGGGCAGTAGGCCAAAAAAGTTTGGGAACCATTGGGCTAGAAGAATATTGGGGGTGGGGTGGGGGATAAAATAAAACAAAAATAATTTTTTTAAATGCACAGAAGAAAACAAAGCCAGAAAGAAATAGACAATCAAGATAATTTTGAAATCTACATACTGAATTTTTTCCATACTTAAAAAGAAAAATGAATAGAACTCAACAGAGATCTGTGGTTTCCTGTATAATATCTTTTCTTTTTACTGTGTTTATGAAAATGTTTTTATTTGGCATTAAGTTCAGAATGAATATAAATTATCTTTTTAAAAAGGCTAGAAGAGGGGGCATCTGGGTAGCTCAGTGGATTGAGAGTCAGGTCTAGAGATGGGAGGTCCTAGGTTCAAATCCGGCCTCAGACACTTCCCAGCCGTGTGACCCTGGGCAAGTCATTTGATCCCCATTGCCCACCCTTGCCACTCTTCCACCTATAAGCCAATACACAGAAGTTAAGGGTTTAAAAAATAAAAAATAAATTCTTAGCAATTTATTTTTTAAAAAAAGGCTAGAAGAATTGCATGACAGTAATAATAAAAAGTCTGTGGAGAAATTGTGTGGTATAATGATGGATTACTGAATCTGAGGTCTGGAGGACATAGGTTTGAATCCCCTCTCTGAACCACACTAACTGGGTGAACCTCAGCAATTGGACTAATCACTCTGAGCAGTAGTTTCTTAAATCAGTTATTTGAATGAACATTCATTAAAGTGCCAGGTACTATTCTAGACTTTCGGGATACAATGATAAAGATGAAAACAACTCCTACCCTCAGAGAATTTACATACAAGTAGAGGAAAATAACACAAATATAGAAAATAAAATATATTCAAAGTAAATAAAAAAGGAAAATTCTAACCTTGTGGGGAGCAAAAAAGAGCTCCTGTAGGAAATGCCACTGCTGAGCCAGGAATGGAGCTAAATACTCTGGGAAAAATGAGGAAGAGTATTCCAGACATATGCAAGGGTATAGCGATGAGAGATATAATGGGGCAGCTCAAGTGGATAGAATGCCAGATGTGGAGACAGGAAGTATAGTTTCAAATCTGGACTCACATTTCCTAGCTGTTTGACCCTGGGCCAATGACTCAACTCCAGTTGCCTAGCCCTTATCAAACATTCTAAGACAGAAAGTGAGAATTTCTTCCCCAAGTATATCATTATCATAATACCTACCTCAAAAGGTTTTTGTAAGTCTCTCATGATAGAATGCATATAACATATTTTACAAATCTTCAAGGGCTATAGAACACCTACTATTTAGACATTTCAATTATGTTGGTGTTGCAGGCATTTAATAAACGCTTATTGATTTCCTAACAGCTTGCATTGAACTAGGTTTTACATGTTTTTCCCTTGGCTACTTGATTTTTTTTCAGTCTGTTATTGGTTCCAAATTTCTTTAAAAACGCTTCAACTACCACTGTGTGGTAGTAGTAATACTAGTATTATTCTCCCCAACAGCACTACCCTTATTTCTGTTGTTCATTCATTTCATTCATGTCAACTCTTCATAACCCTATTTGGGGTTATCTTGGCAGAGATACTTGAATGGTTTCCATTTCCCTCTCCAATAGACTTTACAGATGAGGAAACTGAGGATAATAGGGTTAGGGTCCACACAACTAGGAGATGTCTGAGGTCAGATTTCAACTTGGGAAGATGAGTCTTCCTGACTCCAGGCTTGACACTCTATCCATCAAGTTGCCCTTGCACTATTCTTATATGTACTTTACTTACTTTGATAAAAGCAATATTTATTAAGTGTCTACTATATGCTAGATACTAAGCTAAACTTGGAGGACACAAAGAAAGGCAGAAAATAGTCTGTTCTTCAAACTATACTTTGTTAACATGATCAAATATGTCTGAATTTTTACAAAATAATAAAAATAAAATCTTATTTGCTTTAAGATACCTCTTTTATTGCTTCTTTTTAGACTGCATATTATCTGGTTTGTTACTTGGCTGCTTGCTTCTAATATTTAATATCTATTCTGCTATTTTTCACTTTCTGTGCTATCATATAATTTATTTTTCAAAATTTTTACTTTTTAAAGTACAGTAATATTTCATTTCTTAGGTGTGCTTGCCTTATTCAGTTGTTTCTCAATCAATGGATAGATGCCTTTTCTCAATTTTCATTATTGAAAAACAAACCACAATGAATGTATACTTTTTTGCATAGATATCTCCCTTTCCCTTTTTGATATGTGAATGCACAAAAGTTATATGATTTTTATCAGCCTGGGAACTCCCTTCAATTTCTCAGAGATCATATTAAGTCTATGACTTAGACAACGGAGTTGTATAAGGTATGTAGAGGTAAAGTGACTTGCCCAGGGTCACCTCATTAACTTGTATCACAGGACAGTTATGAAGCTTATGAAACCAGGTATTTCTTACTCCAAAATCAATATTCTATCCATTACCTGGGATTTTCTTTTGCTGTTGTTAGAAAACAATACTGGTAGTGAGATCATTCTGTCAAATGTTAAATCTTATTTATATTGTTAGATACAACTCCAAAAAGCTTATTCTAATTCACAACTCTATCAACAATGTAATCATAGGGGGCAGCTGGGTAGCTCAGTGGGTTGAGAGCCAGGCCTAGAGACAAGAGTTCTTAGGTTCAAATCTGACCGCAGACATTTTCCAGCTGTGTGACCCTGGGCAAGTCACTTAACCCCCATTGCCTAGCCCTTACCACTCTTCTGCCTTGGAACTAATACATGGTATGATTCCAAGATGGAAAGTAAGGGTTTAAAAAAACCCAACAATGTAATAGCCCATCCTAATATCACCAACATCTTGTTTTTCCCATTCTTTGACAATTAAATGCCATAGGGTGGCAGATAAGTTTTTTAAAATTGCCTACTAATTAAAATTTAGTTTTAAGGTCATTAATATCAATTTCTGTTTCTTCTATGATGATATTCCTCCCTTACTCATTCAATTATTTTCTCTTACTCCCTTTTGTTTCAGTTCTGAAAAGCCTATTTTAAAAAGGACATTGACCTACTAGATGCATATACTCAGAGAAGTGAGCTGCATGGTGAGGTGAATCCAGACCATCTAACTCTTCCAAACAAGAAAATTGCTGCCCCACATACTGAAAGTGATTTGTCTAGGTCATATAGTAAATTGTCAAAACCAGGATTTTATTATAGGTCCTCTGACTTCAGATCAAGTGTTCTTTCATAGTATGTAGCCTAGAAGTGAGGACTCAGAGACTTGCTCATGGTCACTTAGCTTGGAAATATTGGAAGGGAAATTTAAATTCAACTCTTTCTTGGTTCTAACTCTCATATTTGAAGAAGTTTGACATATTTAGCTTGGAAATAACTTAAGTGATTTGGCTGATGACAAAATTGTTCAAGGACAAGTGGAATAAGCACTAGACAATTCTTATAAACTCAGTTCCTTAGGACTGAGGTACAATCTTCAGGAACTAGAACTTTGAACATTATTGAGTGACTGAAAAATAATTTCCTTCAAAGGAGGTTGGCTGATAGTGGAAAATAGTGATAAATTTCATCTTCTCTTCATCTCCATTATGATGTTTATGATGAGCATAAGGAAAAGAAGCATTATTTAGATCTTCCTGGCTTGAACACCAACATCATCACTCTGTAGAGGATGAGGAAGTATGTCAAGATCTTTCAAGTAAAGTTAAAATACACATAACAAAATTCTTGTTTGCAACTATATATAATAATCAGCAAATAGATATTACAATATGCAAAGAACAAAAAACAATTGTACCAAAACCAATAATTTCTATTATTTTCAGATTTCAAAGATGTATTTTCTGGGGTGAAGCCAAGATGGTGGAGAAGGTAGATAGACCCACCCAATCTCTCCCAAATTCCCTCCCAAAAAACTATGACACAATGCCTCAAAATGAATTCTGGGGCTGCATACCCCCAGAAGAAGATGGGGTGCAGTAATTTTTCAATCCAAAATAACTTAGAAGGCCAGAACAAAAGATTTAGTGCACCAAGGTGTAAATGGAGCACTAAGCAGCACACCAAGGCAACCCCCACTTAGGTAACAGGTCTTGGGGGCAGCTCAGTCAGCAAAAAAGGCTTCTGGAACTCTCAGCCACAGATGGTAAGGGTAAGGGGATTAGACAACAGGGGTCCCTTTGTTGGCTTTGGGTGCAAGACCCTTGTTGCATTTCCCATACATACAAACAAGAAGCAGCCCCAGGACATGATCTTAAGGTGAAGAAGAGCACTAGCACATAAGAGTACTTGTGATTACAGGGGATCAGAGGACTCTGGTCACAATTTCAAGGTGGAAAAGAATGCTTGGGGCTACTCAGACACAAGAGCACAGATCAAGAGAGGGATTACATGTACTTCTTATGTCATGTCACCTTGGAAGAATTGAAAACAGATAGATTCCCCAGAGCTAGCTCTATAGACAGAGGCACAAAGAACATGAAGCTTAGAATAGTGCTCCCTTTACCATAGGTACAGAGTCCAACTTTAACAACTTTTAAAAGTTAAAACAAAAGGAAAAGGCTAGAAAATAAGCAAACAGAAACTCAACATTGAAAGTTATTTTGGTGACAAGGAAGATCAAAATACAAACTCAAAAGAGGATGACAAAGTCAATACTGATACATCCAAAGCCTTCAAGAAAAATAGAAATCACTCTCAAACCAAAAAAGAAGTAATGAAGGAGCTCAAAAAGGATTTTTAAAACCAATAAGAGAGGAAGAAGAAAAATTGGGAAAAGAAATGAGAGAGATACAGGAAAATAATGAAAAAAGTCAACAACTTGATTCAGGAGGTACAAGAAAATACTGAAAAAATCATTATCTTAAAAAACACAATAGGCCAATTGGGGAAAGAGGCACAAAAATCCAGTGAAGAGAAGAACATCTAAAAAATCAGAACTGGGGGGGGGGCAGCTGGGTAGCTCAGTGGATTGAGAGCCAGGCCTAGAGACAGGAGGTCCTAGGTTCAAATCCAACCTCAGACACTTCCCAGCTGTGTGACCCTGGGCAAGTCACTTGACCACCCTTACCACTCTTCTACCAAGGAGCCAATACACAGAAGTTAAGGGTTAAAAAAAAAAAAGAAGAATTGGGTAAATGGAAAAAGAATACAAAAATGCACTGAAGAGAAGAACTTTTTAAAAGGCAGAATTGGCCATATGTAGAATTCTACTGAGGAAAAGAACTCTTTACAAGGTATAATTGGCCAAATGGAAAAGGAGGTACAAAAACTCACTGAGGACCATGTTTTAAAAATTATAATTAGGCATGTGGAAGCTAATGACTCCAGGAGACATCAAGAAATGATCAAGCAAAGTTAAAAGAATTTAAATTAGGAAAAAATGTGAAATGTCTCATAGGAAAAATAACTGACCTGGAAAATAAATCCAAGAGAGATAGTCTAAGAATTATTGGACTACCTGAAAAACATGTTTTGTTTTTTTTTTAAAAAAGAACTTAGGGGGCAGCTGGGTAGCTCAGTGGAATGAGAGTCAGGCCTGGAGACAGGAGGTCCTAGGTTCAAATCCAGCCTCAGACACTTCCCAGCTGTGTGACCCTGGGTAAGTCACTTGACCCCCATTGCCCACCCTTGCCGCTCTTCCACCTATGAGCCAATACACAGAAGTTAAGGGTTTAAAAATGAAAAATAAATAAATAAATAAAAGAACTGAGAAATAGTCTGTCAAGAAATTATCAAGGAAAACTACTTTGATATTCAAGAATTAGAGGACAAAAATAGAAATAGAAATAATCCACCAATCACCTCCTGCAATGGATCCCAAAAGGATAACTGTCAAGAATATTATTGACAAATTCCAAAACTCCCAGGTTAAGGAGGAAATATTGCAAGCAGCCTTCCCCCCTGCCCACAAAAACAAAACGAACAAAAAAAGTAATTCAAATATTGTGGCCACAGTCAAGATAACACAAGATTTAGTGGTTTCTACATTAAAGGGCTTGGATGATCATATTCCAGAGGGCAAAGGAGCTAGGACTTCAACTAAGAATCACTTACCCAACAAAACTGAGCATAATCCTTCAGGGGGAAAAATGAGTATTCAATGATATAGGGGACTTTCAAACATTCCTGATAAAAAGTCCAGAGGTGAATGGAAAACTTGATTCTCAAATACAAGACTCAAGAGAATCATAAGAAATTGAGACACTGTGGCACAATCGAATGTAAATAGACTTTTCTACTAGCATCAATGCAATGACCCCCCAGGACAATCCAGAGGAACTTATGAGAAAGAACACTATCCACATCCAGAAAAAGAACTGTGGGAGTAGAAATGCAGAAGAAAACATATGATCAATCATGTGGCTTGAAGGTGATATGATTGGGGTTTTGATGTTAAAGAATCACTCTACTGCAGTTATGAATAACATGGAAATGGGTTTTGAACACTGATACATATATAAGCCAGTGGAATTGCTTGTCAACTCCAGGAGAGGGGGAGAGGACCACGGGGTGGGGTGGGGGAGGGAAGAATCATATGGAAAAATATCCTAAATAAATACATTTAATAAACAGAGAATCATAAAAATTAGGAAAGAGAAATCAAAAGACATTCAATAAGGTTAAACTGTGTACATCCCTACATTGGGTGATGGTTCTTGTAATGCCAAAGAACTGTAATTATTAGGACAATTATAAGAAATAGACAGAGGGCAAGGATGTGAATTTAATAAGATGGGATGATATAAAAAATAAAATTAAGTATGAGAGGAATGCATTGAGAGTAGGGGAATGGGAAAAATAGAATGGAGTAAATTATGTCACATAAAAGAAGCATGAAAGAGTTTTTAGAGTGGAGGGGAAGATGGGGAAAGTCAAGCAGGGAGCATGTGAACCTTATTCTCATCAGAACTGATTCAATGAAGGAAGAATATACAAAATCAATTAAGTATAGAAATCTATCTCACCCTACAAGAAAATAGGAGGAAAGGAAAAAGTGAAGGGGTTGCAGCTAATAGAAAAGAGGGCAAATGGGGGAAGTGGTAGTTGGAAACTAAACAGGGATATCATAATTGTGCAAAAAAATGTTATAAGTCCCTCTAAGAAAGACTTCATTTCTTAAATACATACAAAGAGAAATTATTTGAATATATAAGAATACAAGTCATTCTCTAATTAATAAATGTTCAAAGGATATGGACAGGCAGTTCTCAAAGTTATTAAAGCTCTCCATAGTCATGCAAAAATGCTCTTATCATTATTAATCAAAGAAATGCAAGTGAAAACATCTCTGAGATATCATCCCACACCTATCAGATTGGCTATTCGGACAGAAAAGGAAAATGACAAAAGTTACAGAGGATGTGGGAATATTGAGCCACTTATGTGCTGTTGAGGAGAAAATAAATAAAGAAAAAATAAAGATGTGTATTAAATTAAATTTAATTGTTAAAAATATTAACAAAATCAAAAAAAGAAAGAAAGAAAACCTTAGACTAATTTTGCTAAGCTCCAGAGGAGAGAACTAGAACCAGTACCAGAAGTTATAGTGAGGTTCACTAAAAAAGGAAGAAAGATCTGATAATTTGTGGTTTTTGAAATTTTAATGCACCGCTCTTGAAGTAGTGAGTTCCTTCTCTTTAGAGTTGTTCAAGCCAAGCCTGGAAGACCACTCACTTGGACACTACAAAGGAGATCCATACTTCAAATAGGAATTGGATTATATGACAACTTACATGTTTTCTCTTTTATTAGAATGTAAGCTTCTTGAAAGTAGGGACTTTTTTTTGCCTCTTTTTTATCCTAAGTACAGTCTAGTGCCTTACATGTAGTAAATGCTTAATAAATACTTGTTGATTTGACTTGACAACTAAACGAACCTTCCAACTCTATATTTAGAAGTTGGGACACTAACCACTTCTCTGTCTTTAGCCAGCTGACTATAGGCAAATAGATGAGAAGCCATATGATGAATTATAGTCAGAGAACATGAGTTGGAATCCCATCTCTGCTTCTAAATAGATTTGTCTAAGTGACTTGCTCAAAGTTATAGGATCTGAACTAAGGGATTAAAAAAAAATCCTTACCTTTTGTCTTAGAATCAATAATAAATATTGGTTCCAAGGAAGAAAAACAGTAAGGGCTAGGCAATGGGAATTAAGTAATTTGCCCAGGGTCCCATAGTTAGGAAGTGTCTAAGGCCAGATTTGAATCCAGGACTTCCCATCTCTAGGAGTGATTCTCAAACCACTGAACCACCTATCTGTTCCCAAATTGAGAGATTTCTAATTTTAGACTTCAAACTACCCACTGCACCACCTTGTTTGTTCATTTGTAAAATGAAGGGATTGGAATAGATGACCTTTGAAGACTTTTCTGATAGCATGATAAATTACTTACCCTCAATTAACTTACAGTTTTAGCATCTCTAAGAGATCTATGCTAAGAGGGTAGGAGATAGATAGATAGATAGATAGATTTCCCAAGTTTGACACTATGGGATTTGTGTTCTAAGAAGTAAATATTTTAATTGCCCTCAGATATTGTGGTAGGCTTCTGGATGAAAGTCACTTTTCTACCCACAGTCATGATGAAATATTTTCTAGGGGCACTGTCTGAAAAGAGTCTCATAGTTGCTCAACTCTCTTCTACTTCAGGTTTACACAACAAAGTCAAATCAGGAATTCAAAAATATCATTCAGAGAGGAAATGAGAAAGAAATTGCATTTCTGTCACTGACAGAAGGAGAGGGATTAATCTTTCCAGGGGACTAAAAAGAGATGAAGGGGGATAGGAGAGCTGGGGGCTACAAGATGATAAAGAGCAAGAAATGTTGTAGCAAAGCCCAGGCTCTAGATGTCAAGTGAGATGTGGTCTTCTTTAGACAATTTCATGTAAGGAGCAAGTGAGGATGGACTAAGAGAAAGAATAAAAAGAATAGAGTGGGAAAACAAAGAAATAAAAGAAAGGGAGCTTGAATGTGAAGTGTGTTTAACTGGTGAGAGAGAAATGAGATTATCAGGAAAATGCATGTAAGGCTTTGTGGTGAGAGGAGTGGGTGGAGGCCAAGGGAGAGATGAGATGAGGAAGAAAAGTTTGTTTAAATAATGAAGAAAAAAATGTGGAAACAAGTGCATGTCATAATAGGGAATGTTATCTTCATTAGAAAATGTGGAAGTCTGTCTTGTGGGCCAGAACATTGGTATTCTTTCTGATATAACACCAAAACAAATGTAGCTCCAGCCCATTATGCTCTGCTAAGATATTGTCCTATCTCCTTAACTGCTTAACATTCAAAATGTGGGGATTCCTAATATCACTTCTTAATGAACAGGAAATAACATGACCTAAAAACTGGCAGCATTTAGTATAATAGTGAGAGAAAAACCTGGAGGATGAACAATTGGCCAAACTTCTCGGCAATCTGATCTCAATCTCTGTGACATTTAGAGACCATTCTCTATCTCTGTCTGTCTCTGTCTCTGACTTTCTTTGTGGGTCTCTGTCTCTGTGTCTTTTTGTTTCTCTGTGTGTCTCCATGTCTTTATCTCTCTCTGTCTTAGTTTCTGTCATTGTCTCTCCCTCCCTATTGCTCTCTTTCTTTCTCTTCCTCTCTCTCTCCCCCTCTCTTTCCCCTCCTCCCTCTCTTCTCCCCTCTTTTTCTGTTTTCTTCTTCCTTTTTTCCTTCCCTTTCTCCTTTTTTTCTCTTCCTCCCTTTCTTCCCCTCCCTACCGCTCTCTCTCTCTCTCCTTTTCTTTTCTACTTCTCTGTCTATTTTCTGTCTTACTCTCTTCCCTGTATATATGTGCATATATAGAATTCTTTCATTTATTCATTTATTCATTCAACAATTCACCTGAAAATTATACTGGATGCAATTCATGATTGCTTAAAGATATCCTGGAGGCAGTTTTTATTTTTGTTTTTAATATTCTAAGAAGGATCTTCTCCAGATATCAGCAACCATCTTAGTTCCAGTTGGAACTGTTGGGAACTTTGGTGAACTTCCTTAGAAACTTGAAGGTCAGGCCTGAGTGACAGCATATTTCATGGTTTGCAATCCTTTCAGCAATGCTGAGGTAGATTTCAGTTGAATTGCATGCAAGCTTGGGCCAAGTTTCAAGTGAGCCTGGGGTAGCTTTTTCAGGTACGAGTCAGGTGAAACTTGATGGTCCAGCTCAGTTTTGCTTTGAGTTTCTTTTGCTTTTTTGTTTGAATGTAACACTCAAAGTGAAACTCAGGAGATCTGAACCTTTTGCAAACTCAGACCCCAAAAGTAGGTTTTTGGAGGCAACCCTTGCAAACTGGAAATGCTGAGCTCACAGCTCTAATGGGTTGCTTCATCTTGTCCATTCTTCTGGAAAACAAATTTTTATGAAAGCACTTAGTCTGTGGATTTAATCAATTAATGTTGAGAATTGTGAGACTGGGTGATTCCTGACCCAGTTTAGACCACCACCTCTACCAGCAGGAAGGCAAATTCTCATGACACATAAGTAAGCAGAGATCCAGGATTTCCTTGTCATTGTCTACTTGTTTTATGGTATGGTCTCTCTGTTTAGGGCATATTTAAGGCTAGAATTAAGACTTTCTTCTCAAAAACCAGAATAATTGCTATGTAGAGTACTGCTAGTATCTACCCAATTCACTGCCTCTAAATTATTTTGTATTAAGCAACATAAAATGTAGGATCATAGATGTGGAGTGGACTTTAGAAGCTGTCTAGAGGGACCACCTGATTTTATAGGTAGGGAAACTGAGGACCAGAAAGCTTGAGTAACTTGTTCATGGTCATACAAATAATATTTGATAGAGGCAGCATTTGAACCTATACTCCTCTATTCCAGAACCAATTCTCTTTCCACTGTATTATAGCTTCTTACTTTATATATATTTCTTTATATACATATATTACTTTATATATATTTCATATCTGCTTCCATATTTTTTTTTACTCAATAGAAAGTAAACTTCTTGAGAGTAGTCACCATTTTGTTTTTCTCTTTGTATATCTGGTGCTCAACAATGCTTGGCACATTAATAAATGATTATTGGTTATTGATTAGCTAATTTTCCATAAGAAAAACATCTCATTTGAAAGAATGCTCCCCGAAAAGAAAAAATATTTTTTCTTTTAAAAAATTCTGCCTAATCATACATATGGAAAAGGAAGGGGCAGGGAAAGACTGAAACATGAAATCCTTTAAAAGAAAAGGTACACTAAGCATCAAGATGAGCTAATTGCCAGGTTAATTTGCAAAATATGATTTCCACTTCAGTGGGGGGTCGATGCAAGTGTAGAGAGTGTTTAATTCACTCTTGGCAAACTAGACTGAATACTTAATTAAACTCAACAAAAATGAGGAGGATTTTTTTTTTTGAGAAAGGAAACAGAGCTGACAGAATTTTGGCATATCAACAAAAGGAGTAAGCACAAAGAAAAAAAAGGATTAGTCAAAATAAAGATCAAGAGAAGATCAAAAATAAATTGGCTTAGGTCCAGGAAACATTTGTTACATTTTCCAAGGGGCTCTGTTCTTCTTGAGTATATAGAAGAAAGGGGAACTGACTGATCTTTACCTAAAGGATATTCACCATCCTGCATGTGAGTGATTAGATCCTCTTAGAGCCTGTAGCGGAAGTGGTGAATACACTCACTAAATGTACAGTCATTGAGGAAAAATTGTTTTAACGCACCCTCCATGGCTTAAGTTCATTCTGAAGCTAATGGGGAATTCTTTCAAGATGGTCAAAGAGAAATAATATCACTAAGTATTTATTCTTGAGAAATGCCTACAGATAATAGCCAGATTCTCCTTTGAAATACATTAAGTGGCGACAGCTAGGTGGCTCAGTGGATTGAGAGACAGCAGAGGGTTCTGGGTTCCATTGTGACTTCAGATCCTTCCAAGCTACGTGTTTCTGGGGCAAGTTACTTAAGCCCTATTGCCTAGCCTTTACTCCTTCTCTTCCTTGGAACCAATACACAGTATTGATTCCAAGACAGAAGGTAAGGGTTTAAAAAAAAAAAAAAAGAAAAGAAATACCAAAATACATTAGGCATTCTGGGAGATGCATTAACTCTTTCAGACTCCAAGGTATCTAATGACTGAATTTATTCTAGCCATCTAATCAGTATTCAGGCTTAAGAAGCCAGTCAACTACTCTGGTAAAATCAGGATACCTAAATTCTCATCTCAATTAATAAAAAAAAAAACATTTACTAAGCACTTATAATGAACCAGGTATTCTGTCGGGTACTAGCAATCTGTCTTAAATGCATTTGATATATGTTTTGCTAAAATAGTTACTAATATTTTAAGACATATTTTATTTTATCAATTACATGTAATAATTCTCCACATAAGTTTTCTGAAGTTATAAGATACAAATTGCCACCCTTCCCTCTTGTCTGTCCCCCTTTCCAGAGATGGTAAGCAATTTGACCTGATATTTTATACTTATATTTTAAATATTTCCTTAATTTTAATTTATATTTTCTATATTTTTATTATACATAATATATATTAAAATACTTATATTTTTATAAAATGTCTTCCTATCTTATTTTCCACAGAATTAAGTCTCTCAGTAACTTCTAGGCTATTTCCAAATCATGCCACCTCTACTAGGTCTAGCCTTCTCATCTTCATTCTTCAGTGATCTGCATTGTCTGCCCAGCCATGTGTTTCTGCCTTCTGGTCTCATGTGGTTGCTCCTCTTATCCTATCATTATTGTTGGTGGCTACAAGGCTTGGATCCACTGGATAAGGGGTTATGGAGTCCTTCTTGGCTTCTAACTTGTGATTTCATCTGGAGAATCCTTAACTGGGATGTTTGATCTTCTTCATAGGAGGCATGGAGTTTGCCAAGATTCTTTTAGTTTAAAACCCCATAGGTTTTCTGCTATAACTTTTTTAGCAAGCAAAGGCCCTAACACACTCATTTACATGGAATGGATTGTCTGCCTGCTAGTCTGTGTTTGTTGTTGCTGCTTTGAGACCCTTGGCTAAAATGAGTTTTCTTTTCCAGAAAGAGTTGCTTTGCTCTCAACCAAGCTCTATGGAACAGTGCCAGATCCCCTCTTTCCAGCCAGTTAGTGTCCTCAGGGTTAATTCTATTTTTAAAAACTCTATTTCCGGGTCACTGAAGACTGTACCTCTCTATCAGCAACCACTTTCTTGTTTGGTACCAGAAAAAATCTATAAAACTTGCTGCTTAATTTCTGCATGCAAAACTGTTTTCAATTTATTTGATCTCTCATTAATTTACCAAGGTCCCTCAGGGTATGAAAGTCCCCAGTTTCTTAATTCCACCTATTCTTCTCTGCCATCCTCCTACATGAGGAGGGAAAGAGGCACCTAAACAAAACTAAATCCAAGGACAATGTCATAGTATCCCTCTTGCCTAGCAACATTCCTGGCCTTTCTATGAGGCCAGTGATAATCTTCTGTTATGCTTGTTTCACAGTTTTTTGGATTACCTGTAATCCAGATTATATATTTTGTAAATAGTGCATTTGTCATGGGGATTAGATCAACAATGTTATTCTAATCCATTACATTTCTTCTCCAGATTAGCGATGACAATCTTAAATTAATCAGTCACTCATGTATAATTGGTTGGAAGTGCTGAAATAATTTCTTAGGTCATATTTTAAGAACAAGTTTCCAAGAGTGATATATTATCCAGAAAAGCCAAGAAAAGAGAATGTCTGGTCCAGGGGAAGGATTCAGATCAGGAGGAGACCACTTTACCATTTTTTTCTTTAGTACTTTTAGAACTTTACTAGTTTTCCTACAAGACTGGCAAAACTACCCCCATTCAACATCCACCCAGGATCCAGAACCTAAGGAGAGCCTTCTTCCCAAACTCCATGGGGCAAAGGCCAAACTCTATGGGAAGGCAATTGCTTCTTGACATCCCCCTCCCAACAAGGAATCTTTAGCTCCCTTCAATATTTAGTTCAATTTTCACCTCCTTCAAGAAACTTTTCTGGATTTCTCCCATTATTAGTGTATTACTCCTCACCTCTGAATCATTTTGCAATTATTTTCCATATATCCTAAAATTACTTCTCCATGAACATCACTCACTCCCTAGTAGAATATGTAAGATTTAAATTAATATCAATAACTCCAAGTATTAATTTTATAAAGTTTATTAATAATCAACTGAAGTAGAAGAAATAAAAAAAAAGAAACAGACATACAAACCCTAATTTTCTAACTAAAGTAAGACTGTGTGTGTAAATTCTCCTGCCTAGCTAAAAGCCAGCTTCAGCAGCCGTATTTAGGGAGAGAAAGAGGCAGGGTAACACCAAAAAACACCCTACATTAGTACTTAACGTAAACACGCAAATGGGATGCTAGGTAAGAGAGTTGTGGGGAGCAAATTCTATCCACACAAATATAAGCTTCTTGAGATGGTCTCATTTTTGTATTTGTATTCTCTGGATCTAACACAGTGCTTGGAATGTATCTAGATTCTATTTTTTCTAGGCTTCTATTTTTCTAGGTTGGGCAAAGGGGTAGGGGAAAATAGAAGAGGGAAAGGGGGGAAGTATTTGTTTCTATGGGCCCCTATGGATTTATTTCTAGTAAGATGATTTTCAGATTTATATCCAGATCTATTCTTTCTCTACAGTTCCAAGCCTATACCACTACCTGCCTGTTGGGCATTTCAAACTAGATTTCTCTCAGGTATATCAAACTCAGAATTTCCAAAATATATCTTACACCCTTTGCCTTCCTTCTTCTGAACTTGCTTATTTCTGTCAAGGGCAATGTAATACTTCCAATTATCCAGATTCAAAATCTCAACAAACTCCTTTTTCTCTCTCATTTAATCAGTTGCCACATCTTATTGATTCTATAGCTATAAAATCTCATTCAGCCCCTTCTCTTCACTCAACTCTATTTTAAGTTCTCCCCACTTCTCACCTGGAATATTGTACTTCCTGAAGTGTCTTCCTTCTCAAATCCATCATCCACACAGCTGCCAAAGGGATAGTTGCTGCTCGATAAATTCTAGTGGTTCCCTATTACCTCTAGGATGAAATATAAAATCTCTTTTCAATTTTAAATCCTTAAAAACCTGGGTTCAATCTATTTTTTCTACTTTATTATACATTCCAGATATCCCTTTCACATCATAGGTGTAAGGGACAGGTGCTCCCACAATCTGAAAATCCATGTAAATTTTTTTTGGTTTTTGAGTTCTTTTCACAAATTTTGAATTTTTACTTATTTTGACCTTAAAAATGTATATTTATGGTACTAAAAGATAAAAATATTTTGATATTACATAATACTATGTGTGTCAATAAATATATACCTGTAAAATGCATTTCTGAGTTTCCTAAGCCTTTTCTGTGTCATACCTGACTTCCATAAAAGTCCCCTTGAATTTCCATTTATGCCAGAGCATGATATATTGAAACCACAATAAGGAGAATTGTGATATGGAAAAGGTATCAGTATTTTGCATATAATTTCATATGTACATGTCTCCTCCTAAAAGATATAAACTCCTTGTAAGTAGTAACTATTTTCTTTTTTGTCTTTGCATTCCCAGCATTTAGCACATTGATACATTGAAATGTACTCTCAGTTGTTTACAAACTAAGTAGAAGTCCAATAACAGTTGATCTCAAGTCAAATGAAGTGCTCAAGACTTGCCTCCAGATCTCCCTGATCTTACATTGACAGAAAGATGAATAAGGATTTATAAAAAGATCCACTCTTCCTATAAAAGGAATTCTACTCTTCTTGGGAAAGAAAACCAAAATCCAAGTCCTAGCGTTAGGGCAAAACCTACAGATTTTCAGCCTAGGGAAGAAGGTCCACTAGACCTTGTAGAGTCCCACAAAGCTTGGAACTAGGATAAGTCTTCTCAGTACATTTGTCAGAAACAATGAGCTTTGTACTCTCCACTGGGTGAAGAGCTGTCAGGTTTTGATAACTTTCGCAGAAAAGTACGTTGTACTGTTTTTGTTTGTTTTTCTGTTTGCAAGATGACTGGACAGTTTAAAGGATATAATTTGTGTTTGCATAAGTTTGAAGATAAGTGACTTGAAGAAGGTTCAAAGCCATGGTTAGACCTTGTAGAACACTATACAGAGAAATGGAGCTTAGCTCTACACTCTTTTGAAAAGACGGAGGGCCATAACTAATTTAATTCCTATTTACCAGTACCAAGGGGGTTATGCAGGAGACTCCAAACCAATACAATCTCTAGTATTCCACTGGGGCCTCCCAGAGCCCCAGTAGGGGTTAGAACCAACTCCTGAATAGGGATTACACAAGGAGAAGAAGAGAGCATCTATATGAATCAGGACTCTCAGGGGGCACTCAGGAGATTAAGAAGGAAGTCAGAGGTTGAGGCAGAGGATGGGGACTAATATCATAATATTAGAGGTAAAATTGAAACTACACAGGTTCTATGTCCAATCTTACCCAATATGTCCAAAAGAGCTATATGAGTCTGAACTGAGTGTAAAATTCTAATCCAAGAACTGAGGTTAAAAACATGAATAAAGAGAAGATATCAATCAAACAGTTCAGGGTAAAGAAAAGACTGACAATAAATCAGGAAGAAAAGAGAAATCCCATAACAACTATCAGCAGAGACTCAAAAAGAAAAAAAATTATGGCTCAAGGACTACTAGAGTGGCAGGGAAAAATAAAGAGAATTTTAAAATATGAAATTAAGGAAATTTGGGAAGGAAAAAATGAAAGGGGGAACAAATAGCTTAAAACAGAAGGTGACAGATAAAAAACCAATTTAAAATTATTTCCCCAAAGTTATCAAACTGTGTATATTCTTTGATCCATCGATATCAATACTGAATTTATATCCACAGAAATTCAAGAAATAGGGAAAGAACTGAAATGCAAAAATAGATCTATAGAAGTTCTTTTTGTGGTAGCAAAGAATTGCAGACAAGGGGGATGCTCATCAATTGGGATATTGTTAAACAAATTATGGTATAGTAATTATTGGAATACTTTTGCTCTATAAGAAATAATGGAAACAGTTTCAGAGGAACCTGGGAAGATTTGTAAGAACTGGTGAAGAATGAAATGAGAATAATATATAAATAACAACAATATTATGAAGACAAATAGCTTTGAAACACTTAAATATGAATAGCAAAATGACCAAATACAATTCCAGAAGACTAATGATGAAGCATGCTACCTATCTCCTTAGAGTATAAATTGAGATATATAGTTTTTTGACATGGCCAATGAAGGAATGTTTTGCCTGACTATGCATATTTCATACAAGTATTTTGTTTTCCTTCTTTTTTTTTCTTGGGGGGAGGGGTGGTAGGTAAGGTGGAAGAGAAACAAAATAAAATTTTGTTCATTGAAAAGAAATTAAATTGAATTTTAAAGCCTAGAAGATGGAAACTTCTGGATCCAACTGGTGGAGACCCTCTGAAAAATCACATGAAGAACTGAGTGGTTAAGAAAGTAGAAAGAGAGGAAGAAATATAGCCTAGCCCTATGATGGCAAATCTACAGCACACATGCCAAAGATGGCATGTAGAGACCTCTCTGTGGGCATGTGAGCCATGCTGGAGCTGCTCCATTCCCTATCTCCACTGCACTTCCTCACCCCTCTGCCCAGTAGCCCAATAGAAGTGCTTACTCCTTCCCCTGAGTGGAATGCCTGGGTCATTCCCTTTCCTTTCTCCCTCCCCTGTCTGTGGTAAGATGGAAGGAGTGTGGTCGGGGTGGAGAAACTTAGTCTGGGGGAAGTGAGGCATGGCACACAGTGGGGGGGGGCAGGATGGGGCACACCCTGGGGGGATGAATGGTATGCAATCAGGGGACCGGCACAGCAGGCAGTGTCTAAAAGGTCCTAAAAGGTTTGTTATCACTGGCCTAGCACCTCTCTACAAAAGAAGTTCTAAAAAATGCACCCAACCAAAGTTATCAAAAAAGTCAAGAAAGTGATAGCCTAGGCAGCTTTGGAAGACAAATAAAGAGGTTTGCAGACCCTGGGGACTGGATCTAGCCAGAAGCATCCAATTTTTACCACTATCCAAGGACAGAAAGAGAACTAAAGCTGGGGAATAAATTATACTAGGAATGTTAAGTTTATTCAGTATTAGGAAAGTTATATCCCAAATTAACCATACTATTAATGAAAACAACAAAATTGATATGATTATATTAATAGATGCAGAAAAAAGTTTTTGACAAGATTAAACACCTATTCTTATTTTTCAAAAACTAGAAATGGAAGCAATGGCAAGATGACAGAGTAGAGGCAGCAACCTAGCTGAAATCTGCCAACATTCATCTCCAAACAACTTAAAAATAATGCCTCAAATCAAATTTTGGAGTGGCAGAGCCAACAAAAAGTCAGAATAAGGCATTTTTCTAGCCTAAAATAATTTAGGTCACCAAGAAGAGATCTGTGATTCTGGGATGGAGTCTAGTTCAGAGGTCATGTGGTGGTCATAGCACTAGCAGCAAGCCTTGTAAATGTAGTAGTTGCAAAAGTAGTAGCAGTGCTTCAGGAACTCTCAGCCCAAAGACTTTAAGAGGGTCAGACAACTGGTGAGAAAGAGGTCATAGGGATAATTTTATTGGCTACCAGGTGCAACTGGCACTGATTGGCAACTCTACTGCCGATATACAGTTCTGGGTTTCAGTTTCAGGACAGAGCAGAACACTAGCACTTGTGGCTATGAGAGAACAGGGAGTTTGGTCATAATTCCAGGGCTGAAAGGAACACTAGTGTTTGTGGCTCTAAAGGAACAGGGACTCTTCTTGGGTAAAGATCAGAATTCAAACTAGGAAAGCAGTGACCATACTCTCCCAGTATCCTACCACCTTGCAAGTACTGAAAATTTAGAAACCCCAAACTAGCTCTGAAACCAGTGACATGAAAAAAGTCTGAAGCTTGGAGAAATGCCTTCTTACCACTAGGTGAGCAGAGCTCAACTTTAACATAAAGTTTAAAGGCAAGAAACAGGCTGAAAAAGAGAGCAAAACAAAAAAAAATTTGACCCTAAAAAGCTACCTGGTAGCATGGAAGACCAAGATTTAAACCCTAAAGAAAACAAGAACATGAAAATAGCTATAGTCAAAACCTCAAAAAAATGCTAATTGCCTATAAGTACAATAAGAATTCCTGGAGGAGTTGAGGAAAGAAATGAGAGGGAGAAGGAAAGGTTTGGAAGGAAATTGATGCAAGAAAAAACATGCAAAGAGAATTAACAGTTTGATAAAAGAGGCACAAAACATATTGAAGAAAATAACAGCTTAGAAAACAGAATAAGACCAAAGGGTAGAGGGCTGGAGGCATGAAAATTTACAGAATAAACAAATTCTTTTGTTTAAAAAAACACAATTGGCTTTTTTAAAAAAAGGTCAGAACAGGCCAAATGGAAAAAGAAATGTAAAAGCTCAATGAAGAAAATAATCATTTAAAAATTAGAACTGGGAAACCGAAAGCTAATGACTTCATGAGGCATGAAGAAAGAATAAAGCAATGCCGAAAAGAAAAAAAACAAACAAAGAAGAAAATGTGAAATATTTTGTTGGAAAAACAACTTACTTTTTCCGGGTTAAGATGGCGGCAGAGTAAGAAGCAGCTCTTAACCTCTCCTGACCGAAACACACAAAACTCCTCAAGGGGACATAAAAACAAGTCCAGACGAACGGAGGAACCCCACAACAGGGCACAGCGTGGAAGGTACGTGGAATCGAGGCATTTCCATGCTATAAAGGGCTCTCACTAAATCTCGGGCTGAGCAACCGCCCCACCCCCACCCCCTCCACACACAACACCTGTAGCTCCGAAGCCAGCTAAAAAGAAATAGAGCAAGTTTGGGGCACCCATCGAGTCATTGGCAGCTCCGGGACCTGTTCCTGAGAGCAGCAAGACTTAGGACTCCATTAAGCCAAAAAAGGCACGCGAAATCTGAGCGCGCGCGGGAGCAGGACGCTGGGCGCAGAGTGCTGGCTGAGCGGAGCTCAGGCACTGCGGAGGCGTGGGTGGAGGCAGACACAGCCAGGAACTAAAGCCTAAGTGGGGAACCAGTGCAGACGGGTATACGACTGTGGAAGTAGCTCCCTGAGACTTGTAAAGGAACCTCCTGCAAAGGATCAAGCAAGGGAGTCCACCAGGGGGCTTGACCTTGGAAAAAACTAGAACTCAGACCTCAGGAGCCAATAGATCTCTGACAGACACTGAGCGCGAGGATAAACCTGAGAAGCTGCTGGGCTAATGATGGCTAATCAGTCACAGGAAGTTCAGAAGAGAAAGAATAATAACAAAAAAAAGAAGTCTTTAACACTCGACAGCTTTTACACAGAGAAAATCCAGACAACCGAGCAAACAGAGGAGGAGAACAAACAACCATCCAGACCCTCCCCAAATAAGGAAAACTCCTCACAAGCTATGGAAGAGTTCAAAACTGAGATTTTGAGGAAAATGGAAGAGATATGGCAAGAAAATAACAGTTTAAAAAGTAGAATCTTGCAACTGGAAAGCGAGGCTCAGAAACCAAATGAACTGATAAGCAAATTGAACACAAGAAATGACCAGATTGAAAAGGAATACCAGAAGATTATGGCCGAAAACAGAAAGATTATAGCCGAAAATCAATCCCTAAAGGCTAGAATTGAGCAAGTAGAAACTAATGATCTCTCAAGACAACAAGAACAAATAAAACAAAGCCAAAAGACTGAAAAAA
>NC_058133.1:392946811-392962354 GCF_016433145.1 Gracilinanus agilis | reverse complement strand
GGTGGGGTGCGGGGGGGGGGGGTTGAAGGGGAAAGGTGGAGCATGAATCATGCAACCATGTTAAAAATGAATATTAATAAATGTTAAAAAAAACAACTTACTTTGAAAACAGATTGAGAAGATACAATTTAACAATTATCGAACTACCTGAAAATCATAATTTTTAAAAAGTCTAGATATTATTTGTTTTTCTTGCCTTTTCAATGAGTGGGCTAGGAAGATGGAAAAGAGAATTGGAAAATGAAAACAAAATAGAATTGAATTAGGAAATAGAATGGAGCAAAAAGAACTCAATAATTCAAAGAGAAAATAAATGTTAGAACAAAGTCAAAAGTGGGGGAAATGGAGAAATTGTTAAGCTACCTACTCATAAAAAATATTGAGCTGGAAAAAGGATTAAGAAGAGATGATTTAGGAGATACCATAAAAATCATTACCAAACAAAAACCTTGACATTATTTCAAGAAATCATGTGGAAAAAAAAAAAAACTTTACAGATCTACTAGAAACAGACAGCAAAGTGGAAATGGAAAGAACTCACAAATCACTTTCAGAAAGAAAAACTGAAAATACCTGGAGATTTCATACTGGAATTTAGAACTCCCAAATCCAAGGAAAAAATATCACAAGCAATTAGAAAGAAGGAGTCCAAGTATCAAGGAGCTACAGTCAAGGGCAGGAAAGACAACATCAACTATTACAAAGCAGAGAAAATCTCAAAGAACATAAGATGAAAGGAGAGAAAGAAGAAGCTTAAGGGTAGAACTACAATTAAGGAGGCATTCTATGGAGCAAAATAGAAAGAATAGGCAGATCTAGAAAGGTTATTAGGGAGAAAGAGAGGATTAAGGTAAATGATTTTGAGACAGATAGGGTTGGGGAAGAGGATATGTTTTTTGGTAGATGAGGGTGTAGTGTTACTGGAAAAAAAAGAATATTACTCCAGACAGAATATCATTGGATGGGGAGCAGTATTATTAAGGAAGGAAGGAGATTATAAGGTTCATGATTATCTCTTGGGATCATGCTAGATGATGTGGCTGTGTCTTCTGAGGCCTCATGAAGCCTTTATGAAAAGGACAAATATGTCCTTGGAAGTCTGAGAGCACATTCACAATCCAGGAGGAGTTTTATCCCAGGCTAACTTCTTGGCCCCTACCAACAAGTTTCATTTAGGTTAAGTCTTTTTCTTTTTCTTTTTCTTTTATTATAATTTATTTATTCATTTAGAATATTTTTCCATGGTTACATGATTCATGATTTTTCCCTTCCCTCTTCCTTCCACACTCCTGGAACTGACAAGCAATTCGACTAAGTTATACATGTATCATTGTTCAAAACATATTTCCATGTTATTCATATTTGCAGTAGAGTGATCCTTTAACATCAAAACCCCAATCATATCCCCATTGAACCATGTGATTGATCATATGTTTTTGTTTTGTGTTTCTGCTTCCACAGTTTTTTCTCTGGATGTGGATAGCATTTTTTCTCATAAGTTTCCCTGGATTGTGCTGTGTCATTGCATTGCTGCTAGTAGAAGAGTCCATTACATTCAATTGTGTCACAGTGTATCAGCCTCTGTGTATAATGTGCTCCAGATTTTGCTCCTTTGGCTCTGCATCAATTCCCGAAAGTCTTTCCAGTTCACATGGAATTCCTCCAGTTCATCATTCCTTTCAGCACAATTTGTTTAGCCATTCTCCAATCAATGGACACCCCCTCATTTTCTAATTTTTGCCACCACAAAAAGCACGGCTATAAATATTTTTGTACAAGTCTTTTTCCTTATTATCTCTTTGGTGTACAAAAGCAGCAGTGGTATGGCTGGGTCAAAGGGCAGACAGTCTTTTTTAAAGCCCTTTGTGCATAGTTCTGGAGTTCCTCCAGAATGGTTGGACCAATTCACAACTCCACTAATAATGTTTTAGTGTTCCAATTTTGCCACATCCCCTCCAAAATTTCCTTTGCTGCCATAAGTCTGCTAGGTGTAACATGGTACCTCAGAGTTGTTTTGTTTTGCATTTCTCTAACCAGGAGGGATTTAGAACACCTTTTCATGTGCTTGTTGATAGTTTTGATTTCTTCATCTGAGAACTGCCTATTCATATCCCTTGACCATTTGTCCATTGGGGAATGGCTTGATTTTTTTGTAAATTTGACTTAGTTCCTCATATATATGAAAAATTAAACCTTTGTCAGAGACTTTTGTTATCAAGATTTTTTCTGTTTGTTGCTTTCCTTCTAATTTTGATTACATTTGTTTTGTTTGTACAAAACATTTTAAATTTGATAAAGTCAAAGTCATTCATTTTACACTTTGTAATGTTCTCTACCTCTTGCTTGGTCTTAAATTCCTTTCTTTTCCACAAATCTGAAAGGTATACAATTCTATGTTCACCTAATTTATTTATCATTTCACTCTTTATATTTAAATCATTTACCCATTTTGAATTTATCTTGGTAAATTGCTAAGATTTTGATCTAAACCTAATTTTTCCCATGCTATTTTCCTATTTTCCCTGTGGTTTTTGTCAAATAGTGAGTTCTTGTCCCAAAGCTGGGATCTTTAGGTTTATTGAACACTAACTTGCTGAAGATGTTTACTATTAGTCTATTCCATTGATCTGCCCTTCTGTCTCTTAATAAGTACCATATTGTTTTTTTTTATTTTAAACCCTTAACTTCTCTGTATTGACTTATAGGTGGAAGAGTGGTAAGGGTAGGCAATGGGGGTCAAGTGACTTGCCCAGGGTCACACAGCTGGGAAGTGTCTGAGGCCAGATTTAAACCTAGGATCTCCCATCTTTAGGGTTGGCTCTCAATCCACTGAGCTACCCAGCTGCCCCTTACCATATTGTTTTGATAACTACTGCATTATAGTACAGTTTAAGATCTGGTACTGCTAGGCCTTCCTTCACATTTTTTTTTCATTATTTCTCTTAATAGTTTTGTCTTTGTTCTTCCAGATGAACTGTGTTATAATTTTTTCTTATTCAGTAAAAAAAGTTTTTGGTAGTTTGATAGGTATGGCACTGAGTAAGTAAACTAATTAGGGTAGAATTATCTTTTTTATTATATTAGCTCGTCCTACCCAGGAACAATGAATGTTTTTCTAATTATTTACATCCAATTTTAATTGTGTCAAAAATTATTTTGTAGTTGTGATCATATAATTCCTGTGTTTGTCTTGGTAGATAGATTCCTAAAAATTTTATATTGTCTAGAGTAGTGATGGGCAAATTACAGCCATTACATTATTCCTAATTTGATGAATACAATGAATAGGATACAATGCAATGAAACTTCAAAAGAGTTACCTTAGAAACAGACTGATAGATGAGCATTTCCTTTCCTTTGGCCCCCTCTTTAAAAAGTTTGCCCATCACTAGTTTAGAGTGATTTTAAATGGAGTTTCTTTATCTAACTCCTGCTGAGTTTTGTTTAGAAAAATGTAGAAATGGGGGGGGGCATCTGGGTTGCTCAGAGGATTGAGAGGTAGGCCTAGAGGCCTAGAGAGAGGAGGTCCTACATTCAAATCTGTCCTCAGACACTTCCTATCTGTGTGACCCTGGGTAAGTCCCTTAACCCCCATTGTCCAGCCCTTACCACTCGTCTGCCTTAGAACCAATACACAGTATTGATTCTAAGATGGAACTTTTGGATTTATATTTTTAAAAAAAATTAAAACAAAAGAAATATGTAGAAATACTGATGATTTATGTGTTTATTTTTTGCCCTACTGCTTTGCTAAAGTTGTTAATTATTTCCACAAGCCTTTTAGTTGATTTTCTGGGGTTCTTCAAGTATACCATCATATCATCTGCAAAGAGTGATAGTTTAGTTTCCTCATTGCCCATTCGAATCCCTTCAATTTTTTTTCTTCACTGATTTCTACCACTAGCTTTTCTAATACAATGTTAAATAATAGAGGTGATAATGGGCATCCTTGCTTCACTCCTGATCTTATTGGGAAGCCTTTTAATTTATCCCCATTGCAGATGATGCTTGCTGATGGTTTTAAATATACACTGTTTATTATTTTTAGGAAAGGTCTTTCTTTTCCTATACTTTTTAGTGTTTTCAATAGGAATGAGTGTTGTATTTTGTCAAAGGCTCTTCTCCATCTATTGAGATAATCATGTGATTTCTGTTGGTTTGATTATTGATGTGGCTAATTATGTGGATGGTTTTCCTAATATTAAACCATCCTTAATTCCTGATATAAATGCCACCTGGTCATAGTGGATAATCCTCGTGATAACTTGCTGTAGTCTTTTTGCTAGTATTTTATTTAAGATTTTTGCATCTATGTTCATTAAGGAGATTGGTTTGTAGTTTTTTTTCTGTTTTTGGTCTGCCTGACTTTGGAATCAGTACCATATTAGTGTCCTAAGGGTTTAGTCTTTAAGTAAAAGTGTGTCATTAAGTAAAAGTGGGATTTAGATATTTAGGCTTAGAAAAGTAGAGAGGGTGAAAGTTTTCCAGGTAGTAGAAATAATATGGAGATCTCTGCTCCATCCCTTCTGAAATTCTTGAGATATGATTCAAGGGGGACAACAAAATCAGTTTGGTTTTAAAGAGTTATTTCTCCCTTCTTTTATTTGCTGGCTTCAAATAGCTCCACCATGAGAGAAAGAGACTGATACAGTTTACAGAACTATTGACAAACTCTACTCTTTTTGCTTCCCCCCACAACTCAATTTCCATGCATTCCTTAGTTTGATAAAGGATTTTAGGATTCAGAACTGGTAAGAAATTTGGAAATCACCCAAATAAGATTCTAGGCAAAAGGAATTCATAAATACTCAGGATTAGGGAAAGATTTGCCTATCTGCCCTGAAAGAATAAATAGCCTAGAGAACCTGAAGTAAAGAAAGCCCAAACAATTACTCCTCAGAGAATCCTCTGCATTGGTGTCAGTGAGACATGGGCTCCCCAGCTGATGCTTCATGCCTTTGAAGACATTTAGTTTAGTCTATAAATACTTATAACTCTCTAGTTTTAAAGTCTTGAAGACTTAAACTTGTGAGCCATATTGTTTTGTGTTGTTAGAAGGAGATTCTTCTCTATACGAAAAAATAACATAAATACTAATAAATACTAACATTTTAGATTGGGGTTTTAGGACAAGTGCTTTTCTGTATATCATTAATAGATTAATCATTACAACAAGGCATCTACCATTCCATAACTTTCATTTGTTGCTATGAATGTCTTAGGTATTGGACATGGTGGGTGGCAAGGATTAGTGTTCTTTAGCTGAAAAGGCTTATTTATTTGTCTTAATGAAGCTAGAGGATGGGGTCTACAACACTGATTAATATGGGCACCTATGACATTGGCAGATATGACAAGTATAATTGAAATCACTGTCTTCTGAGCTTGAAATCAAACTCTTTAGATATGACCATGAACCTCACTTTTAGCTAAATTTCTGTTGGATTTTTTGAAGGACTTTTGGTTTGGACTCTGCCTATATCTAGTTCACCTCTTCTCACTTCTGTTCTAGTTCAACTATTTTTCAGTCCAATCTTTAATTGAGTAAGATACTGCCCTTTCACATGTGAACAGTTTTGTTGTTTAAGGGGAAAGAAAGAAGAACATCTATGTAAGAAAAATAATAAAATCTACTTGTGAAGAAACAATTTATCAGAAAAAATATTGATTATATATAATAGCACAGACGTTCTGAGGAACAGAGAACTGCTTCTGAGATGAATATATTGAGAGAATATATTTGGCAACGACTAAGGTAATGATGGCAGCAGGGCATTGTGGAGTATCATACCCAGAGTGTGGGCTCATTTGTATGTTACTATTTTTTAGAGTTTTAAAGTTCATAATGAACAAAATTATAAATCAAATAACTGTTGAGGGTCTACAGAAATATTATTTCTTGAATTATACTCATAAGGTAAAGATGTGTTACATTGATCACAGAGGAGCCTCTGATCTGAGACATCAGAGGAAGTTAAGAAGGCAGTAGGAGCTGGTTAAAAACCGACAGGGAGGTGATTAAGAAGCCAGCTGGAATAGAAGCTCTGAGAAGGGATAGGACTAGAGAGTTAGAATAATGTGCATAAGGAGGAAGATAAGTGGCTATGTAGATTGAGAGCCAGATCTAGAAACAGGAGGTCCTAGCCTCAGATACTTCCTGGCTATGTGGAACCCTGGACAGTCATTTAACCCTTATTGCTCTTCTGCCTTGGAACCAATACACAGTATTGATTCTAAGATAGAAGGTAATGGTTTTAAAAGAATAAAAGAATAATGAGCAGGTGAGTAATCTTAAATATAGGAGGAGTCACAAGAACTAGGGTACAGAAATCATAGAAGGCCTCCAGTTAAGATAGCTGAGTCTTCAATTGCTTTACTAGGAATTTGATGATTAGAGAGAGGTATTGCTTTTCTAATTAGCTGGAGGAGCTAGTGGAAGTTCATTCTTTGGCTTAGACTTGCATCCTGCTAATTTCTGGAAAGCTATCAAGGCTGTTGCTTTCTTATGCTATCCAAAACCTGAGAAAGGGAAAGCCTTTCAATGTGTCAGGATCTATTCTCCTCTCTGGCTTGAGATGGAGAAAAAGAGAGAAAAATAGGCGGGGCATGTGATTGGATATGAGGTGTGTTTTCGTGAGAGAAGAGGCCTCAGAGCTAATTGAAAAAAGCAGAATCTCCTGCTATTTGTGCATTTGAAGGAACTTGGTAGTTCTGATGTTTAAGAGAATAGCTTGGCACTGAAATAGTTTAATCCTTTTTTTCTTGTTGGTCTTTTTAGTATGACTGCAATTTTGTCATTTCTTCACTGGCTTCAGGACAGAAGAAGCAAGGACTTTGCCTAAAGTAAAATAGTAAGGACTAAAAGGAGATCAGCTTCCAGAGAAGTGAGCTTCATGTGGTACAAATTGTTCCTGGAGGGGCCGAAGACATCAAGACTTGAAATTGAGTCTTGTTCAGAGAACCTGCGTTTCCCTATGAGATTCAAGGGGGAAAATTCCTAGAGTTTCAAAGAAATGTTTTCTGTTTGAGGTCTGAGATTAGAGGATGTAAGAATGATGTTCTAATGCCAGCACTCTCTTAGTTCAGTATTGTTACTGAGAGAAAACAAAGTCCATGAAAGTCATCAAACATTTAACACAAGGAGGTTTACTTGCCCTAACTGCAAGAATAAACAAGAATATAGTGGCCCTTAGCTTCTCTAGATGTAGCCCTTCTCATCTCTACATGACATCTAATCTGGTCATTGAAAGGGTACAAGATTTCTTCCATGGAATTAAAAATCTGCCAACTACAAGGAGCCTAGATTCCATGTACCTGGGACTTTATATGCTCTCGGATGACAAGGAAGTCAAATCAAGGAAGCAGGATCCAACTACATTAAGTCAATTAGATCCCAGGGGCAGCTTTGTCTTCTTTTAGGTAAAGTTTTCCCATGGTGTGGATGGGAGGAAAGAAGGAAAAGCTGATATATATAAAGGAATTTAAAGATAATGATTGGTCAGTTTGTTAAGAAGCTTGTCTCCTGGAAGTATAACTAATATCTTCTGAAAGCTAACAGCAAGAGTTGCAGAGGATAATGATTCAGCTGGTAATAAAATGACCCCCTGATAGAATGGAGCAGTGTTGGGGAACAGTAGGCAATACCTACTGAGAAAAATGGGCACAGTGGATAGAAAGCCAGACCTAGAGTCAGGAAGACTGAATCAAATCTGGTCTCAGATATTTAGTAACTGTGATCTGGCATAAGTCAATTAACCCTGTTTGCTTCCCTTTTGTCATCTATAAAAATGAGCTGGAGAAGAAAATGGCAAACCATTCCTGTATCTTTGCCAAGAAAACTAAAAATGGGGTCACAAAGAATTAGACACTACTGAAATGATTAAATAGTAACAACAACAAAAAGAAAACTTTTCTGGTTTTGATTCATGTGAGTCTGGATGCTTGGAAAGGAAGCTGAGGGACTTCCCTTGGGTAGATGTGAGATATCAAAATTCCCAGATCATCTAGGTGGAAGGCAATTGAACCCTGGGGTAAAGTGAGAGTTTCTCAAAGTGGATCTGAGGGCATGCAAATTTAAAAACTAGAAAGTCAACAAATTAAAGATCCCCAGATGAAAACTAAATTAGAGATTATAAAAATTAAGGGACAAATTAATAAAATTGAAAGTAAAAGAACTATTGAATTAATAAATAAGACTAGAAGCTGGTACTTTGAAAAAACAAATAAAATAGATAAAGTACTAGTTAATCTAATAAAAAAGGAAAGAAGAAAACCAAATTAATAGTATCAAAGATGAAAAGGGAGATCTCACCTCTAATGAAGAGGAAATTAAGGTAATCATTAAAAACTATTATGCCCAATTACATGGCAATAACTATGGCCATCTAGGTGATATGGATGATTATTTACAAAAATATAAATTGCCTAGATTAGCAGAAGAGGAAATAGAATATTTAAATAATCCCATATCAGAAAAAGAAATTGAATAAGCCATCAAAGAACTCCTAAGAAAAAATCCCCAGGACCAGATGGATTCACAAGTGAACCCTATCAAACATTCAAAGAACAACGAATTCCAACACTATACAAACTATTTGACATAATAAGCAAAGGACTTCTATCAATTCCTTTTATGACACAAATATGGT
The DNA here is from genome assembly GCF_016433145.1 of Gracilinanus agilis. NCBI lineage: Eukaryota > Metazoa > Chordata > Mammalia > Didelphimorphia > Didelphidae > Gracilinanus > Gracilinanus agilis. Next base: position 392,953,706 of record NC_058133.1, on the reverse strand, counting down.
ACTGATTCCAAAGTCAGGCAGATCAAAAACAGAGAAAGAAAACTACAGACCAATCTCCTTAATGAACATAGATGCAAAAATCTTAAACAGAATACTAGCAAAAAGACTCCAGCAAGTGATCACAAGAGTTATTCATTATGATCAGGTGGGATTTATACCAGGAATTAAAGGATGGTTTAATATTAGGAAAACCATCCATATAACTGACCATATCAACAAGCAAACAAACAAAAATCACATGATTATCTCCATAGATGCAGAAAAAGCCTTTGACAAAATACAACGCTCATTCCTATTGAAAACACTAGAAAGCATAGGAAAAGAAAGGCCTTTCCTAAAACTAATAAACAGTACATATTTAAAACCATCAGCAAGCATCATCTGCAATGGGGATAAATTAGAAGCCTTCCCAATAAGATCAGGAGTGAAACAAGGATGCCCATTATCACCTCTATTATTTAACATTGTACTAGAAACACTAGCAGTAGCAATCAGAAAAGAAAAAGAAATCGAAGCTATAAAAATAGGCAATGAGGAGACCAAGCTATCATTCTTTGTAGATGATATGACGGTTTACCTAAAGAATCCTAGAGAATCAACTAAAAAGCTAGTAGAAATAATCAACTTTAGCAAAGTTGCAGGAAACAAAATAAACCCACATAAATCATCAGCATTTCCTATATATTTCCAATACATCTCAGCAGCAAGAGTTAGAGAGAGAAATTCCTTTTAAAATCACCTTAGACAACAATATAAATACTTAGGAATCTCTCTACCAAAGCAAACACAAGAATTATATGAACACAACTACAAAACACTTTCCAAACAATTAAAACTATATCTAAACAATTGAAAAAACGTTAATTGCTCATGGGTAGGATGAGCTAACATAATAAAAATGATAATCCTACCCAAATTAATTTACTTATTTAGTTCCATACCTATCAAACTACCAAGAAACTTTTTTACTGAATTAGATAAAACTATAACAAAGTTCATTTGGAAGAACAAAAGATCAAGAATATCAAGGGAAATAATCAAAGTGGACCTGAGTCTTCCAGGTTTGGTGAGAGAGGTGCCAAAGGCATCTGAGTTTCTATCAGGGACTCTCTCTAAATGTGGATGACTCTAATGTAATGGATTATATTTCAAGGAGGAAGTGTTCACTCTGTCACTTGGAAAACACAGACTTTGGGCTTTATCCATTAGTCTATATTTTACTGTGAGCAGTGAACCAGAGCTAGAGGTATAGCTAAAGTTCATGAGAAAAGGAAAGGGGTGAGTCAAGGGTAATATATAGTATCACACTTGGTTAATCTAATTTGTGCTTGAGAGTGTGCCTTCAAGATTTCTTCTAGTTCTTCTTCTCTGCAATGCTACCTAGGGAGGACTCTGATTTTTAGCAATGTGTTTAAAAGCATATATGTAACCATCATCACCTTTCATATAGACTAAATTTGGAAGGGATGTCTAATTTTTAGCAAGTAAGATTGGGATCCAAAAAGTATTTTTCTTGGAAAGATTCTTGGAAAACAGAAACTTAACTGATGATGGGGGAGTGAGATTTGGGGATGGGTGATAAATTTTCCCCAAGGGAAAATTACAGGTCATTCTATAGTACTTGGACTCCCCCAAGAAAGAGGAACAATCTATGCAAAGCAAAGTGGCAGCTGTAATAGGTCAAAGGTAAAAGGAAAAAATAGTGAGAGTTGGATATGGAGCAGTCTTAAAGGTAGGAATGGGAATGGCTGCCTCCAGCTCTGGCTGATTGGTGGGTGACAAAAGAAAGGAATAAGGCAGAGGTCAAAACTGATATTACCTATGGTCTATGCTAGTCTGGGACCAGAGAGGGAGGGTCTGCTCTGACCCTTGCCCAGAGAACCAATCTCTTTTGTGCAAAAATAAATGAGTCAATGGGTCCACATAAGCTCCTGGCATAAAGAGAGTGGAAGAAAGCACTCAGGTAATAGCAAAAGGTGGCAAGAAGACCCCTAATCCCCAGCACCCAATCATTCTCCAGAAGCAAGACAACTCAATAGTCCCAGACCTATAGAAGATATAGGTTCCAATTCTCCAGTCAGTATAAAACACTCCTGGTTTAGGAGGTGTTGGTTGGCTCTCAGCACAGGAAGAAACAGTAAAGAACACTACAAATGACACAAAACAGGTAAAGGAGAGACAGCCCTCCTCAGTGATGGAATCCTTTGCTTCTATAAAAGAAGAGGTAGAGCAGGACAATCCTTGATCAAATTGAAGAATTGTTTTTTTTAATTACCTGTTGACAAAACATAAAGTAATTCTTTAAAAAACATGATAATACTCTCAATCGTTACCATATGTAACATGTTTGGGGGAGGATTTGTGTAGTATTTCTTTGCTTTCCAATAGTTTAAAAATCTATAAAATGAAGATATTAAAAATAAAACTAGAAAAAATGTCAGCTACTATTTAAAATTCCTCACTAAAGGAAGATACTCAGATGAAAAGGTTTGCATGATCAAAAATAGCAGTGACACATTTTCATGAGCATGATTAGTCTTATCTATAAGAGGTTACATTAGAGGAGTTAGTATTTTTAAAAATGAACTATTGGGTTGTGTACTAAATAACTAAGTAACAAGAGTAAAAGATGGTCAAATTATAAATTATTTGAAATATGTGGCAGATGTGTGTATATATGTAGGGGTATTGGGTATGTTTATGTAGGTATGTATGTGTATAAGTATATACCTGCCCTTGGACAAGTAATTTCTTGTCTCTGGGACCATAGTTTCCCCTTCTATGAAATGAAGGGGTTGGGCTAGATGATCTCTAACATTTCTTCCAGATACTACATTATACTTTGATAGAAGGATTGACTTCAATATACTCTTCCTAAAGGTATCTTGAGGAGACAACAAGAATTATGTAACCATGGAAAAAAATTAAAAATTAAAAAAATAAAAATAAAACTATATTTCTACTTGTTTTCTATAAGTTGCTCCTCTTTGCATATGCTTTAGTCATGCATTTTCCTTATCTTTGGGCTTTATGACTTGTGACCTCCATCTGCCTACTCTCCCTCAAGCTACTGGATATATTTAGGGGTAATCTGTAAGACAATAATCTGTCTTCTTGAATATCATCATGATGAAAAATTTTCCTTTGGCATCTAGGCAGCTAAATGGCTACATGGAGCACAAGACGGGGAATCAGGAACACATGACTTAAAATCCTGCTTCTGATACTTACTAGCTGTCCGATACGGACCACTTAACCTCTCTGCCTCATTTTTATCATCAATAAAATGGGCATAGTAATAGCACCCATTTGTCAAGGACATTGTAAGGATCAAATAAAATAATATTTGTAAAGCATTTCTGAAACATTGAAACTTCACAGGCATGCTATCATTATTATTATTAGTTACCAGGAAAATTAGTTAAAATGAGTGGCCCTTTTCATGGGAAAAGGGATGGGTCATGTACAGCTCCCTTCTTAGCTAGTTTTCTGGTGACTCCTGAGGTCCCTGAGGCTTATAGTTCCTGTCTCCTTCCCCACCCACCTAAGAGTGTTTTCAATTCCCATTTCCCTGCTAGGCAGATATGATGCTTGTCCCAAGTGAAAAAATTTGACTCATTAAAGCTCTGGGTTGAAACAGTCAACTGAGTCAAATAAGAAATAAATGTAAAGTCCTACTTTGGGGTCCAAAAAATTAACTATACAAGAAATGAATGGCTATATTATCTAACCATCAGTTTACATTAAAAAAAGGCCTAAGGATTTTAGCAATTTGTAAAGGCAAGATTTCATCAACTGTATTAATGTAGGAACCAAAAAAGTTAATTCAATCTTGAGCTGTTTCCAGAGGGGGAATGTTGTGAGGAAGGTTATTTAGTTGTTAGCTTAGTATTAGACCTAACAGGAAGGGCTGGAGAATTCCAAATGGAATGAAGAAGCAGGAAGTGTTTTCTTGCTCACTGAGAGAGACTCCATGGTGGTTGGGGCAAGCTCCAAGGAGACACCAGTTTACAGTGATCCTGTGGAAAGACCGTCACCTACTTGTGGGAGATTTTGGTAGAGACTGCTAATCCCAACCTGAGTTGCAGGTCAACTTGGGCTGGGTCAGCTCCCAGAATCTACCCACCTGGAAGAGTACAGCAGGTGGTCCTGGAGGAGCAGAAACACCACTGGAGTGAGACTGAACACTACTGTGAAGATATCCACTTCAATCCTGCTTTTCTCTGGGCCCTGTCTTGCTTAAGTCTCAGTTAGTATAGATAAGTCCCTTCCCTGACCCTGGGTTTGCCCTTAGTCTGAAGAGAGTAGTAACCCCCATTCCCATCCTTTATCTTAGTTGTTGTCCCTGATTAAAAGTGTTATAAAAATCTTGCCTTTACTTTTTTGGTTTCCATAGGCCTAGTCTAGATACTGTAGTGTGGCAGTTGGGCCTAACTGTCACTTCAGTAACAGTTACCTCCTAGTAGTTAAGGTCTCCCTACCTTGTTTGGTCCTGTCATCTGTCATTCCTATCACCATCACACCCTTCTGGACCCACATTTTAATATTTAAGCCTACTTCCCTTGGATATTCCCCATTACAGAAAATAATAGTCTTATTGTACTCTACTCTCCTCAAATCATATCTAGGGTATTTTGTCGTATTTTTGGTGCCACATCATAGGAAAGATATTGTCCACCTTGAAGGTGTCCAAAGAAGGGTGAGGAAGTTAAAACCATGTCATATGAGTATCAGTTGAATGAACTGACAATGTTTAGCCTGAAGAAGAGAAGATGTAGGGAAGAAATGGTAAATATTTTCAAACAATTGGAGGGCTGCCATTTGGAAGAAGGTTTAGACTTACTTATTGGGAATGGAAGTTCATCTTTGAAGTATGACTCTCTAGGAAGAGGAATTTCCAAAAGACTGCAATTAATAAGGATTTTGTTGGATTGTGATTCTGACCCTTCACCAGCAGTTAAGGGATGGAAGTGATAGAAGACTGAATCTATGATCAGAAAGCTTGAGGTCAAAGTTGGCCTCAGACACTTACTAGATGGGCAAGTCACCTTACTTCTGTCTGCATTAGCTTTTTTTAATCTATAAAATGGGGATAATAAGAACATCTCCCATGATTGTGATGGAGATCAAATGAGATCAAATTTACAAAGCACATTGTAAATCTTAAAGCATTACCAAGGGTTAGCCGTCATTATTTCACATCAAATCAACATACAAACAATTCATACCAGTGGGAACATTCTTAGTTGAATATACTAGCAAAAGTATGCGCTTTTTTTTTAAAACTCCTTTTATACCCTGCTTACTAATTGGGTCCCCAGAAGAGATTCTATGAGTGAAAATGATGGCAGATACAATTCTGTTCATTCATTGCTTCACACACTGCATCAGTTGAGTTCATACTACCTACTTGGCAGTTTCAAAGAAATCTTTGCTTGTTGACTGTGTTCAGGTAGTTGAAATGTCTCAGCATATCTTTTTTCTGCTTCTGCTCATTCCTGTGTGTACATTGACTGTGAGCATTGCCAGCTATGACATTTATTCTACTCTGCCCCAGAGAGTAAAATTAAAACCAATAGGAGATCTTCAATTGCTACAAAGAAGAACCTTCTAGCAATTATGTCTATATAAAAATATATCTATATAAATTATATCTATATAAAAATATATAAAAATAAAATGAGCTGCCTTATGAGACAGTCAACAAGCACTTATTAAGTTCTTACATTGTACTATGCATCGTGCTAGCTATACAAAGTTAAAAGTGAAATCTGTCCTCAAGGAGCTCACATTCTAATAGGGGAAACAGACAGGTAAGTGTATATGTTAGATATAGACAATGCAAATGTAAGGGAATTTCACTGGGCATGAAGGAGAGAGGGATTTGAAAAGGTCTCTTTCAGAAGGATGATGTTTGAACTGATTCTTTTTTACAAAAATATTTTTCCATGTTTCCATATCTCATTTTCTTTCTCTCCCCTCTTCCCTTCCCCTCCCAGGTCCAATAAACACTACCAATGGGTTATACAAATTGAACTGATTCTTAAAGGAGGCCAAGGAAGCCAAAAAGTAGAGGTCCAGGGAGAGATTATAATAGGTATATAACTTCATTTTTCACAGCCGGTGAAAGGGAAAATGGCGTGCTGAATGTGAAGAGGAAAAAGATGGCCAATGAGAATAAATCTGAGAAGCAGGGGGATCCTCATTTCATAGATCTCCAAGTAGAAGCAGCACAATCCGTGAGGATAATCTGAATAATTTTAAGGTTCAGAAAAATAATTTTTTTAAAAAAGAAAAGAATGTTTTCTTCAATCCACATTCATGTTGTTTTGAAATGATCCATTACATATACACACATACATATGTACATATACACAGACACATATATCTACATGGGAGTGGGTGTGAACATGTATATATATACATATATATATATATATATGTGTGTGTGTGTGTGTGTGTGTGTATAATATATATGTTGTTTAATCTAGCTGCAAACTTCGTGCTGATGTCCTCCCGGTAATTGCCTAACTGTACTAGCCCCATGATTCTTTGATGTGCTCAATAGTGCATCGCAGAGAGTTTGGATGGTAATTATATAGCTTGTAACAATTCATTGATCAGTTTCCCATAGGCTATTGCTTTCCCATTGGAAGTTATGAATCTTCTATTTCTCCAGATTTCGGTTAAAGAATGAACTACACCAAAAGCATATTTTGAGTCTGTGTATATGTTAACAAATCTGCCTTTAGCTATCTGGAGAGCTCCTGTTAATGCTGTTATTTCGAGCTGAGATGTTTGGCTCGAAGTGCTGTGAACCTGCATATACATATTTATATATATGAATGAGGTGAGTGTGTGTGTGTATATATATATATATATATATATATATATA
>NC_058133.1:392785452-392916989 GCF_016433145.1 Gracilinanus agilis | reverse complement strand
GAAGGAAGGAAGGAAGGAAGGAAGGAAGGAAGGAAGGAAGGAAGGAAGGAAGGAAGGAAGGAAGGAAGGAAGGAAGGAAAGAAGGAAGCAAGGAAGGAAGGAAGGAAGGAAGGAAGAAAGGAAGAAAGAAAGAAAGAAAAATAGATAGATAGATAGATAGATAGATAGATAGATAGATAGATAGATAGATGGATAGGTGGATAGATGGGTAGATAGATGGCTGGCTGGCTGAATGGATAGCTGGATAGCTAGATGCGATGGATGGATGGATGGATAGTTGGATAGATAGATAGATAGATAGATAGATAGATAGATAGATAGATAGTAGGTAGATAAGATAGATACTAAATAATCTTATCTGTGAATGTTATTCCCCTAGTCCTCATTAGACTTTGACCTCTTGGAGGACAGAGACCATTTTGTTTCCTTTCTTGGTATCCCCTGTGATTAGCTCAGTGAGTGTCACATAGAAAACACTTGATCAATCTGTATCGACTGATACTTTGAATGTGTTAGAGAAAAGATCCAGGAGAAATTAGAGAAATGAAAGATAAAAAAGTTTATGAGTTTAGACCAGTGATGGGCAAACTATGGCCATTGGGCCAGATGCAGCCCCCTGAAATATTCTATCTAGATGATGACATTATTCCTAATCTGACGAATACAATGAGTAGGATACAATACAATGAAACTTCAAAAGAGTTGCCTTAGAAACAGACTGAGAGATGAGCATTTCCTTTCCTTTGGCCCCCTCTTTAAAAAGTTTGCCCATCACTGATTTAGACAAAACATTACTACTTCCTGAATTAGCTACAGCTAATGTAAAAGACAGAGGTATAATGTATATGGAGGGAAGTGTAAGTGAAGACTGGAGAGGTAGGAAGGGGTCAGTTTGTGAAGGGCTTTGAAAGCCAAACAAAATATTAAATTTGGTCCTTGAGGTAATAGGGAGCCACTGGAGTTAAATTAGTTGGAGAGGGCAACATATTTAGACCTAGGATCTCAGAAGATTAATTTGGTAGCTGAGTAGAGGATGGACTGAAGTGGGAAGAAATTTGAGACAGGAAGTCCAACCTGTACAGTCTTGTAGTAGGATTGTAGATAGGACTGAGAGAGTAAAGGCCTGTATCAAGATGGCACCTATGCTGGAGGAAAGAAGGGGACATATATACAAGAGATGCTATAGAAGTAGAAATCACATGATTTGGCAACAAATCCCAATCTGTGTGAGGTGAAAGAATGGAGTGTTGATTGAGGATGACTCTAAGGTTGTGAGCCTGAGTACCTGGGAAAATGGTGAAACATTTCTCAGGTGTTTTGTTTTTTTTTTCTTTAATGTTAGATTTTGACAATAGGCTAGATGTTAGAAAAGAATAGGAGAAACTAAGGATGTAGTGAGACACATGACAACACATGAAGGACACATGTCCTTCAAATTAGAGAAAAGAGGATCTACTTTTTAAATTTCCTTAACTCACAATTAATTCTTCCTGATTTCATTTCTGGGAGAGATATTGGATTGTTCAGGGGTAGCTAAGTAGTGCAATGGATAGAGTGCAGGACCTTAAGACTGGAATATTTCTCTTCCTAATTCAAATCTGGCCTCAGACACAAGCTATATGATTGAGCAAGTCACAACCCCAATTGCCTAACCTTTACCACTCTTCTGTCTTAGAACTAAAACTTGGTATGGATTCTAAGACAGAAGGTAAGGGTTTTTAAAAAAAGAAAGAAAAATGACTAAACAACAACTAGATTATTCAGATTTGCACCAAATGCTAACCTTTATATACCCACAGGAGGAGTTAATGTGGTCTGTAAAAGCTGTGGACTTTTATTTTTTTGGTTTTTGGAAAAAAAGCCAGAAGTCTGTGGCAGATTTCATTCTTGGAGCAGTGAGATGTCTTTGTTGATTTCTTGAACCAAATACTGAATGGTTAAACTAGACACTCTCTAAAGTCCCTCCCAATTCTAACATTCTAATTCTGTGATCTCTAAGATACACGCACACTTTAATTCTTATGGGAAGCAAGCATAGTGATTATGCCTAGATACTGTCCTGGCTACTCTTTGTCACAACTGATGAAGATTTTGTTCCACATAGACTTTTCTCCTTAATAAGGTGTGAAATTTCCTTGAAAAGTTAATTATTTGATAAGAAGGGGAGGGAATAAGCATTTATAAAGTACCCTCTATGTGTCAGGCACTGTGAAAAGTGCTTTTTACAAACATTACCTCATTTGATCCTAACAACAACCCAGGGAGGCAAGTGCTATTATTATCCCCTTTTATAGCCAGGAAACTGAAACAGACAAAGGCTGAGTGACTTGTCCAGTATCATTTGGTATCTGGGATGAGTTGAGCTCAGATCTTCCAGATTCCAATGCTTTGCCCATTGACCATCAGATCCCTTAAAGTGTGAATTCCTCACCCTTTTTTTCCACCTGAATTGAGGACAATTGATTTAATCAAACATTTCTGACATTGGAAGGTGAAGATCTGGAACAGAGACATAATAGGGTGGGGAGTAGGTGACACTTCGATTTCTATCTCTGGATTGAAGCCCACACAGTCTCATAGTCATGTAAGGAACAGTGGACATGAATGAAATCAGTGCCAAGAATGACAAAGGACCAAATACTGGAGCAGGAATATGAACTAGCAACAGTGGAGTGGCAGTTACAGACTTGAAGAGGCATTTCCATGGACCAAGCAGAGGAGTTTCTGGTCCAAGTAAGAGCTAGAATAGAGGAACATCCAGGAACAGAACTACAGTGGGAAGGTACTTGCTAATTTGTTGTTTGCTCTGGCTACAGTTGCAGGTATGGCATGGAGGGAAAGGGGGATCAGGGAGGAAGAGGTTAATTCTTCTGTCAACCTCAAGTATTTTTTTTCCCTTTATGGTTAGGAAGAGCCATTCATAATAGTACTCTGTTAGAAGTTAGAAGGACTATATTGATCTGGGGAGGTTTGTTTCACTTTCCTAGGGCTGGAGGATTATGTTTTATCAGACTAAATAAAATCTACCTTATTCAACGATTTTGTTACCTTGAATGCTTATGTGAGAGCTAAGAGTGGATAGCTGATCATGTTCAGAGCAATAAATTCTAAGAATTGTGATATCTAACCAAATGTAATAGACTTTTCTACTAGTAGCAATGCAATGACTCAGGATAATCCAGAGGAATTTAGGAGAAAGAACACTATCCACGTCCAGAGAAAGAACTTTGGGAACAGAAATGCATTAGAAAAATACATAATTGATCATTTAGTTCGATAGGGATATGATTGGGGTTTTGATGTTAAAGAATTGCTCTACTGCAAGTATGAATAACATGGAAATAGGTTTTGAAGAATGATACATGTATAACCCAGTGGAACTGCTTGTCGGCTTTGGGAGTGGCGGGGTGGTGGTGGTGGTGATGGGGTGGGGTGGGGATCATGTAAACATGGAAAAATATTCTAAATAAAAATTTAAAAACATAAATAAAATTGTTTATTGTTTCTATGACTTGTTCTTTCATTTATTCATTCTTTAAAATTAAATTATTTAGTCTAATTAATTTTATTGTGTTGCTATGGTCCTTTATTAAATGTAATTTTTATTGCATTGTGTTCTGAAAAGGATGCATTGAATACTTCTGCTTTTCTGCATTAAACAATAAAAATTTTATATCCTGATATGTGGTCAATTTTTGTAAAAGTATTATGAGCTGCCAAGAAAAAATGGATGTTCCTTTTCATTCCTGTTCAGTTATCTCCAAATATCTATCATTTGATAGATAGCTTACCTAAGATTTTTTTATCTCTTTGACTTTTTTCTTATTTATTTCTTTTTGGTTAGATTTATCTAGTTTTAAGAGAAAAAGGTTAAATCCTCTCATTATTATAGCTGTGCTATCTATTTCTACCTGTAACTTTATTTTTTATTTTTAAATTAAATTTTATTTTATTTCCCCCCAATTACATGTAAAAATAGTTTCCAACATTTAAAAAAGAATATTGAGCCTCAAAATCTCTCCCTCCCTTCCCTCCAACCCCACCCAACTCCATTAATATGGTAAACAATCTCATACAGATTTTACTTATGATATCATGTAAAACATTTTTCTATATTGATCATTATTTTGTGGAAGGAAACAAAAATTAAAAAGAAAATGAGAAAAGTTTGCTTTGGTCTGGATTCAGATCCTATGAGTTCCTTTCTTCTGGAAGCAGATGGGCATTTTTATCATAAGTCCTTTGGGATAATTTTGAATCATTGTATTGCAGATAATAGCTGTTATTCACAGTGGTTCGTCATATAGTTTTCCTGTCACTGTGTACAGTGTTTTCTTGGTTCTGCTTATTTCATTTGACTTCAATTTATGTAAGTTTTTCCAAGTTTTTCTGAGCTCCTTTTTTTAAAAAAAATTAAGATATTTTATTTTCCCAATTACATATAATAATAATTTTCAACATTTTTTTGAAAGTTATAAGATCCAAACCATTTCTTTTCCTCCCTTTCTTACCCCACTAGAGATGCGTAAGCAATTTGATCTGGGCCATTCATATATTATCATGCAAGACACTTCCATATTGGTCATTGTTGTAAGGGCACACTCATGCAAAACTAAAACTCCAAGTAAAACCATAAATAAACTAATGTGAAATATAGTAAGCTTTGATCTTCATCTATCTGTCTCCAACAATTCTTTCTCTGGAGGTGGATAGCATTAAATGTCATAAGTCCTTCATAATTGTCCCAGATCATTGCATTTCTGAAAGTAGCCACGTTTTCACAGTTGATCATTGTACAATATTGCTGTTACTGTGTACAGTGTTCAGTTCATGTAAGTCTTTCCAGGTTTCTCTGAGCCCCTTCTGCTTGTCATTTCTTATTGCATGATAATATTAGAATGGTATTGCTGGGTCAAAGAGTATTTATATAGTTTTTTAGCCTTTTGGGCATAGGTCCTAATTGATCTCAAGAATGACTGAATCAGTTCATAACTCCTCCAACAGTGCGTTTGTGTCTCAATTTTCCCATATCCCCTCCAAGTTTTGTCATTTTCCTTTTCTGTCCTAATAGCCAATCTGATTGGTTTGGGGTGGTACTTCAGAGATGTTTTAATTTGCATGGTTCTAAATAATGGTGATTTAGAGCATTTTTTTTAAAAATCTGGATATAGAGAGCTTTAATGACTTTGAAAATTGCTTGTTCACATCCATTGACCATTTATCAAATATGGAATGATGTATATTCTTATATATTCAACTCATTTCTCCATGTACTTGAGAAATGAGGCCTTTATTATTAGAGATACTTGTAAAATTTTTTGCTTTATTATGATTATTATATGTTATTCTCTAGATAATTTATCCTTATTTAGTTTCTGACTTCTACCACCCCCAATCTGCCCTCTTTTCTGTGAGCCCCACCCCTCTTCTCTTATATCCTTCCTTTCCTTGTATTTTGTAGGTAAGATAGCTTTCTATACCTTCATTGAGACAATTCCAATGACACTAAGATTCACATATTCTCCCTCCCTCCCTCCCCCATCTCTTCTCTTCTACTATACTCTTTCATGTCTCTTTTATGTGTGACAATTTTATTCCATTATAATTTTCCATTCCCTCTCTTCCCAATGCACTCCACTTTTGCATACCTTAATTTTATTTTTTTAAGTCTTATCCCATCATATCCAACTCTCACCCTTGGTTTTTATCTATGTTTATTCCTTTTAACTGCCCTAATAATGACAAAGTTGGTGTTACAAGAATTCTCTGCCCATGTAGGTATATACATAGTTTATCAATTTCTCTTTCTTGTTTATCTTTTTATGCTTCTATTGAGTCTTGTATTTATTTGACAATTAAATTTTACATTCAATTCTGATCTTTTCATCAGGGATGTTTGAAAGCCCTCTATTTCACTAAATACTCATTTTTCTCCCTGAAGCATTATGGTCAGTTTTACCTGGTAAGTGATTCTTAGCTGAAGTTCTAGCTCCTTTGCCCTCTGGAATATCATATTCCAGGCCCTCTAGTCCTTTAGTGCAGAAGCTGCTAAATCTTGTGGCTTAATGACATTTGAGTTTTTTCTTTTTGGCTGCTTGCAATATATTCTCCTTGACCTGAGAGTTATAATATTCCTGGAAGTTACTCTTTTGCAATCTCTTTCAGGAGGCTAGTGGTGGGTTCTTTCAATTTCTATTTTGTTCTCTGATCCTAGAATATCAGAGTTGTTTTCCCTGATAATTTCTTGAAATATAATAACTAAGCTCTTTTTTTTTATCAAGGCTTTCAAATATTTCAATAGTTCTTAAATTATCTCTCTGAATTATTTTCCAGGTTAGTTGTTTTTCCAATTAAATATTTCACATTTCTATGATTTTTAAAATTTTTTTGACTTTGATTATTTCTTGATGTCTTATGGAGTTATTAGTTTCTACCTACCCATTGTAAGTTTTAGTACATGATTTTTTGAGTGAGCTTTTAGCTTTTGTACCATTTTTTCCATTTGTCCAATTTTACTTCCGAAAGAGTATTTCTCCTCAGAAAATTTTTGTACCTCCTTTTCCATAGAACCAGTCCTGCCTTTCAAGATGTTATTCTCTTCTATGTATTTTAGTATATCTTTTATTTTTCCATTTGGCCTATTCTATTTTTTAAGGAACTCTTCTCTTCATTGGATTAAAATTTTTTTTCTTCTTCCCAATTTTTCTTCTTCCTCTTTTATTTGATTGTTACAATCCTTTTTAATCTTCTCCACTAAATATTTTTGGGTTTGAGAGCATATTTTGGAGGCTTTGGGTACAGCAGTATAGACTTTGTTTTCTTTTGAGTTCACATTTTGGTCTTCCCTGTCATCAAAATAACCTTTTTCATTGAGTTTCTTTTTTGTTGTTGTTTTCTCATTTTCCTGCTTTTTTCTTTTCTTTAAATTGAAAAAAAATGTTAAAGTTGGGCTCTGTAACTGTGGTAAAGGGAACATTATTTCAAAATTCAGGCTCTTCATGTAGGTGCCTTCAGAGCTAGTTCTGGGATCTACTGTTTTCAGTTCTTCTAAAGTGGTATGATATAAGGAGAGGTGTGTTTAATAGTCTCTCAGCCTATGATCTGATCTGTGAGTCACCTCAATTTTTTCTGCTCAGAACGGGGACTACAGTCCCCTGATACTCTGTGGCTGCAAGCACCAGTGTCTGCTACTGCTCCTCCTTACTCTGAGATCCTGCCCTCCCCCACAGACTGGGACCTACTTCTGTATATTGTCAATGAGCTAAGATTCTTGCACTTAGAACCAGCAAGACACTCCACCCTCCCCCATGATCTCCTTTTCAGCAGTTGTCTGATTTCTCCATCCCTTTACTATCTATGGATGAGAGCTCTAGAAGCCTTTGCTGCTGCTTCAGCAGTTCCCAAGGTCTATTGCTTTGGTAGCACTCATCCTGGAGTGATATACTCCACCACTGCTACTCAGGTGCACAAGATCTCTTCTCCTGGCCTTCTAAGTTATTTTGGGCTAAAAAATTATTTCATCTTATCTTTTTCTGATTATGCTGCTCCAGAATTCCTTTTGGGATTTTATCATAGTTATATCATAGTTTTTTGGAAGGTAATTTGGTAGAGATCAGATGGGTCCATGTACCTTATCTGCAAGAGGTGATGGCCACAGGTGCATTTATCTTTCCTATTAATTGCTATTAAAATTTAAAAAAAATTTCCAGGGGGCTAAGTAATATTTTTTTCTGGAAAGGGGGCAGTAGGCCAAAAAAGTTTGGGAATCACTGCTTTAAAATTTTGGAGGCCATAACATTTGGTATATATAGATTTACTATTGATAATGCTTCATTATCTATGGTACCTTTTAACATGATGTGATTATCCTGTTTATCTCTTTTAATTTGGTCTAAATATTAGCTTTAACTTGGTCTAAGATCATTATTGCTACCCCTGCTTTTTTTTTTTATCAGCTGAAGCATAATATATCCTACTTCACTCTTCTATTTTTACTCTGTGTGTCTGATTTTTTAAGTGTGTTTCTTATAATCGACATATTGTCAAGTTTTGTTTTTTGATCCATTCTGCTGTCTGTTTCTCTTTTGTGGGTGAATTCATTCCATTCACATTCAAAATAATACTTATTTAGTTGTGTATTTATTCCATTCTATTTTTTCCTCACTGTTTTTCTCCTTTACTTTTCTTTTTTATCTTATTCTTCCTCAGAAATCTAATTTTCTTCTAACCACAACTCCTTAATTCCCATTTTATCTTTAGTTCTTCTCTTATTTTCATCTCCCACCATTCCAAATTTCCTTCCCTTGCCTCTTCTTTTTACCCTCCTGGTTGTTAATATTTTTATCCTTCTAAGGGTGACTCCATTATACCTTATCCTTCATCCCTCTCTTACCCTTTTATTTTTAATTATTTATTTTATTTATAGAAACAAATTTGAACAAGAAATTATACCAGTTCCTTGGTAATCATCATTAATTCACTACAGAAGGTAGATTTAGTACCAAAAAGGTCAAATATCAAATGAATTTTTCCCATAAGGTGTGGGAAGCCAATAAGAGAATAGATAAAAATCTGAGACTCCTCTTTTGACCCCTTTTAAGATCCTTGTGATTTCTTGCTGAAAAGTATTGTGGCCTTATTGAAAAGCTTTAAGTTCCTAGCTAATCAGCAGTTAAAAGGTTAACATTCTTCCCCTTTGGCCAGGAAGGAAGCTGCCTGGTACAGCCAAGGCCAAAACCTTAGCAGGGGCAATTCAACCCTGAGAAAATATTCCCTGACTTGTCTTTCTGATAAGAACCCAGTCAAAATTCAGCCTTGACCTTGTTCTATTCTGATGTCAAATGAGATTTTTTTTGTGTTTTGATATGACATAATTTGTAACTTCTGTGCATCTGTGAAGTTTCAGGGGTGTTCTTTTGTGTGAAATGAATCTTGAAATATATATAATAAACTCCATGCTCCTGGAGACAGAGCTGGAAGCATGAGCTAAAAGAATTTCAGTGTCCTTACTTCTTATCAACTAAGCCATCTTTATCAGATTATCTAGAGATGATAAATAGATCTCAAGAATAAGGAATAATGTAAATTTAATTAATCCATTCTACACAACCAGAAAACTCAGATTTTATAAGGCATTAGATGCATTATTGGAGTTGTATATTACTAAATAAACACTAATAATACATAGAAATAAAAACAATAATTAGATTAAATAAAATAATTTAAACATAACTTTATCCATATTTTTTTTTAAAACCCTTACCTTCCATCTTGGAATCAATACTCTGTATTGGTTCCAAGGCAGAAGAGTGGTAAGGGCTAGGCAATGGGAGTCAAGTGACTTGCCCAGAGTCATAATAGCTAGAAAGTGTCTGAGGCCAAATTTGAGCCTAGGATTTCCCATCTCTAGGCCTGGCTCTCAATCCACTGATCCACCTAGCTACCCCCACTTTCCCTATATTGAGAGGCTTTTATGACTTAAGGGTATTGTGGGGAGGAAAGATATTATTGTATGGAAGAGGAGTCACCTTCTATAATATCTGAGGGTAAATTGCCCTTCTGGAATTCTTTCTCTTTCTCTTTTCTATCCTCTATCTTCATTGAAGCCTCCTTGAGATTCCCCAGGTGTAACCTTCACTAGAAACCTATCCAATGACATTTGTTTTTATCTTTAATGAATCAGGACAGAATTCCAATATTTTCATGCAAAAGAGAGGTCATTGTATGAACTGATGCAGAATGAAGTGAGCAAAATCAGAAGAATTTATACGACTAAAATAATGCAAAGGGAAAACAACTTTGAAAGACTTAAAAAGAACTCATCATTGCAATGAGAAATCATAACTTCAGAAGCATGATTATGAATTTTGCTTCCCACTTCTTGTCAGAAGAGTCATGGACTAAAGATGTGTTTTTAGTCAAATAGCTAATATGTGGGTTTGTTTTGCTTCACTTTGTTTATTTATTATAAGAAAGGGCATCTTTTTTTCATTCTTGAGGGGATGTAGGGTACATAGTGATACTGATCACAAGTAAAAACAAGAAAAGAAAGAACAAAATATTGATCAAACATTTGAAAATACACAGAAGAGAGTAAAAAAATATAGAAAGAAAAATAGAAGAGAATAGAAAGAAATTCAAAAAGGACACAAACAAAGCAGTTTGTTACTATTAAATTTAACCTACATTTAAAAAGGCAAATTGCCTATAATAGAAGTTCAGTTTCATATACAATATCCCTTTTCTGTTATTCTTTGTGTAACTAGTAGATATCACTATCTGACAAGATTTGGTGGTTTACAAGTAAAGGATTAATCCCAGAGGATATATATCCATGCCTCTCTTTCTGCGTCTTACTCCCAAGGCTAGAAGAAGTTTCACTGAAACATCTATCACTTAAAGCCCCCTAAATCTTGATCACTCCATAGACTGATCTCAAGTCACATGGTTCATCTATCTTTGCTATTTAGGAGCTAATGAATTATTAACAAAGTCAAAATCATGAAATTTCCCCTCAATCTGCTCATCCCCCAATTGGGGAGCAAAGGAAGAAAAGAATGCCTTCCCCTACCCCACTTGGAGTCCTCCAGGTCCCTATCCTGAACAAAGGTTCATCTTCACTTTCTCTTTAATGGTGCACCATAAACCCCTCACTGGTTCCTCACTTGCGACTTCACTGCTTTCAATAAACAATCGAGAATCACAAAGAAATTTTGATTGATTGTTAAGCATAACTGAAACAATATAAGAATTCAAAATAGCTCAGAGATATAGAAAATTGTATAGAAAATTCCTATCAGATATGGGCAAAGTAAAGAATGGTCCATTTTCTGCCTCTTCCCAACCTCTGCCTACACACAGAATTCCTTCAAGAAACTTTCTCCCTGGCCAAGGAAGAAAACCATATTGTTTCCCTGGGATTCCAATTCCCAGAATTCCCAAAGTTCGGTTTGAGAGCTTTTCCTTGCTTTCAAGGAAAATCTGTAGCCAGTAACATTATATATTGAAAATGTTAATTCTTGTTTTAGTATATAATTAAAAAAAAATCTTTATGATATTCCCACTATGTCCTTGTGCTAGATAACTCAAAAGGGGACAGAGAGCTGAGAAAAATATGGGGCATTCAGGAGGTTACCTATATTTGGGAGAGGATCTTTAGGAGCTCTGATTCTGCCTTGCCACATAAGACTTAGCTCTTCTGAATCAGACCAGATTTCTAACCTTTTCCAACTTTCTCCAGGAATTTCAAGTACATTTTAAAGTAAATGTACCATTTTCTTGCATTGGTATGACTTTTATTATCTATAGCAGAGTGGTAATTGGGAAGTAGAATCAGAAAGGAATTGTCACTTGCTTTCTGACATTATTTCCTGAACTAAGGGCTACCTTTTGTTATGTATGAAAAGAGGTTTTTTTCCTTTCTAGAAAATCTTCTATAAGTTAGTAAATTCATTATTTATTTATCTTTTACAATAATTTTTAAATTTTTGAGCTCTGAAGTCTCTCCCTCCCTCTCCATAATATCTTGCTCCAATAAAATAAAAAACTAAAAATCCTAAACTGTCACAATACACACCAAAGAAATGCCCAACTTCTGTCTGTTTTTAAAATTTGTCTTTGTTTCATTTCTTTAAAATGGCGGCCTCACCATTTCCAGCCAGCATCCCATGCCATGTGGCAGTGCTTACAAACACTTTCTTTTCCACAGTAAAATACTTACTGTTCTCAGAAATAAATGTGTGAGGCTTACATTAAGCATAGAGTGTAAATAACCACATAGCCAGGCATCATGAACAGATTGTCTGTTTAAACATCATTATGAACAGAAAAAGTGTTACAGTGATGCAACACTTTCATCCATTCACTGGCCAAACGTGGTGGTTTTTTTTTTCCTTGCCATATGCCATGGTGATATTTCCAAGAACTTTAAAATACTCTTAAATTGTTTCTAGCATTTTTGATTCCTATTGATAGATGAATTAACTGAGTGACACTATAGAATTCAGAGGATTTATCAGTGATTAAAACAACACTAATTAAGGAAAGACAAATAGAATGAGATATTTAATTAAGTCAAATTTATTTTCATCCCAGAAACCAAAAATTATAATTTGATGACACAGCTTCTGCCTTTCTTGGACATCTTACCACATTTGGTAGGCAAATATATGCACAATGCATATAAGTTGCTGACTCTCTATCTCTATGTGAGAAATTAAGTGAGGGGACAGCCCAAAGGAAAATAAGGGAAACTGTAAATAAATCACTTGCTGCAAAGCATAAAATTAAATTGCCCACAATCTGTGTGGCCTATATTTTCCATACAGAATACAATTAATAGTATTTAAATATTTAACAAATATTGCAACTAAACCAACATTTACCAAACTCATTTGGCCTTAAGAACTTTGGGGCTTTAAATATGTTGACAAGATCCATAAATGCTGGTCCAAAAGGTTAAGGGCATAGAATTAAACTGGGGAAAAGGGAGACTTGGGCAAATTTTAAAAGTCTTCACATGAATGTCTTATCAACATCTCAAATAAACATGTACAAAATCTCACCCCACTGTTGTTATTGCTCCATAAGGGGAGAGGAGAATATAGATTCAAGAGATACTGTAAAGGTAGGCTCTAAAAGGTTGCAACTTATAGAGCAGGGGGAGAAAGAGAGCTAGAAGAGTCAATGATGACTCAGATTGCAGGCCAACATAGAGAATGCTGACTCTTTTGGCAATACCTGGTCCCTACACACCTATTCGTGACAAAATGATGGCTCTTTTTACAAAAATAAGGAAATTTGGAGGCTGTATGGCTTAGCAGGGAAGAGTTATGGTTTTGATATGTTGAGGTTGAGATGTCTATGGTGTGTCCATGTGGAGATATCTAGCAAGAAATTATTAATGTAGATGGGAGCTTAGGACAAAGATGACCACTGGATATTTTAAAATAAAAATAATAACTGAACCCTTTGGAGTAATTGAGATCACAAAGGGAAAGAGCTAATAGAGATTGTAAGAGGTTATAATGGTTAGTGTTTACACAGTGCTTTAAAGTTTGAAAAGTACTTGACATTTGTCATCTCATTTAATATTCCCACCAATTCTGTGAGGTAAATGTTATTGTTATTCCCATTTACAGATGAAAAAACTAGAGTTGCATTGCTAGGGTTTGAGGTAAAATTCATACTCAAGATTCATACTCGGGTCTTCCTGACTCCAAGACCAGCCCTCTATTCACTGACCCATCTAAGCAGGACAGAGACTGGGATACATTTATGCAAATATGATTAGGCATAAATGATGATCCAATAAGGGACACTGAGAAATGGGTTTTGCTCCAGTAATTGTTATAATTGTGATTATAATAACCAAGAGAGTAGTTATTATGAAAACTTAAGGAGAAGAATTTCTATAGCAAAGAGGTGATAAATGTTGAGAAAAGGCCATTGGACTTAGTGTTTCCCACCTTGAAATGAGTGGGAAGAATGGAAGTGGGAATGTGAGAAGGGAGAAAGTTACAGAAAGTGGATGTTGGAGGACACCAAAGGCAAACTTTGTCATTTTCATAATTTGCCTAGTAGGGAGAATGAACTAGACCAGTGATGGGCAAACTTTTTAAAGAGGGGGCCAAAGGAAAGGAAGTACTGATCAGTCAGTCTGTTTCTAAGGCAACTCTTTTGAAATTTCATTGTACTGTATCCTATTCATTGTATTCGTCAGATTAGGAATAATGTCACTTGGCTGGATAGAACATTTCAGGGGGCCCGCATCTGGCCTGCTGGCCATAGTTTGCTCATCACTGAACTAGACAATTATAGAATCAGATAATTAAAGGAGACTGGTAAGCCATTTGGCCTATTTTCCTTCCCATCCATAGTCAGAATTGCTTTTTATTATATACGTTATTATATGGTAAGGTCTACAAAAATGTATCAGCACATATCACATTTTAGTGTTAAGGAAATTAATGAATGCTACTAGTCTAAGCATCAATGTTAACGAAAGAGTTGTGAATACAGGAGAAATGCTGCCATAGGATTTCTGACATCGTCATGATGTATGTATCCAAATAATTTGACCTTACTATAGTCATATTTCTTGAGAAAATAACTTCTGTTTCCATTATCATATATGTGAGAGAATGTAAACTTCTTGAGGGCAGGAACAGTTCTTTTTTTGGTTTATATCCCCAGTACTTGCTACAGTCCCTGGCTATTAGTAGGCATTTATAAATCCTTGCTGATTTGAATTGTCTAGATAGACCTAAGCTCAGAGATAAGCATAAAGAAGTAGAGTCAAGTGAAGAGAAGTTAATGACCCCATTAACAAAACAAATCATGGGGGAAAGCACAGACAGGTTTTAAAAAATGTGAATTACCTTTGGAGAATTGATCTTTTCTTAAGCCTCTGCTTGATTTTCTTTCAGTGGGACTGATCTCTAAATCACACAATAGCTCCTCTGTCATTCAGGCAAAAGTCCCCCTGCTTTCCTGGTCTAAATCTTTCTTTCAGACCTATGCTAACTGTGTATTCACCACTTAGAGATATCTACCTCATAAAGATCTTGTAAGGAAAGTGATCTATAAACCTTAAAGTGCTGAGTTATTTTCATGGATGACTATTCTTCAGTCATTTAGGAAATTTTAAGTATGTATACCTGGCCTATGTGGCAGCTAGATGGTACAATGCTGAGTCTGGAGTAAGAAATACCCTATATTCAATTCCAGTCTAAATCAATCACAATAAGTCACTTCACCTTTCTTAGCCTCAATTTTCTTCACACAAAATGGGGATAATAAGAGCATGTACCCCCCCCCCCAAAGCTGTTGTGAGGATCATATGAAATAACTTTTGTAAAGCACTTAATACAGTGTCTGGCACATAGTAGGGGCTTAAGAAATACTTTCTCCCTTCCTTCTGCAAATATTTTGGTAGTTATTGTTTCTTTCACTGGAATTTGCCAATTTAGTTTGTTTGCGGAGTAACATTTCTAGATAGAAAGTCAAGGATATTTGAAATTTGTGTCATTTGATAAGAGATTCAAATTTCCAAAGGGAGAAAAAAATAAGTTCATTATGACACCCAGTGCTCAGAATACATGATTTCTACAACAAAAAATATGTCATAAATATATCTAGATTGATGATGAAACATCTCTCTCTCTTTTCAGGGTACACATAGAGAATTTTGTGGGAGTAGAAGGGTTGCATTTTTTAAAAGTTGCATATGCTGTCAGCTGAAGTCTCTTTTTAGTTTTTTATTCTTAACTGTTTTTTCTTTGTCATAGGGCTCAATGCAGAATGGGAGAAGGTATATATGTTTAAATGGCTATAATGTCAAAACAAAAGGTATCAATAAGATTTTTTAAAGACTCCACCAAGAAAGAAAAAGATAAAAAATCTGGAGAAACCAAGCAAGGCATAGCAGCAATTAGAAAAGATAAACTAGATGTTGATTACATGAAACTGAAAGGCTTCTGTATAAGCAAAATTAGAGTAACTAGGATAAGAAAGTGGTCAACTGGGAAAATATCTTTCTATCATATGTCTCCGATAAGGGTTTAATATCCAAGATATATAGTCAACTAAGAGAACTATTTAAGATCAAAAGTTATTTCTCCATAGATAAATTGTCAAAGGATATGGACAAAGAGTCCTCAAAAAAACTGCTATTAGCAACTATATGAAAGAATACTCCAAGTTACTAATAACAAGCGAATATCAAATAAAAATAACTCTTATTTTACCTCATGTCCAACAAACTGACAAATGATAAAAGAAGGAAATTGTTTGAGTGGTTGTAGAAATACTGTTCCAATTATTCTGGAGAAACAATTTGGAATTATACAAAGAAAATTACTAAAATGACCATATGTTTTGACACAGGGAGCACAGCATTAAGCTTATACTTCAAGGATGTCAGTGACAAAAAGAAAGATTCCATCTCTACCAATATAGTTATAGCAGCACTTTTTATAGTAGTAAAGATCTAGAAACAAAGTAGATGCCTGATTGTTGGAGAATGACTAAACAAGCTGTGGTCCATGAATGTAATGGAATATTCCTATGTAAAGAGAAACAGGGAATATGATGAAGACAGAGACATTTGGGAAGACATATCAACTCTTGCAAAATGAAGTGAGCAATGTGCATAATGAGTGAAATATTGTAAATGGGAAGAACAGCACAGCAAAACAAACAAAACTGAATTCTGGAAATCATGATGACCAAGACCCAAAAAGAAATATGAAAAGGTACTACCCAGGCTTGCTTTTTTTCTGTATATAGATGGGGAACTTTGGTTAAGGAATTCTGCATATAATGTTGGGCTTTTTCAATGTGTTTATTAGTTTGTCCAAATGGTTTCTTTTTTCTATTTTTTAAAATTTTTTCTTATAAGGGATTGCTAACTGGTAAGAGAAATATGGGTTAACTAAACATTTATTTGAAATCTAAGGCAAAGGGTATACCATCCATTTAAAAAAAATCTGGAAGGGGAAAAAAACCCCATAAGACTGGGAAAAATCTCACCTGATTGGGGCTGGATTCCTTTTAAGATTCCTTTCAGTAAATCTATGATCCCAAGCAACAGGGGGCTAAAGGAAAACCTCTACCTATGTAAAGAATGTAAGTTCTCAGCCTTCTTAAATGTGTTTGAGGTAAAGAATAGTTATATTTCTGGGGTAAATTTTGATGATACATATAGAATCTTTTTTTTTAAGAAATAAAAATGATCAAACTTAATTGAAACTTATGATCTCCTAAGTCTTCAGACAAAATATTTATTGTCTCTTAAAGGCTTGTGTTGCAGAATCAAAAAAGTTCATTAGGCAACTTTAGGCTGACACTTCTTAAAATGCTATTCCTTTTCATTTTTGTGGCTAATGTTTTCCCATTATCAAGACCTTGCATGCTTTTGACACTAGCCCAGCCCCAACATATTTTTTTTTGATGGAGGCCTGAGTGACAAGTACATTGATATAACTGAATCATCTTTCTGCAGGCATGTATCTGTTATCTGATTGGTTTTCAAGTAGATTTATACATTTTAAAAGGGCATCCGTTGAACAAGATTAGTCTCTGTAAGATATGACATTTGTTAGCAATGAGTGATAGAATTTTATACTTCAGACATGTGAGCCCAACTAGATAATGTGCTGACATATTGTCAAGAAGTTCCTTTCACTGTGCTTATCAGATGTCATTACCAAAATGAAGCTGAAATAATGTTACCATGAAAGTATTACTGGCATAGGGTCAAGTTTCTTCTCTCTTTTGGTGTCAGAACTTTCCAGCAACAAAACTGAGGTAAAATTCTGCATCAAAAGGAGATGAAACCTCATAACCAAAAACTGAAAAGTAAAATTGAATAGTAAAGATAATTAAAAGTTGTGCTTTTCATCAGTTTCCTGGTGAGTCAAATAAAGTTGCTGAGAATAATGTCCAGGTTACACAAAGTCAAAATATGGGAAAGTATCTCCTACCTTCACATTAGAACCAATGCTTCTATGAATTATTTATCTTACATAAGATCATGCCAATCCATATGACATGATAACATCTAGTCATGCTGTCTCATAAAAACACAAGTTACTCTCATTATGAAGAATGGAATTGCTTTTGCTAGTAAAAAAAACAAAACAAAACAAAAAACTCAACTTTCATTTCTCCTCCAGGACCTTTCTGTGCCAAAGGTCCTAAAAGGATTAGTGGAATTTTAAATTGCAAAAATCACTTCATCTTTCTGAGTTCAACAGTGCTAACAACTCCAGACATGTTTTGTTTGCTTTTAAGCAAAGGGAGTGAAGTATAACTTCCCTCAATTAAACAGCAGAGGATTTAGGTAGGTAGATTAAAATAACCTGACTTGGAACTGGGCCAAGATGTGGGAATTTTAGCACTCCTTCCTCTTGAAGTACCATGTAATCATTCATAAGCACAGGTGAAGAAAACCTAATTTTTATCTCCTTTTGGAAGAGTATTCTTTTTTCTTGGATGGGATAGAAGTTATATCCATAAATCTGATAGGCAAAATATTATGTTGAAATTTTCTAACTCATAAAGCAAGTTTCCCTTGGAAGGGTTACCTCAATAACCTTTCTTTTGTGTCTATATCCCTAGAATCATAGCTTATGAGTCCCACGTATGTATGTACCTTTAATAGCCAGCCAGAGGACCTAATCGGTTCAAATAAAAACCATTTAATGAAATGGAATAGTAAGAAAAGTAGTAACAAAACATTTATCCCATAAACCAAGAGCACATTTTCTCATAAATGCACACATCAATAGGAAGAACAGACATCTGTAGGTATGTAGGGAATATGCATGGAGGGGTATACATACAAGAGGCTCAGGAGTCCAGAGTGTACATGCAAAGAGGTAAATGCTTAGAGAATACATGTGGCCATGGTGTACCCAAGGAGTGGCAATTTCACTCTGTCTCCTCTGCCACATTCACACCTCCAATGTTGTTGGTCTGTATCTGTTTCCTAATGCTATCATCACATTTCTACAGCCGAGTCTGCTACCTTCTGGATTTGGAGCTTTTAATGGATGCTCTTTGATTAGATGCACTATTCTACTGAATGCTACTCAACTAGACTTGTGTTTTCTGCTGGGTACTGCTCCACTGGCCATATTCTCTCTGCTAAATCTCTAGACTTGCTTGTGATTGTTTTGCTGACAGCTCTACTGTCTAGGTATTGCTTTAGTTGAAATTCTTGGTTCTAGCTTCCTCGTTACTACCATATTTTTTTTTTCATTGAAAAGCCCATAAGGTTTTTCTAGCTCTTAGAAAATGCAGAAGTCTGCCTGAGAGCAGGAAAAAAAATTCCACTCAAATCCTCTTATCTTATAAGAGTTTACCCTTAATTCTCATTCTAGCTATCAAGTTCTTTACATAAATAAACAGGATCTTCTCTGAAAACTGAAACTCTCTGGTTTAGTCTTTGGTTCTTGAACTTGGGTCCATCT
Source organism: Gracilinanus agilis (assembly GCF_016433145.1). NCBI lineage: Eukaryota > Metazoa > Chordata > Mammalia > Didelphimorphia > Didelphidae > Gracilinanus > Gracilinanus agilis. The sequence continues at coordinate 392,898,015 of NC_058133.1, read as the reverse complement.
TTTGATGACTTTACCTGATTATTTATCTAATAATTACCAAGAAGCCCTGGGTTTTAAGGTTCTTTATTCTTTTTAATTTTGAGTTTCTTTTGTTTCCCCATATATATGGGTAAGTCAGAAAAAAGCAGAGAGACAATGCCAAGTCTGGAATCAAGACCATTGTCTTCATCACATACACAGGCATATTCCTGGTCCTTTCATAGGTAGATATAGCCAGCTGAAAAATTCAGAGAGATTTTGAGGCATGGCCTTAGATGGGTATCAGTCGAGCTACAACTCATAATCCCTATTTCTAAACTGTATCCTAAATCCAATATCAATACTGCTGGACTTCCTATCTCTAGCACTATCTTTCACCACTCATTCTTTTTTTTTTATTTTAAACATTTATTAATATTTATATTTTAGAAAAGTTAACATGGTTACATGGTTTATGCTCTTACTTTCCCCTTCACCCTCCGAACTCCTCCCTCCCCTGGCCGATATGTCCACTCATTCTTAATATTGCTACTAAACTCATTTGTCTTCTTCTTGATTTGATAATGTAATTTCTCTTATTTTGGTCTCAGGAGGTTTTCCATTGCACTTTGTATCAGGACAAAGATCTAGATCAGTGATTCCCAAAGTGGGCGCTACCACCCCCTGGTGGGTGCTGCAGCAATCCAGAGAAGCGGTGATGGCCACGCTTTTTTCATATTACATTCTATTCTGAGTTCAATAAATAGTTTTATAATTTCCAGAGGGTGCTAAGTAATATTTTTTTCTGGAAAGGGGGCAGTAGGCCAAAAAAGTTTGGGAACCACTGCTCTAGATCCTTTGTTCCTTTGTTTCAAAGTCCTTTACCATTAAAAAGGAGGAAAATAATAGCATCTACCTCCCAGAGTTGTTGTGAGGATTAAATGAGATAATACATGTTAAAGTCTCTTGTAATCCATACAACACTTTATAAATGCTGGTTATTATTGCTATTAGACTCCAGATTACTTCATTCATTGACCTTCTCCAGAGATTCATCTTTCAATATATCTCAGACAGATGAATTATGAGAGTTGAAAGAAGAGAGGTCAACATTAAATTCCACTCTGTGGTTGTCTGTCTTCTGTCTTTCTTTGTATACCTGGGGCTTACTTCACATGGCCTGGTACATAGTTAGTGCTTAATAAATGTTTATTGACCAATTGGCCTTTTGGCCTTGTTCATCAAGTTTAATAATCTTTTTTCAATATTTCATAAGTTATTTATCACTGTGGATGGTCTAAGCACTGAAACATGTCACAACCTTTTTACAACTTAGTACATGATTTTCATGAGTAAAAGAGAATTACTTTATAATATATATAGCTTATATATATGTATGTATGTGTGTGTGTGTGTGTGTGTGTGTGTGTGTGTGTATTGATTTTGAGCTAGAGGTACTGTTCAAAGTCACCTAGTACAATTCTTTCATTTTAGTCTTAAGGAAATTAAGGCTCAGAGAAGTTAAATAATTTCTCCAAGTTCACAAAGTTACTAAGTATAATTAGAACTTGAAGTCTGATGCTAAATCTAGGAATCTATCCATTGCAAGACATTGCATAATATTCTAATGATAAGTATTTCCAAGCTTAACTAGCCTGGTCAAGGGATACACAACATGACACCATGGTTGTACTTGAAGCTTTTCCACCATGGTAGGACCTTCTTACATTGGTATAATCTTCAAAAAGGCTCAATGAAGCATCAGAGCAGGACACAACTAGAAGATTAACTCAGCACCTAACACAGTACTATGCACATAATAGGCATGAAATCATTATTTTTTGGATTGGATTGAATTAGCAATACTTCTTTTTAAAAGGCAAACTCCAATTTTGGCAGGTCATTTTCTTCTGATATGTCTACTATTCAGAAACCTCTGAGTTACAGAGAATTTTATTAGGAACTCCAGATATCCTAGAAATAATTTTCAAGCACCATAAATTTCTCCTTGCATTTTTATTCATCATTCTTTCTCTTCATTTGATTTCAACAGACTCTAATCTAGCTTAGAAGTCTCTCTCTCTATATATATTCTCATATATTTCAACATAGGTACAATTTTTTTAATTTTGAGAGGGCAAAAACACTAAGGCAAATATAGACTATCAAATATATTTCATTAAGTTTTTTTTTAATTCTACTAAAATTTTTCCTATAGCCAAAGTTACAATGGTTATTGTGTTTGATTAGTAATGTTTCTGTGGTCATTTGTTCCTCTTATTGCTCATTTCCTACCTCCTATTGCACACTTCCTTTTGCATTTGTTTTAAAAGTTGCCCTCAATTAGCTGACAATAATCTTGGAAAATCTATTTATTGAAGTAACCATTTATAAGTATAAGGAGCATTTGATGATACTGAAATACTGAAATACCACTAACTTGACCTATGGCAAGGCAAAATAGTATGATTTGGAATGGTGCCATTTTTCAAAACTTCCTTTGTTTAGCTGTGGTTTTAGAAAAGGGGTTTTAGATTTAAAAGAAGCCTTTGAGTAAAATACTTGTTATTTAAACCTTTTCAGGAAAATAGTGGGTTGGGCAATATGGGGAAGGAGTGGGAGCTTCTCTCCCCAACTCTGAACAGGTAGAAGCAAGCAAGAGTTCTATTATTTCATAATATTAAGTCTCCAGTCACAAAACTCAAGTCCTTGTTATCCTGCCTTCCTGAGTCATCTCATTGTGATATATCTATGAAATAAGTTCTGCCAGGTGGAGAGAAAAGAGAGCTTTTGTGAATTTTCTATAATATACCTAGAAGGCAATTTTATAGAAGTATGGCTAACGATAAAAGAAAACTATACTAAAAATAAAAACAAAAACAAAACTAACACCACTACCACCAAAAACAAACTATAATGAATGGGGAAGCTTCATTCAATAACTTTGTTAAATTACATAGTAACTCTTTAAAATTTATTTTTATTTTAATGACAAATTTCCACATAAGTTTTCTGAAGTTATATTACCATATTGTCTCCCTCCTTCCTTCCTTCCCCATTCCTGGAGCTGACAAGCAATTCAATCTGGGTTATACATGTATTATAATATAAAACACATTTCCATATTATTCATTTTTGTAAATGAATAATCTTATAAAACCAAAACCCCAAATTATATACACCAAACAAACAAATGATAAATCATGTTTTCATCTGTTTTTCTATTCCAAAAGTTCTTTCTCTGGAAGTGGATAGCATTCTTTTTCATAAATCCCTAAAAATTATCCTGGATCATTGTATTGCTGTTAGTAGCAAAGTCTATCCCATTTGGTCATTCCACAATATTACAATTACTATGTATAATGTTCTTCTGGTTCTGCTTATTTCCCTCTTCATCAGTTCATGTAGGTTTATCCAGCTCTTTCTGAAATCATCCTATTCATCATTCCTTATAGGCACAATAGTATTCTATCACCATCATATATCACAATTTGTTCAGCTGTTCTGCAATTGAGGGACATCCCTTTAGTTTCCAATTCTTTGCCATCACAAAAAGAGGAACTATAAATATGTTTATACAAACAAGTCCTTTCCAATTTTTTTTATCTCTTTCTCTTTTTTTTAATCTTTGGGATGCACACCTAGGAGTGTTATTACTGGATCAAAAGGTATGCATTCATTTATAGCCCAAACAATTCCAAATTGCCCTCCAGAATGGTTGGATCAGTTCACAACTCCACCAGCAATGCATCAGTGTCCCAATTTTTTGCCACATCCTTTCTAACATTTATCATTTTCCTTTGCTGCCACATTGGCCAATCTGCTAGGTGTGAGGTGGTATTTCAGAGTTGTTTTAATTTGTGTTTCTCTAATCAGGAGGACTTTAGAACATTTTTTCATATGATTTTTGATAGTTTTGATTTCTTCATCTGAAAACTGCCTATTCATATCCTTTAACCATTTATCAATTGGGGGATGACTTGGATTCTTACAAATCTGACTTAGTTCTTTATAAATTTGAGAAATGAAACCTTTATCAGAGAGAAATGAAACCTTTATCAGAGAAATTTGTTATACTTTTTCCCCCCAATTTGTTGTTTTCCCTTCTAATCTTGTTTGCATTGGTTTTATTTGTAAAAAACTTTTTAATTTAATATAATCAAAATTATTCATTTTATATCTCTTGTTATTCTCTAGCTCTTGTTTGGCCATAGATTTTTCCCTTTCACATAGATCTGACAGATAAACTACTCTATGTTTCCCTAATTTACTTATAATATGATCTAAACTTAATTTTTGCCACTCTGTTTTCCAGTTTTCCCAGTAGTTTTTATCAAATAGTAAGTTCTTATCCCAAAAGCTGGAATCTTTGTGTTTATCAAACACTATAGTACTGAGGTCATTTATCCCTCATCTTTTCCATTGACCTAACCTTCCATTTCTTAGATAGTACCAGGTTGTTTTGATGATTACTGCTTTATAGTACAAGATCTGGTACTGCTAGGTCACCTTCCTTCACATTTTTTTCATTAGTTTCCTTGATATTATTGACCTTTTCTTCTTCTAGATGAATTTTGGTATTATTTTTCTAGTTCTATAAAATAGGGTTGTTCTTTTTTTTGTAGTTTGATTGGTATGGCACTGAATAAGTAAATTAATTTAGGTAAGATTGTAATCTAACTTTATTTGTGAGAAAAATGTTTTGTAATTGTGTTCAGATAATTCTTGCATTTGCCTTGGCAAATAGATTCCAAGTATTTGTGCTGATGATTTATGTGTGTTTATTTCGTATCCTACAACTTAGCTAAAGTTATTAATTGTTTCAACTAGTTTTTTTTATAGTAACTCTTGTAATGGCAATGATTTGAAAACTAATTGAGGAAGCCACCAGTTGTAGAATAGCTGAAAAAATATGTGCACGATGGAATATTGTTGAGACATAAGAAATAATTGCACCAAGTCAGAGTTGATTAGTTAAAACTAATACATTTTAAAGAAAGCAAAATTATGAACCCAACTAGCAAATGACTCTTGCACACAATCTTAAAAATTAAAATAGATAGTGACTAAGAAAAAAATATTTAGTTTGTAGAAACTCATCATTGAGTTAATGGTCACAGAAAGCAAATGTTGACTTGATTGTTGCTGAGTGGTTTAGATGAAATGGCTTTATGTGATCATATATTATATATTTAGAGCTAAAAGGGTCATTATAGGTCATAGAGACCCACACCTTCATTTTACAGATAAGGAAACTGAAATATGGACAGTAAAAATGACCTGTTTAAGGTCATACATGTAATAAAGGGCAGCACTTGAGGTGAACAAAGACCCACCCTTTGACTCTTAAGTTCTCTGTTCTTCTCTCTATATCCCAATTCTATTTACCCACATGGAAAACAAAACTCTACCATCTCATTATTGTCAGCTATAATCCCAGATAGAGTCCAAAGTAAGCAATTATTCCTTTCCTTAAATCATTTAGAGATTTAGAACTGGAAGAAACCTTCAAAATCCAGGTTCCTCTTAGTGCTAAGAAAATTGTGGGCCAATGGAAGGTCAGAGCCCCAGTCATAGATTTCATATCTTCTGATTCCTTGTTAGAGATTCTTCCCATACCATGTTTCCTTGCATCCTGAAATAAAAAGTGATAGGCAAAAAATATAAATTATTACACTGATTCAGAGAGTTGATTAGTTAAAGCTAATACATTTTAAAGAAAGTAAAAATTATGAGCCTAACTAGCAAATGACTCTTGCACATAATCTTAAATATTAAAATAGTTACTTCTTAATGATGTGTTCTCACAGCTGTTTAATGCCTTATTATTGAGCTTGGGAGGTAGATGTTTAGCCATTTTGTCCTGTGGACATCACTATCTTTGATTTTCATCCCATAGCTCAAAACTTTCTGGGACTTTTCTCCAAAAAAAAGTACTCAACTTTTTTTTCCCCCAATAGTCCCACCACCCACTTTCTCCAAGCCCCAGTGAAAATGATAAAAGACTTCTATCTTAAAATGCTCTGGTCGGCCTCAGACACTTCCCAGCTGTGTGACCCTGGGCAAGTCACTTGACCCACATTGCCCACCCTTACCACTCTTCCACTAAGGAGCCAATACACAGAAGTTAAGGATTAAAAAAAATTTTTTTTAATGCTCTGGTATGAAATTTGCCCTATATGTCCCCTGAAAAAATAAATAATGTGGATTGGATGCCAGTAAAGAAATGAGACAAACTGGGGACACTCCTACACCTCACAAGGGGAAAGACTGACAGGTAAATACAGAATAACCAAACAGGGATATGAGGACTGGGGAATGGCAGTTTGTCAGTTAAACTGACCATCTATCAGCCAGGGATGCTAGTGATATTGAGTAACTCCAAGTAGTGGGATCTTGATGGCTTAGAGAAGTCTAAGGAAGTATCAATAAACAGATTTATTGTTGTTAAATAAGGGAAGTGAGTGAGAAGGGTTTCTTACACTAGAAAATAGCCCAACTGCCTATACTAAGCTACAGACAGCTGGAGAGGGCTGGAGAGTTGGGTTGGGATTCTCATTGTACTTGTACACAGTGCTCCAAGGTGACACAAGAACCAGGATAAAATCCTTGTACAGCCAGTTAAGTCCACAAAAGCTCTAGAGAGTAAAGGCAGACTATTCTGCTGTCCACCAGAAGTTGGTCTGAACCTTATCTCTACCTAGGCTGAGATAGCTGATAGATGGTTTCTTCTTCTCTGTAATCCCAATTTCTTAGCTCCTTAGATACTTAGCAAAGCTGGACCACACAGCATACCCTCCTACTCCAAGCTTGGCCAAGAGAAACTCCTTTCTTTCAAAACCCTGGCTTCATTCCATTATGGAATATCCATACAGCCTGTTCAAGGTTTCTTCAAGCTGCCAGCAGTTTCTGCCTTATCTTCAGTCTATACCTGTACTATAACTTTCCTATAACACTCCTTATGTTACAAAATCAGTTTTCCTCCAGAATTGGTTCCCTAAACACAACTTTATGGTGATGTCCATATGCAACTTTTGTAGAAAAAGGGATAAGGAGAGAACAGGAAAATCAGGAGAACTTTTCTAATAGTATTCTTTCTAATTTGGTCTTCCCATTAGAATCTGCTCTGCATTTTCAAATTTTTCTTTTTCTTTTCGTAGTCTATTTCTTTGAAGTTTCTTATTTAATTTTGCCTTGAGTTTTAAAAAGGTATTGAGGGTTTTTTCCCTTTAGAATTCTTTAATCTTTGGGATGCATTTTGTTCTATGGATAATGCTTCACTTAACAGTTGCCAGATATCATATCATACACACACACACTAGACTACAGAAAACCTAGTAATTGTACAAAGGAATGAACTATACATGGATCCTAGGAGGAATGTATGGGAAGTAGAGGGAGGGACACAAAGATTATAATGAAATGTATGACCTAATAACTAAAACTATCCAAATGTGGCTCAGAATACCTTTGTTTAGTCATTTACAGTTATGTCCAACTCTTTGTGGCCCTATTTGGGGTTTTCTTGGCAAAGATGCTGGAATGATCTGCCATTTCCATTATAGGTGTGGAAACAGAGACAAACAAGGTTCAGTGATTTATCCTAGGTCACACAGCTAGTACGTGTTTGAGACCAGATTTGAACTCAGGAAGATGAATCTTTCTGACTCCAGGCTGGGCACTCTATCCATTGTGCCACCTAGATGCCTCTCCATGGAATACCTAGGTAGACTGTAGGTTGCCCACACTTAGAAACAGATTTCATGCAAACATTCATCAGATATGCTGTGCAGAGAATTCTTATCTAGGTATAGGTTGGACTACATGGCCACTGAGATTGTAGTCCAATATGATCATACATGAAAGAATATATTGCCACAAGGATGGTTAGATTGGGGGTATGGGAAGAAGGGAATAAGTATTTATATGGTGCCTACTATGTACCAGGGATTGTGCTAAGTGCTTCTATAATTATTGTCTCATTTCATCCTTTGAGGTAAGTACTATTATTATCTTCATTTTGTAGACTAGGAAACTGAGGCAAACAGAAGGCCACATAAGCCAGTAAATTTGATTTGAAATTAGGTCTTCCTGATTCTAGTCCCAGTACTCTATTCACTATGCCACTGGCTATAGAACCTAACATACCTAACAAGTGGTTGTCTAGCCTCTACTTGAAGAACACCAATGATCACTCACCACTTCTCAAGTAGCCCATTTCATTTTTGAACAGCTCTAGATTTTAGAAAATATTTCCTGACATCAAGCCTGAATTTGTCATTTTGTAATATCCAAACTTTCTGTGTAGGAGTAAAACATAAATAAGGGCCTAAAGGAATACATGATACAGATGAAAAAATACTGAGCACCTGCTATGGAGGTTGTGTGACATTGGGTAAGTTCCTTGGCTTCTATGGACCTGTTTCCTCACTTGAAAATGTCTGGACTTCATGCTTTTAAGGTTTCTTTCAGCACTGTCTATGATCCCAAACACTTTTGCTGATAACACTGTCCAAAGTAAAAGACAGCATTGCAAAGTGTAGAAAGAGAGAGAGAGAGAACCTCAAAGTTAGATTCATATTTAGATTCTTACTTGAATCCAAGTTAGACTTGGATTTAAGTATGACTTCTGATACATAGTGGTTTTGAGATCCTGAGCACTAAGTCAAGTGGCAAATTTTCAGTTTTTCAGGCAACTCTCTAAAGATTGTGTAAGTTGTAGACCAGTTGCCTGTGTCATATTCAAGCTCTAGGAGTTGAGAGTCATACCTTGATTGACAGTTGATGACAGTTGGAGACTTCAGAATGTTTGCAGAGGCTATGAGAAAAAAAAAAGGCAGTTGGCCAGAGAGGATATAAGTACCCTGAGAGAATTCTGAGGGGGCCTTTTTGATTTTGGGACCCTTGGCTTTTGGTTTAAGAACTTTGCCTGACATCCTTGACTAAAACATCAACCTGATCTTGGACATTGATTGACGTGTGGGTCTGACTGTGAATCCTCTGATTCTCTCTGAATTCCCCCTAGATATTTAGGTATTTAAACCATCTAGATATTTAGGTATCCTGCGCCTGGGGGGGGGGAGGGACCGGGAAGTGGGTAGGATAAGAAAAAGAGGGTGGTAAGGGTGGTATATTCCTGAAGGCTGTAGGACTGGCACAACAACTAACAGTAAGAAGCTGAGAGAGATATCATCAATATTTGTGTCATCAAAAGAGATTGCTTACTCTGTTTTGGCAGTGGCCAGGCTGAGCCAGAGGAGGTGAAGAACAAGAGCCCGGCATTACTGAATAGCCTACAGTCCTGAGGGATTAGTGTCATAGATTTAGTGACAGGGCTTCCTATTCCCAATCTGTTCCTGAATATTCCTTTCCCTTGTTAACAACATAGATAAATTTATTAAGTACCTGCCTGGAGTAGTTATTCCATCACCACTCTGGGGAGGGAGAAACGTAGTCAGATGAATGTTATCCAAGGCTAATAGAGCCCAATACTAATAATCAATCAACCCCAGGTGGGACCAAAAAGGGTCACTCATCCACTGACCTTTAGGGATCCTACCTGAGCACTGTTATCGAGAAGGGGCAGTTATCATAACATCCAGCTGAGTGGCAGGACATGGGTGTCCCTGCACCAGCCATCAGGGGAACCAAATCACAGCTTCCTCAGATTAATAATAGCAATATAATAACTAGCCTATTAGAAGTATAAAATATACCATCCATCTCTTATTTTTATAACACCTGTCTGTGCTGGTAGAGGAAGCTTCCTTACCAGAATTTTGTAGTATAAATAAAATCATGGACCCAGTAGTGGGGAAAGATTCAAAGCAATTAAATTATTATTGTAGAGTGGGTTAGTTAGGGAAAGCTTTTTGGAGCTGGTGAACTTTAAAATGATTTTGAAGGAAGTGATAGACCTGGATCACAGGTGGAGGAATTTACCTTATGAATCAAAAGATTGAACAAATGAAACAAATGTGAAGTTGATATTATAGATATTTTTCATTTTCTGTCTACTAATCTGTTTGGTGTCAATTCCAGGGAACAAGATGCCTCTTCTAGGATAAATTATTCCCTCCTAATCTCATCACCATACTTCTAACTTGTCCTCTGACACAACTCCTTTCCACCTTTCTCATTCTGCTCTCCCCACTGATTGGAGTCCTGGAGTATAGCTTTCCGTTAGGGCTATTAGGTGGTATAGTAGCTAGAGAGCCCCAGGCATGGAGTCAGGAAGGGTGTGTTTAGTCTTTTCTTTCTTTCTTTTTTCTTTTTTTTTTAGTCACCTCCAACTCTTCATGACCCATTTTTTATTTTCTTGGCAAAGATATTGAAATAGTTTGACATTTCCTTTTCTAGCTCCTTTTACAAATGAAGAAATTGAGGCACACAGGGTGAAGTGACTTATCCACAGTCACATAGGTATAAGGTTTTTGAAGCCAAATTTTAACTCAAGTCATTCTGACGTCAGGGAAGCTAACTGGGCCTGGAGTCAAGAAGACTCATCTTCCTCAGTTCAAATTTAGTCTCAGACATTTACTAGCTGCATGAACCTGGGCAAGTCATTTAGTAACCCTATTTGTCTCAGTTCCTCATCTTTAAAATGAACTGGAAAAGGAAATGGCAAGCCACTCCAATATCTTTGCCAAGAAAACACAAAATGGGTCACAAAGAGTTGGATGTGACTAACCAACAACAAAGTTTTCCTTATTTATAGAGGGCAGAGATTGGACTTCTAACTCACTCTGCTTTCCATTAGATCCTCTGCTTGGTTGCAGCTCTTTGGAACAAAATGCCCCCTCTGGATGTGTCCATTCCCTCATCTTCCCAGTTTCTTTTTGTATGTTGTCTTCCTCTATTAGATTATAAGCTTCTTGAGTCAAAGACTATCTTTCTTTTTTTATTTGCATCCCCAATACTTAGCACAGTGCTTGGAACATAGTAGGCATTCGGTTAATAAATATTTATTAAATTCATTTGAATAGTATGTAAGATTTCAGAATTGTAATGAGTCTTAGAGATCATTGAGTCCAAATTTTTATCCAAAGTCACATTGCTAGATGTAAGCAAGATATTTTCAGGGTAAAAATAACATATCACAGTTACATACCATTTTAAGAATTACTACTTTTAAATCTGGTCTCAGATTCTTTCTAGCTATGTGACCCAAGTCGCTTAACCTCCATTGCCTAGCCCTTACCACTCTTCTTCCTTAGAACCAATACACAGTATTGATTCCAAGATTGAAGATAAGGATTTTTAAAAAAGAATGACTACTTTTGAGATTAATCTGAGCAGAGAAGATGGGTTAATTAAAGACAAGATTGGCTAAGTAAAAATAATAAATATATATTGTTATAGTTATTTATAAAACCTTTTTACTGATAAGAGTCCTGTGTTCCTAATAGTGCAAATGTTAATAACTGTTTTATAGTAAAGAAACTAAAGTCCAGAATTGTGAACTTGCCCACTTTAACTAGCCAATAATGGTCAGAGAAGAAAATCAAGTCCTCCAATTCCTTTCCTAAAAGAGCACAATTCATTGTTCTGTGATGGTGCAATGATCACTCTTAAACATGCCTGCTGACTCTTATCTTGCTGTGGCACAGTTTGCAATTAAGTGGCTTTACCAATATAGCAATTCTCATGGAAAACTCAAAATATGAATATGTAATACTTTGCCAATTTGATGGGGAAAATTTCATAATATAGATTTTGGAAAAGCCTAGGTTATGTGAGGCATTTTGTTAAGCATTAATGTTAATATACAAAGGCAATAAACAAGGGTATTTGTGTAGGAAAGTGACTCAGATGGGACTATAAAAGAGTAACAAGCCTTATTAACAAGAAGGAAGTTAGAGCTGTGATTTGCTTGGGTAATCAGAGTCTTGGAATAAATAAAATTAGATTATTGTTTTTGGTGGATGCAAATCTAACATGTAGAATAACAATTAGTAGTTTAGTGTCAACCATAGTGAGCAGTATGAAAAGTTGATCCTGGGACATGTAATATTTAATATTTTGCATAATTTACTTAGATAATAATTAAAAGCATAGTTATATATTTTTAAAAAATTTTTTAAACCCTTAACTTCTGTGTATTGACTTATAGGTGGAAGATTGGTAAGGGTAGGCAATGGGGGTCAAGTGACTTGCCCAGGGTCACATAGCTGGGAAGTGTCTGAGGCCGGATTTGAACCTAGGACTTCCTGTCTCTAGGCCTGGCTCTCAATCCACTGAGCTACCCAGCTGCCCCCAGCATAGTTATATTTTAATAGGATACAAAGTTGGAAAGAATTACTAATACTCCCTCCTTTCCTTTTCTTCTTTACTTCCTCCCTCCCTCCCTCTCTTTCTTTATTCCTTTCTTCCAGCAGATCCTAAAGGATAGAATTCAGGAAAGACTGAAACCATGCAAGGGAATTTTACAATATGAATATTACAATTTGTTAATGTAAAGGAGAAAAAATGGTTTTGGGGTCAAATATATTAAAAGGTGGTCGCCAGGGGAAATTTCCCCAATTAAGGAATAACCTCAAGTCAAAATGACTTTTATGGAAGTTTATTTACAAAATATAGGAGAAAGTAGAAGTAGAGAGATGAGTAGAATGTAGAATAAGAGGTTTGGATTTAAGTCTGGGTTTTACTCTGGCAGTGCTCCAGAGGCCCAGCCAGAGCCTAAAAGTCAATTAACAAGGGTTTTAGCCACAAGGGCTTCTCCCAATCACAGCGAGCCTCCCAGAGGCTAGTACTTCCTGGGAGGTTAAAGGAATCAGCCTTCTTCACTCATCAAATGTAGTTCTAAGAGAGATTTTAGAGCAGTCTCACCAAGGTCTCAGTGTCCCAGACAGCACTCCTCCAAGGACTAGAAGAGCTAGAAGACCCAGCCTAGCTGACTGAGGTCTCTTTTTAAAGGGGTCACTTATGCATCACTTCCTATGCCTCCCTCCTAGTTTGCGTGTCCAATCACAACAGATGCTTCTCTTAGGACTGCCTAGGGGGCAGTCAGTCGATTCTGATTGGTCACCCACTCTAGCACACACGGTTTACAGACCTCCCAAAATTGGAGATGCTCTCACCTTTGGTGATTAAATCTAAAGATGGGCAGTGTAGACTTAATCTAATTATCACAATAACCAAATAGACAATACTGGATTTAGAAGGCCATATTCTATGTGTGATCAGTGGCTCAAAACTGAAAGTATGGGTTTAAATGCATATCAGATTCAATCATGAAGTTTCTCAATAATCATATTCTTTGATTATTTCCTTATACATTGCCTTCCTTTGAAACATCCCAATAAGGCTGCTTAAGGTTATATCTCCCCAATAAAACAAAAAATCCCCTCAGTTTTCATGTGGATACTCAAACAGCCAAAACATTAAATATCAAGGTAATTTTGTTTAACTGAATCAAACCATACAAAGACTCATACTTGACAAATCTCCTTTCCTCTCTAGTGAAGCCTACACCTCTAGGGAACTACATAGTTTTCCAGACATAAGAAAAAAATACTTGTGGTTTATAGAAGAAATGATCCTAGAGTAAACTCTACATGGAGTAATTTCTAAAGAAGATACTTTCAAAGGACTGAGTGCATCTTCTGTTTGTATTCCCTACATGCTAAGCTCTTATTCACCCTAGTATATAGCCTTTTTTAAAGGCCCAACTGCAGGGTGCAGCTCAGGTGTGAAATGAGTGTGAATGAACCATAAAAAGACAATTAAGTAAGATAATATTATATTTGCTTATATTAGATAATTAATTCTAGAATAAAACAATTATAATAAATAAGATTATTAGAGAGTAGATTGTTGCAACAGCTTCCTAATTGGTTTCTCTGACCCAAGTATCTCCCCAGTTTGTTTTCTATAGTGCTGCAAAAGTTAGTTTCTTTAAGTCCAAATCTGATCATATTTCTTTCCTAATCAATCAACTCAATTGGTTCTTTATTTGTTCTAGGAAAAAAATATAAACTCTATTTGACCTTTAAAGACCCTCACCATTGGGCCTGTTATGGAATAAAAGGGGAATATGATATGTTAAGGAATAAAGGGGAATATAGGAGTTAAGGAATGAATAGAGAATATAAGAAGGACTAATCAATCAAGCTAATCACAGAGGCTAGGTACTTGAGGGTACTGGGAGGAATAGAATGGGTCCTCCAGGCAGGGAGGTTATTCTCTATGATATAAGAAGAATTGAGTCAGCCAGAGATGGTATGGTCTGGCTGAAGGGTTTCTTCAGCCTCCTGTTGTTATTTCTAAGCTCACTTGAGGGAGGAGCCAAGAGGCCCCTCCCTGCCAGTGAAAACTGAAAGCTACAGGAAGTGACAGCTGGCCACTTCCTGCCCAAGATGGATGCCTAGATTTGCCCTCAAGAAATAAAGAAAGGTTATTCCTTTCCTTCTTCAGTCTTTGTCCTATTAGTGGATACAATGATTCACCAGAAACTCTTTGTATAAAAGTCAAAGGGATTTATTAATGACAAGGGTAAGCTTAGGGAAAAGGGATTAGGGTTTGGTAACTGTGGCTAGGGGAGAAGCTAATGCTGGGAAGGGTCACAGAAGAGGAGGAGGTCAGACTGCAGGAGGCCGGCTCCCTAAGTCAGTAATTATATCACTGCCCTGAAGTAATAAGGTTTATCAGATCACTAGATAAAGGGATGGCTTGATTTAGGTTGTCCTGCCTGCCTACAGAAGCTAATTCCCATGATCTCCACCCACCAGAATACCCTTCCTCCCAGGGCCCAATGGGAAAAACCAGGGAATCGCAGGATGTCAAAGGAGAGATCAGGGAAGAGGTGCAGGGAAATCAGGCCAAGCCCCAAAATCCCAAGAAGAAAAAGGCCCTTCAGTTGGTATTCCAGGGATATTTATAGACTCAGGCTCTAACGGTTTTTCCATGAGCCCAGCACCCTGGCTGGTTCAACATTCTATTCCTTTCCAACTGTCAGGGCTGCTATAGTTGGTTTGCAAAAGCAAGAGCTTTTGCTGCAACCCTGCATTACAATCTGCTCATTTGTCTTTTGGAAATTTGCACCTTGCAACATTTTCTGGTTCCTAAGATCTTGAGGGATTCTACTCTTACACTAAGCTAAACTATAACTATGCTTTTATCCCTAAGTTTTGCAAAATAAGAAAAGGGGTTTCTAGTTCCTAATCTATGCTAAGACTAATCAAAGCTAAAACTAAGATGGGTTATGGGAAAGGTATAGGAAAGAAATGGGGATTTAAGTTTGCAAATTTTTTGAACAGAAAGGAAAAGCAGATTAAATGCAAACATTCACAAATAGTCTTAAAGCTAACATTTGCTAACTAAAACAAAGTAATAAATTCTATCTATGTACTTTTCTAATTTCATGAACTAACAACAAAAGTATTAACTAAGAAAATTTCTGCAAGCTTCTAAATTCTAATTCATTTTCCTAAAGTTAGTATATCAATATGTTAGTACACTTATGCCTATGTTAGAAGCGTTAGTAAGAATAAGTAAGCCTAATCCTATTTATAAGTCCTTTCAGTTAAACCATAGACTTAAGCTATGTACAATATTTACAAAGAAAATTTAGAAAATTCTGAACCTGTTCTAACTTATCAGACTAACTGTCCCTGTGTATTAGTAAAACTTATTGTTAAGGATTAGTAAGCAAACATTTACATGTTTACATTCTTTTTAATTGAAATGTCAGGTGATTTGAGTAGAAGGTGTCTAAACCAAAGTAAGAGGAAAACTCTAAAGTAAGGCAGACAAACTCTTCTCTCTTAAGTGTAAGTTAGTGTTTCACATGCATATCTGAAGTCAGAAAAAGTTTTATGAGTTGTCTAGTGTGACCTACCCATGTAATGAAGTGTTACATACTTACTTCTCTGGAATTCTTCTGCAAATTGCATGTACTGTGTGGATGGAATCTAAAGTGTTGGGTGCAGTGAGAATTTTTTTGGGTGTAAGTTGTGTTCTCCAAGTACATGGGTCCAACACTGATCGGATGTTCCTCTTCACAGTGCGGTTGTCCCATACACCAATTGTGTAATCAGGTCACAGATGTACTTTGTAGTCCTTGGGGTTGCTGTCTTTGTGATGATCTGTGAAGTCAGCAATGTCTCCCTTGTGTCATTTGATGTTACCCACACGCTTGTCAACTTGCACAGGAACTGATGTTCTGGTGTGTTGACTTGTGTCATGAACAAAGTTTAAATGTCCATAAAACATGATTAATCTTTTCTTCTTTCTTTTTTCTTCCTTGCAGTTTAATAAAAATGATTACAGGTAACAAGAGTTCGTCATAATGTCTTTTGTGCTTTCATTTATTCGTTGATGTCAGTGTTTAGATCTTGGACTGATTGCAAATCAAATGCTGTGCCTTCTTCTGTTGCTGATTCTTCTTCATTGTCATAATGGTTTATGGATGTTTCTTCTAAGTTGTAATTGAGTTTGGGATAATCATTTGGATATAAAATTTGGTGTCATATCTGGCTATTCACTGGCTCTTGGTCTGACTCTGGTTCTGATTCATGCTCTAATTGTTCTGATTGCTGCTCTGGTTCTGTGGTCTCACGTATGGGTCGTGGACTTTCTGTGGACTTATTTGGCTGGCTGGTTGGTGCTGATTGATCTCTGTGCTGTATAATGACTGGGTCTTGTTGTTGTTGTTGGGACATATCTTTTGCCAGCTTGACATGAGTGACATGGAACCAAGGATCCCTCCCTTTAACCTTGATAGCACTAAGAGTTGTCAAGATTACTTGAGACAGACCAGGCCACTTAGGTTCTAACATAGACTTCCTAGTGAAGTTTCTGATGTAAACATAATCTCCAGGTTGGAAGTTGTGTAGACTAAAATCAAAGGGAACTCTTTGATATATCAAGCCTTGTTTATGAAGTTGGTTTAATCACTGTTTGAGTAACTTAATGTACTCATACAGCTTGCCTTCCATACCCAGATGTGATAGTTTATGGATGCTTTGAGGTGACTTGCCATGGTAAGGTGGATAGCCATATAATATTTCAAATGGTGATAAGTGAATTATGCTATTGGGTTGGCATCTAAGATGGAATAGTGCCAATGGTAATGCATCAGGCCATTTCATATGTGATTCTGCACAGATTTTAGTTACTAGGGTCTTCAAAGATTTATTCACTCTCTCAATCTGTCCACTCAATTGTGGTCTGTATATCGAGTGTAGATGTTGCTTGACTCCTATAGTCTCATAAACTGTATCTAAAATCTTGTTTGCAAAGTGGGAACCAGAATCTGAGTCAATGTGTAGTGGAATAGAGAATCTGGGTATTAATTCTCTCAGTAAGACTTTCACAACAAATGCTGAAGTGTTGCTTTTAGCTGGGAAAGCTTCTGGACATTTGGTTAGTCTATCCTCTATCACTAATATGTATCTGTAGCCTTGACACCTCCGCATGGTGATGTAATCAATTTGTAAGCATTCAAATGGTGTATAGGCTAGTGGTTTGCCTCCCAGACTATGGACTTTGGTAACTGTCTGGTTGAATTGCATACAAATTCTGCACCTCTGAGAAACTCTCATAGCAACTTCATATATGCCCCTTGCATTCCAATACCCAATTATAGAATCTACCATGCCCAGACTTCCATAATGCCCTTTTTGGTGTAATGCATTACAGAAGGTGAAATACAGAGATATGGGCAACATAGGTTTTCCATTTGTCCCCAGCCAAACTCTGTTAGCTAAGTATGCACCATGATGTTTCTTCCAATCCTTCACTTCCTTTGGGGAGTATGCGTTTTTGAGATTATCTTCCTCCACTAAAGACAAGTTTAGAATTGTACTTGGTCCATACCTTGCCGTGAATTTGGCTGTGATGTCTGCATGTCTGTTCCCTGATTCCACTGGCCCTTGGATCTTGGTGTGGGCCTTACAATGAATGACAGATACTCAGGCAGGTAATTGGATTGCATCTAACAACTGATTTATCGAATTCCCATATGCTATCTGTTTGCCATTTGATGTTATGAAGCCTCGATTCTTCCAGAGTTCACCAGAATGATGCACCACTCCAAATGCATACCGGGAATCGGTAAAAATGTTCACCTTCTGGTTTTCGGCAAGCTTCAGAGCGTGTATCAATCCGATTAATTCTGCCCCTTGAGCACTTATAGTGGATGGCAATGATGAGTACCAGAGGGTTTCAGAGGCTGAGACCATGGGTGCTCCAATAAATCTCTTATTGTCTACTATATATGAGGGTCCATTTGTGAACAATGTCAAATCAGGGTTTACATGGGCTTATTGGATAAATCTGTCCTTGTCTTATGCATGATGATAAGTGTGTCCTCACAGATGTGTAGACTTTCCCTTCCAGAGGTAAATCTGGGATCAGAGTGCAGGATTTAAGTTTCTGCACTGGTGAAATGTTATGTTTTCACTAGCCAACAAAATTGCTTGGTATTGTGATAGTCTTTGGGAGGTGAATGCTTGTAGTGTAGTGTTTCTTAAAGTAGATTTCACCTGATGTGGGGAAAATACTTTCAGTTCATCCCCTAATACCAAGGAAGATGCTTTTCTAATCATGATGGCTACAGCAGCAATAGCTCTCAAATAGCTTGGCATTCCACAGATCACTGAATCTAGTTTTGAGCTATAATAGGCAACTGGTCTAAGGGTATTTCCAAATGACTGTGTGAGAACATTAGAGGCTATCCTTTTGTCCTCATGTACATAAAGGAGGAATGGCTTATCAGGGATACCTAGGGCTGGTGCTGATAGAGTGAGTGATTTTAGTTTCTCTATAGCATGGATATGGTCTTTAGTTAATTTTAATGGTTCTGGAACTTCCTTCCTGGTTAGCTCTATCAGAGATTTAGCAATGAGAACATAACCTGGAATCCAGTTTCTATAGAAACTTGTTATTTCTTTTATTGCCCTGAGTTGCCTCTTGGTCTTAGGCAAACTCAACCTCTATATGTCTTGTGTTCTCTTTTGCGAAATCCTTCTGGAGCCCTTTTCTAAGATGAATCCTAAATAATTGACTTTTTTCCTCACAAATTGAAGCTTTGATTTGGAAATTTTATGGCCCCTTTTGCCTAGCTCTTTAATCAAGTGCATGCTGTCTGTATAGCAGACTTCAGCAGATGGTGACATTAGCAGGATGTCATCAACATAATGTACCATTTTGCTGTCTTTGAAAGTGATCGACTCAAGTTCTCTCTGCAAGATTTGGCAGAAGACTGAAGCTGAATCTGAAAAACCCTGGGGCAAATGGGTCCATTGGATGGATTTGTCCTCCCAAGTGAAGGTGAACAGCTTCTGGTTGTCTCTGGGCAGGGCGACAGAGAAGTATGAAGAGCTCAAGTCCAAAATGGTAAACCAAGCAGCTTTGGGTGGTATTGTTGCTATGATTTGTGATGGACTTGGTACCACGGCATAGGTCTTTTGCACATGGTCATTAATAGCTTGGAGATCTTGTACTAAATGCCATTGAGCCTTCCCATCAGGAGATAATTTGGCTTTCTTCACAGGCATGATTGGAGTGTTGTACTGTGAGAAGCCATATCTTAATATACCCTGCTACAATAAACTCTCTATGATGCGTTTCACTCCCTCGATTGCCTAATCTTTTTTTCCAGGTTCACTGCATGTTATTCTCCCTACACTCTACAATCCAGCCAAATTGGTCTTTATACTGTTCCTTTGCACAAATATAATACTAGTCATACTTTTGAAGTTATATCCCATGCTTGAAATGCATTCCCCTTTTGCCTCCACCTCATCATCATAGAATTCTCAGTTCTCATAGAATTCCTCTCTTCTTTCAAGAAGTAGCTCAAGTACAACCTTCTACATTGAGCCTTTCCTTATTCCAAATGCTAGCAGCCTCCCTTTCAAACTACCTTATATTTAATTACTTAATGTTCTTTTTAGTTTGTTTCTTTATAGTATTTTATATATTTATATGTGTATGTGTATATATAAATACATACATACCAAATACAGATGTACATGTTTCCTCATTAGAAGGCAAACTCTTTGAGATTAGGGGATTATTTCATTCATTGCACGTTGTATTTCCAAATCCTATGCCATTAATAAGCACTCAGCAAATGCATAATTGATTTAATGTGGTAAAAATGGGACAATAAGTATCCAGGACATGTAAAGAATCAAATTAAAAAGTTATCAAAATTTTACCTCCTCATGAGATTTTCACTCTTGTAAAGGAGTTATTAATATTAGGGAAAAAAGTAGTAGTAGTGAGGGCAATAAATACTTCTCAATTTTTTACAGAGATTTCATTAACAATGTAACAAAGGACCACATTAACTAGGTAACAAAGACTCAAGATAATTCCTGGGTTTACCTATAATATTTGTGTAATATCTCTTTTAGGTTATTCCACCAAAACTGCATTCAAAATCTAGAGGTAACTTTAGAATAGGTGACTATTCCTATTAACATATCTTATGAGCCCTTAGTAGTTTACTTCTCATTAAGAACCAGCCAGTAGATTTAATTAGTTTTAGCAAAGGCATTTACTAAAATAGTAAGGTAAGAATAGCTGGTTCAAAATATTTCCCACAAAATCTTGAAACATACTCTCTTCTATAGAAAAAGTGGGTTCAAACTTAAAGTGCAATTGCATTGAGGAACACATGGAAAATGACAACTTATGTCCTGTTGCTAGAAGTTCTTTTTCTCCATAGAGTGACCACATAGCTCCTTCCCTATGGGTTAAGCTTTCTGCTGGGTAAACTGTGTCTGTCTTCATCCATAGACCGCATTTCTATTTGTCATGAAGAATCATTTTCTTTGCAGCCGCCTCCTTCCTTAGGGGGGTGGTCTAACTGTTTTTGCCTAGTTTCTTACTAGTCTTGTTTTTGTAGTAAAATGATAGATTGGGGGGAACAGAGGAGAAATTCTGAAAGTTTCTCATCCTCTCTCCAAGAATAAGCATCTCTTAAGGACCTGGCTTTTCTTCTACTTCTGGCTTCAAGTCTCAAAATGATGAAATGTGAACTGGAACTTTTTGTTACTGACTTAGACTGATACTTTTATATATATAGCACTACTTAAAATTATTTTTTTCCAATTACATGTAAAAAAAATTAACATGAATTAAAAAAAATTTTAAGTTCCAAATTTTCTCTCCTCTGCCTTCCCCTCCCACTCATTGAGAAGTAAAACAATATGATATAAATTATATATGCAGTCATGTAAAATATATTTCCACATTAGTCCTATTATGAAAGAAAACAGATCTTTTCTCAGAACAAAACAAGAAAAATAAAGTGTAAAAAACATGCTTTTTCTATCTTTCACATCAGTATATTTATGGTTTTATTTGGGGGGTTTTGTTTTTGTAAGAGTCCTCTTACAACAATGACAATATGGAAGTGTGTTTTATATGTTTTATGTGTTTTTTACATGTATGGCCAGATCAAATTGCTTACCATATCCGAATAAAGGGAGGGAACGGAGGGAGAAGGTTTGGATTTTATAATTTTGGAAAATGTATGTTGAAAATTATTATTAAATGTAATTGGGAAAATAAAGTTTTTTGAATTTTAAAAAAAGGATCTTTTCATCTACATTCAGATTCCATTAGTTCTTTCTCTGGAGGTGGATAGCACTTTTCAACATAAGTCCTTTGGTCTTAGGTCACTGTTTTCTGAAAATATTTAAATCATTCACAATTGATTATTGTATAATATTGTTGTTATATAATGTTCTCTTTTCTGCTCACTTCACTTTGTATTAATTCATGTAAATCTTTCCAACCAAGGTTCTCAAGTAGCTTTTCCATGAATATATAATGATGAAGAGATATTGTCTTTCAAATAATGTTTTGTCTTTGAAAGCTGAACTTATGTAGAATGTGGTAAGGTCTTCCTGTGAGCATAGTTTTTTCAAACTTAAGTCACTGTTAACCTTTCTTTGTTGATTGTGTCTTCTTGATAAGGGGTTAACTCACTTTGTACTGGCTATTTATTGGCTCTTTGAACAATTCAGTTAAGATGATTGATTAATGATTAAATGAGAGTGGAGAATACAGGGAGATAAAATTTTTAACTTATATGTAAAGTGTTGACAGTTAATATCACAATCTCAGTCACATGATTTATTGAGTTCAACTGAGCCTTTACAAAACTATATTATAAATTTTGTAGCTTCAGATGTGTTTTTACAGTCATCTGTCAATCCAAGATTTTAATATATTCAATATCAAGCTCTGCAATCCACAGAAATTAAAATTCATTTACTGAATGTCCTTTGCAAATTGGCTTCAGCTTTCTTGAATAAAATGGATTTGTTTGGTCATGCTGTTAATGGTTCTGTCAAGTAAAGAATCATTAGAAGACTTTAAAGTGCTGAGAGGAAGTAGATGGTACCACATTTATTTTAACATTCTTTCTAATTAAAGTGTCTGTTTTTAATGCTGAGCCACTTGACAATGTCAAAGAGTTTAGTGGTGAGAATTTTCTTCTCCAGGTCTTCAGCAGTTGTGGCTGTTGAGGAAGGGACTGCCATATTTGTCAGTTGGTGGCAGCTGGTCATCAATTGGAGGTGGTGGTCAAGATATGTTAATGGTCCCTTGATTCACCTGGTCCAGGCTGCCTACTCTCTCCCTTAGGGATATCTTGCTGATTTGATCAGAATGACTTTTTTGTCCCAGGAGGGGAAGTTTGTTAGCATTTGGTAAAGATGGCTGACCCTTTCTTGAGAGGGAGTCCTCATCTATGTTAGGAAGCTGGATTAGTATTGGGAGCTGGATTAGAATTGCTAGTATTGAGGGCAGCTGGGTAGTTCAGTGGATTGAGAGTCAGGCCTAGAGACAGGAGGTCCTAGGTTCAAATCCGGCCTCAGCCACTTCCCAGCTGTGTGACCCAGGGCAAGTCACTTGACCCCCATTGCCCACCCTTACCAATCTTCCACCTATGAGACAATACACCGAAGTACAAGGGTTTAAAAAAAAAAAAGAATTGCTAGTATTCTGGAGGTGTTATAGTTCTTAAGACCCTTGGGTTTACCTGTATCTTTGTGGGAATCAGTCAGCAAGAATGACATTGCCAAACTGGTGCGTGTCCAGAGATCAACAAGAAGGATGAAGGAGCCTACACACCATTCTATATTAGGATGGGTTGAAGAAGGTTAGGTTTAGTTTGAGGAGACAACTTTTAGGGGTTGAGGTGGGCATGATAGCTATTTTCCAAGCATTTGAAGGATACCCAAATTGAAGAATTAAATTTATTTTATTTGGTGCTAGGGTGAAAACTAGGAACAATGAGTGGAAGTCACAGGAAGAAGGTTGCAAAAGGACAAACCTTTTTTTTTAAAACCCTTACCTTCTGTCTGGGAGCCAACTGGCTCCAGAGCAGAAGAGTGGTAAGGGCTAGGCAATGGGGGTCAAGTGACTTGCCCAGGGTCACACAGCTGGGAAGTTTCTGAGGCCAGATTTGAACCTAGGACCTCCTGTCTCTAGGCCTGGCTCTCAATCCACTGAGCCACCCAGTTTGCCCCCAGGACCAACTTCTTAATAATTAGAGTTTTGAAATATGCTGTTTCAGAAGGTAACTGGCTTTCTTCATTTTTTTCTTTCTTTTTTCACTACAGTAGGGATTCTTAATCTTTTTTTGCATTAGGGATCCCTTTGATAATGTGGTAAAGCTGATGGACCCCTTTCTCAAAATATCTTTAAATGCATAAAAATAAAATACAGAGGATTACAAAGGAAACCAATTATATCGAGATATAATTATCAAAATAAATTTTTAAAAGGTCATGGACAAGGGGACAGCTGGGTAACTCAGTGGATTAAGAGCCAGGCCTAGAGACAGGAGGTCCTAGGTTCAAATCCAGCCTCAGACACTTCCCAGCTGTGTGACCCTGGGCAAGTCACTTGAACCCCACTGCCCACTGTAAGAATTAAAATTTAGTTATTATAGTTATATCTTTAAAATATGTGGCCGCCAGGAATCAACAATTCAGGTTGATTCCGTAATTAAATCAGACCCAAGTCAGCATCGGGTTGAGGAGTTTATTACAATCAGGAAGGTGAGTAGGGATAAAGAGAAGAGGGAGGTTAGAAGTCTAAATAAATGAAGCTGTAAGCCGCAAGGCCCAACAGCCAGATAGGCAGAGTTTAGAATTGGCCCAGCTAGGCAAAGGAAGCCAGCCTAACTTACCCACGTGACAATACAGAGTATAAGCTGTCTGTGGTCTCAGGAGATGCTTCTTCCTCCAGTTCCAGAGGGCAATTGCCCCCACAGGAAGTTCACTCACTTACTTAAAGAGATCCTGTCTTTCATCACTTCCTGTGGTCCACCTCTAATTCAAATGGACAAATGGCAGTTTCTACATTGATTTGGACTGCCCAAAGGGCAGTCCCTTATTCTTGATTTGTTACTTATTGTCACGTGTGGGTAACTTGTCTCCCCTCCCCACTAAGGGAGGTGGGAGTGACATCATTAGCACGCCTGGGTTGGGTAGATTTTTGACTATTAATGGGATCGAGCTAATTCTATTTACACACCACCCTTACCACTCTTCCACCTAGGAGCCAATACACAGAAGTTAAGGGTTTAAAAATGTTAAAAAAAAAAAAAAAAAAAAGGTCATGGACACCAGATTAAGAATTTCATTACTAGAGGTTTTCAAGAAAAACCTGCATGGGCACTTGTTAGCTTTGTTGTAGAAAGAACTTTTTCACAAATATAAATTGGGCAAAATGCATTCTAAAGTCTCTTCCAATTCAGAAATTCTGTGATCTAGTTTCATGACATTAAATAAATTTAGATAATTATGGTGATGGCTATGTTCTTAAGAGTAGCCAGAAAAGATGCAATTTCTATGCTTTATTTTTAGTGAAAATGGAGAGATGGGGGTCACCAATTTCTATTAAATAAGAATAATTTTAATATTATAATGTTAAGAAATTAGGATTGTTTTAGCTATAGTATTTTTATTTGGAATGGTTCTAAAATTGTATAAGATAGAGGAAAAACTGAGAATTAGACAAGTATATAACAAGTTTAACTGCAAGAAATATTAGTAGCTTGATAAATGAACTTCAGTTAATAGGACTTTCTGAGATATAATAATTTATTTTTATATTTTTATGGGGAAAAGATATTATTGACACAAAATAATTTCAACTAATTAAAGGAGATTTTTCTGGAACAAAGATAATGACAGGAAAATCTCCCTTTGAAGATTTGTCTAACTATAAGCAACATTAAATATGCTACCCTATTAAGGAGGCTATATTAGGAATTAGATTATACAACACAGAAATATCGTGGATTAGTATCTATGATAGTCTTCTATATCATCATTGAGCATCTTCAAGTGAATTGTCTACTTTGTATTGTCTGTAGCAAATTTTCAGAAGGACCTTTCTTTCTCTGCTTCTTGGTTTTTGTCTAATTGGTATGTGGTCAAGAAACATAGATTTTAATATTAGCCTATGAAGAAATATAAAAAATGGAACCGAGGAAAACAATGATGAGGCCAAATACAAATACTTCAAAGATTACCTATATTTGGACTATTTCCTTTTCTTTAATATGGATTTCAAAAAGTTAACAGTACCTTTAAGCCAGTATCACTAATTAGCACTCTTCAACAATATGATAACTTAATTGGATTTATGATGCCATTGATGTTTGTATTCCCTTTACTGGTGCAGATCATAACCTATCTATGTCTTCTTATCCTTTGCAGTTCTAGTTCATGTTCCCTCATAGACCTCTGCAATAGGTCCACTGAATAAGATGGGAGATTTTTTACTAGATTTTTTGACACTAGACTGATACTAATGTAACATATGAATATCCACCACATGGCTTGCATGCACTACATGACTGATCTACCTTCTTTTTATGTCCTACATCTCTTTGATATAATTCTTTACTTTTGCTTCTTTTGAACTATTTTTTATTAGTGGCATATTCATACCCACTATATAGTTCTCTCCATTGCCACTGGATTTTCTTCAACTTCCATTCTCACTTACTGTGGCATGTACTGTAGGCATACAACACCACAAGAAGAGTATTGATATGAAAGAGCTGAGCCATTGTTTCGGGAAGAAGTTTGTGATATTAAAAGCCCTTTACAATGTGCCCAATGTAACTCAATCTGTCCTACTTCTCTTTCTCAATCCTGGTACAATGTAATTGTCTACTAGAGGTATGTATTCAAGATGAATTTACTGATAAACAATTCCTAGGGATTGTTAATTTTGTTGTATAGACATTCTGGACAATAGACATTTTTCATTTGGTTGATTTTTCCTGTGCAGATAATTAAACCAAACATTTTTGAATATTAATGGGTCCCATCTTTGAGACTGCAATATTCTTGGGCTTGATGCAATTAGTAGAATGTCATAAACAAGCAGGACTATCTAAAGACTTCACCCTCTAGATAATTTGTCTTTGATTTGAACTGTTCGACATGCTCCATAACAATGGAAAATAAGTATGGTGAGCAGACAATTCCCCACTGATGGTAACAGATTTCTGTGGAACAAAGCCATGTCTTTTGTTAAGGAAGTGAAGGGGGCAGAAGGAATGCTGGACATGGCATCAGGAAGACCTGAATTCAGATCCAGCCTTAGATACTTATTGTGTGAAATTGAGTAAATCACTTAACCTCTGTCTGCCTGTTTCTTCTTATGTAAAATGGGAACAATAACAGCACCTGCTTATTGGATTGTTATAAGGATAAAAGGAGATAATATTTGTAAAGTGCTCTGTAAAACTTGAAGCATTATGTAAATGCTAGCTATTATTTTCTGGATGAGTTGGTTTATAGGCTTTTTTTTTTCATTTCTGTGATCAATTGATCTTTACCATTTAAGCTTGCTAAGGAAATGCTGATAACTCGTGTTAATATTTGTTCTTTTAGACATTTCTTAGTTTTACTATCAACAATTTATTTTAATAGGTTAGGGTTGCCTCAATTGGATTCTATATCTCATTTCCTGTTCTTCTAATGTATTGATTTTGATTTTCACTTTAATAAGCAGTCCTTTCATTTCTGTTAAAATTTCATTTCATTTTTTGTGATGTTATTTTGTACTCACTCTCTCTAGCATCTCTCAATGCCCTCTTTCTGTGTATCCTTTCAAACCTTTGGTCTCTTATACAAACATTCCTGAAACATATTTGGCAACATTCTTACCCACGCACACAAATTTGCTTTGAAGTCTAGGCATTAAAGTCCATATTGATTTAATTTGTAGGATCTTATTAAATTCTTAACACAATTTTTATACTTTTTCATCATACTTATTAATAACAACAGCAATAGGAGTTGATGGAAATATCTCATGAAATTGTTTATTCTTTCTTATATATATTGGATAAAACCAACTAGTTTTTCTGCTTCTGGAAGAAAACCATCCTTTTACTTAGTTATAACTTTATGTATCTTTTGGTTTCATTATGGGGCATACATGTCAAGACTGATACCATCTAGTTCCTCCAGGAAAGTACAAGGGTGATAGATAACAGCAAATATAGCTTATAGTTAAAAAAGACTAGGAAAGGCTACCCAGTATTGTAGTCAGGAAGACCTGGTTTCAAGGCTCAGCACAATGGACTTTATTTTTAATGAAGCAGTTATCTCCAACTACTGGAAAACGAAACAAAACAAAAGATCAAAAAACCTTGCAAAAATATGTAGAGCAAAACAAATCCCCATATTAGGCATATTCAAAAACCTGTGTTTCGTTCTGCATATTTAGTCTATCAAGAGTTGAGTAGCATACTTCTTTAATGATCAGTTAGAACTACTGGAAAGTCCATTCCAACTGTGGAATCACAAAAAGCTCACTTTTTTTCCAAATTCAGACTTACTCTTCTACCTCCACATTTTTACCAAATATCGTAAAATGACTGACAATCTTATGATAACTTGGGACGATTGTATTATAATCCTTTGACTCACGCCAAGAATTTGGCACCAAATCATATTTTACGCGTGCGCAAATCCAGGCAGCATCACGTGACCGGTGCAGAGGCTGCCCCTTTTCCCAGCAGGCTCAGGTGGCGGGTGGGCAGATTTCCAACACTTACCAATACGCCCTATGGTGTCGAGGAAGTAGGGAGCCGGTGGAGTTTGTGGAGTTTCAGATGCGCATGCGTTTCGTGAGATGTCGCCGTCTGACGCGTCGTTGCGCGTGCGTAGAACCTTTGCGGAGAGCTTTGCCGGAAGCCAACATGGCGTCCGAGCGCTCTCCCAGGTCCAGTGGCTGTCGCGGCCACATCTGAAAAAAGGTAGTCTGTCGGTGTCGAATTAGCGGGGCGCAGCCGGGGAAAGGGCGCCGTGGTCGCCATGGCTCGGCACAGGAACGTCCGAGGCTACAACTACGATGAAGGTGAGTACAAAGCCTGGTCACTCCCCCTCCCGTGCTGGGCCGCGGCCTTGGACTCTACGGGGCCGATTGTCTTTTCTTTGCCCCCAGCCTTCCGTTCAGCCACTTCTCTTTGATTCCCCTTTGGTCCTCTGGACTTATGAGTGATGATTTCGGAGCGTGGAGACCAGGATGGGTAAGAAAATGACCCAGCTGGTTCCACGTCATTATTTTTCTTTTGTTAGGTGGGGAGCGTGTGTAAGCTATGAGATAAATATTTGTCAAGGTAGTTAGCGTCCAGCCCATAGCAGGCACTTAATGTTTATCAGTTTATTTGTGCAGTCTACACATCATCATCTTTTAGGCTGCCTTCCTTTAAGGTGTGTTTACACACACGTGTTTTCTTTAGTGACTGCCCCATTTTCCTGCCCCTCTCCCTTTAAAAAATAGAAACATTCGTGTTTTTTTTATATTGTCTTATCTCCTTAGAAAAACAAACTCCAGCAAAAACAACCCCTCTTCCTCCAACAACCACTACTCACTTTTGGGAAAACTTTTGATTGTATTTTTACAAGTGAAGTTTTTGTTTGGGAAGCTATAAGTATTGTTAATGAAAATGTTCAGTATCACACTTTAGAAGATCATTCCTGTTAACTTGTACATTTAAGCATTGTATGAATAAACTTCTGGTTTTGTTCTATTTGAATTTTAAGCTAAATTAGGAGTTTAGAATTCAGTGGTGATTGTAATGTAGGTGATGATAAAGGTTCAAAGAAGGAGAACTAAAATTATCAATGACTTTCATGTAAGAATAGATGAAGACTTAGAGGAGACACTAACCATTCTTGTAGAATCATGAATTGATGAACCTGGAGCTGTTCACCAAATACCAAAATTGTCCTATAAGAGAAGAACTTTGAGTTTGTGTTATGATAGAAGTACTTAAACATTGGATATCAAATAAGAGGGTCTAATTATTAAAACACACACACATATATAAATTTAGGAGGCAATTTAATAAATTTGGTGATTTATATAACTTTCCTCTATTAGATTTGTGTCCAGGAGCAGATCAATTCCCTTCATTTCCGTATCCTCTAGCCCCAGTTCCTAGCACACAATAGGCACTTAATATTTCTTTAAGCAATTTACTCACAGTAGACTTTTTAAAGAAAGTTAAGGATTCTTGATCTATTCTTAAATGCTGACATTTTAAAAGCAACTACTACATATCTTTATACGACTTTTGTTGTAAATCTGTTAACCATTTCATGATTTTCGTTATGCTCCTGTATTGCTTAAAATGGAACTCTTTTATGAATAGATTTAATTATTACCTTTGTACATTTTGTTTTTGAACCAAGCACCAAAATTGTTCTAATTTCACTGAGTTCAGTTGCCGTGTTTTCTTTGGAACAGTTGGTGACATCATAACCACTTTAAATGTCAGAAACAATTTTCTTCATCTTGTTTTTTCTTAGGTGTTTGTGATGGCATTGACTTTTTAGAATAACTAAAGCACCCTTCATCATGTTGAAGAGGTCAAATATCAAACTTTAAAAAGAATCATTTTGCAAAGTGTCTTAAATACCTTTTGGATAATTAATATATTTTGAAATAACTTTTTAGCTTATATTTCATAGAAATAATTGCTAATGGATAATTATTTGATGTAATATGCTTTAGATGAGCCATTTCTTAAAATCAAACTTAAAGCTGATTTCACTTAAAATTGTAAATTTTGACTTTCTGTTCTCATGCTGAAAGCCCCCTCCCCTCTTGTTCTGAGATTTTTTTTTAGTCTTGATTTTTTGAGTTAGTGATTTTTGTCTTAAAGATAACAATTGATCTAAATGTTATGCAGATTTATGCCATTTGTCTTTGATCACACATTTTGAATTCTTGCTATTTTTACTGACCTTTTTGAGATTAGAAGACCAATTAGCCAGCCCAGTTGGTAAGAGCATAAATCTAATTGTTTTAGGATTGTGAGCATCATATCTAGTCTTTAGTTTACATCATTTCAGTTTAGTTAATATTTGTGCCTACTATGTAAAAGGAATTTTTTTTTCTTTCTTACTAGGGCATAGTAAGAAAGATGATATTTGTATGGCACTTAAACTCGAGTAGGGGAAATCAAAGTATATACATTGATCTTGTGAGGTTTAATGTATCTTGTATTTATAAGACATGCACACAGGTAACAGGAAAATGCTTTTACTTTGTCTTTAAGCTAAGCCAGCTATATTAAATATGTGCCATTGATTACCAAATTGCCTAGATGAAAAAATGAGTAAAATAGCTTGTGTTGACCTAACAACATCAAAAAAAAGCAACTCAGAGTGTATATTCTGTGGATAGTAGGTGTATAGTATTTTATTTTCTTGAATTAGCAGTATAAAATGTAAATGTGAAAAAAATTAAATGTAGATTCAGAAGTATTAACCGAATGAAAATACTGAAAATTATACCAAAGAGAAATGTAAATTAAAACAACTCTGGGGTTTCCCCTCACGTTCAAATGGCACCCATCAGGAAAGATGAAAATAGTATTGAAGGAAGGTTATGGGAGCATAGCTACACTGATAATACATTTGAACTATAAATCTGCACAATTCTGGAAAACATATTTGAATTGTATGAGTTAGTTTGTGCTCAACTTTGGAGATACAAAGAAAAACAAAACAGAACCCGGTTCCTGCTTTTTCTAAATAGGGGAGATTAACATGTAAACACCTACATACAAGATATATTGGAGATAATCTCAGAGGGAAAGTAATAATTTTAAGTATTACTGGGAAAGGCTGGATGGAAAGGAGGATGGGATTTAAATGAAGACTTGAAAGGACCCAAAGAAGCCATGAGATAGAGATGAGGAAAAAGAAAGTTCTGGAGATAGCCTATGGAAAATGCTCTGATTTGGGAGATGGAGTATCTTGTATGAGGAAAAGCTAGGAGACCAGTGTTACAGGATGACGAAGTATCTGAGGGGAAGTTATGTATAAGAAAAGGTAAGAAGGGGCCAAGTTCAGAAATGCTTTAAAAGTCAAATAAAAGATTTTAGATTTGGATCTTGTAAGAAGCCACTAGAGTTTATTGAATTGAGGGTAGGGGAGTGGGGAGCTGACATAATTATGCTTAAGGAGGATCAAATTGATCCCTAAGTAGATGATGAACTGGAGCTTTTAGAACCTTTTAAATCACATTTACTAGTTATGTACATCAAGGAGAACAAAGATAGAAAAGTCCTCTTGTCCCAAAATATTCATCGCAGTACTCCAAAGAACTGAAAACAAAGGTATTTTAATCTTTAAAGAAAAATTACAATTATAATCTTTAAAACAATTGTTAAGAGTAACATATCCCAGGGCTCCTTTAACAAAGACACATTTATTTTAATATTAGAAACATTTTTGACTAGGACAAGATCACTTAATATATTCTTAACATGTCGTATATTTCATTTAGATTTTGAAGATGATGATCTCTATGGCCAGTCTGTAGAGGATGATTATTGTATTTCTCCATCAACAGGTATGTATTCTGGATGAAATTGAGAGCCTTGATATGGGATTTTTTGGGGGAAAAGTGAATAATAGTGCTGTCTTTCAAAATCTTGAGTGTCTCCTACATTGCCACATACATCATATAAGCTCTTTGAGGGCAAGGACTGTTTTTTATTTTCTTTTATCTTTGGAATCTAAAAACAATTCCTCACATATAAGAGGCATGTTGGGTTTGATTGGAAGATAAATAATATGCATTTGAATATATGGGTTAAATCCGTCTTTTAAATTTTAAATAACTTGTAGGAAAATGATATATGTGTATTTTCCTATATATTGGAGTAGAGAAATACTTTTCTTTGGTCATGTGGAATGCATTGTTGGTGAAATGAGTATTGGTCTCATAGTCATGTGAATTGCATTTGAGAATCCTGACTGTTACTTCAAAAGTGCATTTATCAGGTTTCTTCCAGTTTTAAGTCCTATGATCCTAAATCGCTTGTGCTGGAATGATAACATACTGAATGATATTATAAAACTTAACAGATATTTTTGGCAGTGTTTTACTTTTTATTCTGTCATGTAGTTATCAGATAATTTAAAGCTATATCCAAATATTAGAGCACCTTTTTTTTTTTTATTTGAAAGCTGGTGGTCTTGTTAGTAAAGTTTGAGGCAATGTAAACCTTTTTTTTAGTTATAGTTATCTCACATCAAAAACAGTTCTTTGATATTTACTTTCTTTTAAGGAATGGGATCCTTTAAAGGCTGGAGCAGAGTTCTGCATTGAGTTTTTCTTTTTCTTTCTTTTTTTTTTTAATTTTTTTTAAACCCTTAACTTTGGTATATTGGCTCCTAGGTGGAAGAGTGGTAAGGGTGGGCAATGGAGGTCAAGTGACTTGCCCAGGGTCACACAGCTGGGAAGTGTCTGAGGCCGGATTTGAACCTAGGACCTCCCGTCTCTAGGCCTGGCTCTCAATCCACTGAGCTACCAAGCTGCCCCCCTGGGTTTTTTATATATTGATAATATTGAGGTGTTCTATAAAAACTTCTGTTAATATAGGCTTCCAGTTCCAAATATTTGCATTTAAGTTGGTTGTTTGGTACTTTATAATGCATTTCATCAGAGAAACAATGTTATAAAAATTATGATTAGATTCCAGAGCTGTCTCACAAAAACTTAAAACGTACTGGAAGAGGCAGCATGCATGGTTTAGTGGATAGAGTCCTGGACTTGGAGTCAGGAAAGAAGAATTGAATTGCAATTTTGCTCATTTCCCTATGCCTCAGGCAATTCTTTTAAGACTATATAAATTAGAAATGGGATATATATATATATATATATATATATATATATATATATATATATATATATATATGGTACCTGTAGTATAATATGCTACTAATGGTATGACCACAGCATAACTGACATTAAATAATAATTATTTTTGAAAATACATTTGGGATTATATCTGGAGATATCAGAAGCACATCTCTTATTTCTCTTCCTGTAATTGAGATGCTGGCAGGCTTCTGTAATTTAGGGCTGGTATAATGATGATCTTGGAGGGAAGTAGGGGGAGCAGCTCCAAAATCTTGAAGATCCCTTGACAATATGAATTCTTAAGAAATCTTAGTTCCTGGGTTTTATCTAAAACCCTTTATTTTCTTCCTTAAGTTATATCTTGCCTCTTTTGGGCATTTCATTACAGGTGGTGGGGCAATTTTAAACCCTAGGGCAGCATTGGCAAAGTATTGGCATGGTGCTGGGCTGGCACTGGGGGAGCTGCTCTGTTCCCCCTATTGCCCAGCACCTGAGGATGTTTTTTGCATGCCCTGCCCCTCCGTCCAGCTGCCCAAATCCAGCACTTCCTCCCTTGCTCTCTGGGGTGATGCAGGGGGGCTCACAGGAAGCTTGAAGTTGCAGTTTGGGCCCATGAACTTGAAAACCTTTCCCATTGCTGCTCTAGGGTGAAGAGCAAGGCAGGTGATTTGGGTTTTGGGGGTGGGAGGTAGTCAGAAATGGAGATAACATTGATTAAGGTTTGGAGTTGCTTCCTAATGAGACCAATCTGGGAGCTGGTTTAGGTATTGATGGAGATAAAGGAGGAACAATTGATGAAACAGAAGAGTTCTTAACCATTTTTTTACTCATAGGTCTCAAGTAAAGCCTGTCGACCTTTTTTCAGAATAATATTTTTTAAATAAAATATATAGGATTACTTTGGAGCCCAATTATACTGAAATATAATTATCAAAAAATACATTTAAAGGGGATAGCTGGGTGGCTCAGTGGATTGAGAGCCAGGTCCAGAGATGGGAGGTTGTAGGTTCAAATCTGGCCTCAGACAATTCCTAGCTTTGTGATCCTGGGCAAGTCACTTAACCCCCATTGTCTAGTCCTTACCACTCTTCTGCCTTAGAACCAATACACAGTATTGATTCTAAGATGGAAAGTAATGGTTTAAAAAAAATACATTAAAAAAAGTTCATGGAACCAGGTTAAGAACTAACAGCCACTTAGTCTTCAAGTCCTTCCCTTTACCAGATGAGTTTCTTTGTGGTGGCCCATATAACATGCTTTTTGAATTCTGCTCTAGTAATCCTTTCTGACACAAAGAAAGGTAAAAAAAGTCCCCTACTCTGAAGGAGCTCAAAGTCTAATTGACAGACAACATGCAAATGAGCTATCTATAGGTTAGAGAGTTTATTGATTAAGGGAGTGATATGATCAGACCTGCCCTTTGGAAAAATCACTTTGATAACTAAATGGGGAATGTTTTGGAGTTTGGAGAGACTTAAGGTAAAGAGACCAATCACAATTTTTTAAAATAAGATACAAAATCCTCTGTTTGACATTCCAAACCTTTCATAATTTGCCCCTCCCTACCTTTCCAGCCTTCTTATATTTTAAGAAAGTCCCTATCTCATGTCTCACCACATACGTACTCTGGCTTCCCTGCTGTTCCTAAAACAAGATGCTATTTCCCAACTCTTGGTATTTTCACTGAATGTTCTCCATGTTTGGGACAATCTCCCGCCTCATCTCCACCAATTCTTAGCTAAAATCTCACCTAATGGAAATCTTTCCTGATCCTCCTTAATCCTAATATTTTCCTTCTGTATCAACAGAGGATTTTGTATCTTATTTAAAAAAAATTTATTTAGAATATTTTTCCATGGTTACATGATTCATGATTTTCCCCACCCCCTCTTCCATTCCCCATCCCAGAGCTGACAAGCAATTCCACTGAGTTATACATGTATCATTGTTCAAAACCTATTTACATGTTATTCATATTTGCAATTTATATCTGATTTTTGAGGGAGGTTCTAGAGTTTATTGATTAAGGGAGTGATATGATCAGACCTGCCCTTTGGAAAAATCACTTTGATAACTAAATGGGGAATGTTTTGGAGTTTGGAGAGACTTAAGGTAAAGAGATCAATCACAAGGTTATTGTCTGTATCTATATAAACATATATGAAATATGTATATGAAATGCCTATATATGTGTGTCACATTTCACATATATAGGCATTTCATTAAATGTCCTATTAAGAAAAACTTATTAAACAAAAATTAACCTCAAAAATAATTTAGGCTATCGTTAATTTTGTAAATGATGAAACTGAAATCTAGAAAGGCCAAGTGATTTACCTCAAATCATATAGATAGTAATATAAAATAAAGAAACATTGAAAAAAATTACCTATCAAATGTGTGGGAAAAGAAAAGTTCATGACCAAACAGAAAATAAAATAGATAATTTTGATTTGATAAAATTTGTAGTTTTTTTTCAAACATTTATTAATATTCATTTTTAACATGGTTACATGATTCATGCTCCTCCTTTCCCCTTCGCCCCCTTCACTCCCCCCACCCATGGCCGACGCACATTTCCACTAGTTTTGTCATGTGTTCTTGATCAAGACCAATTTCCAAATTGTTGGTAGTTGCATTGGTGTGGTAGTTTCGAGTCCACACCCTCAATCTTGTCCACCCCGACCCATGCGTTCAAGCAGTTGTTTTTCTTATATGTTTCCTCTCCTACAGTCCTTCCTCTGAATGTGGGTAGCATTCTTTACCATAAATCCCTCAGAATTGTCCTGGGTCATTGTATTGCTGCTGGTACAGAGGTCCATTACATTCAATTTTACCACAGTATATCAGTCTCTGTGTACAATGTTCTTCTGGCTCTGCTCCTTTCGCTTTGCATCTGTTCCCAGAGGTCTCTCCAGTTCGCCTGGAACTCCTCCAGTTTATTATTCCTTTTAGCACAATAGTATTCCATCACCCGCATATACCACAGTTTGTTCAGCCATTCCCCAATTGAAGGACATACCCTCCTTTTCCAATTTGTTGCCACCACAAAAAGCGCAGCTATAAATATTTTCGTACAAGTCTGTTTATCTATGATCTCTTTGGGGTACAAACCCAGCAATGGTATGGCTGGATCAAAGGGCAGGCAAAATTTGTAGTTTTTGCATAAACCAATCTAACAAAGCTAAGATTAAAAGGGAAACAATTAACTAAGAAAAAATCTTTGCAGGATGTTTCTCCGATAATGTTCCAATTTCCAAGATAGATGAGGAACTGATTCAGATTTAGAAGAATAGGAACCTTTCTCAATTGATAAATGATTTGAGGATATCACCTGATAGTTTTCAATGAAAGAAATCTAAGCTGTTAACAATAATATGACAAAATGCTCCAAATAAATTCTAATTAGAGAAATGTTAATTAAAACAATTCCGAGATTATGTTTTACACTCATCAGATTAGAAAAGATAACAATAAAGGAAAATATTAAATGTTTTAGAGTTTGTGGGAAAGCAGGCACATTGATGCACTGTTGGTGGATTTGTGAATGAGTACAAGGCATTCTGCAAAGCAGTTTAGAATTATGCACAGAAAGTTGCTAATCAGTACACACTTTTGACTCAGCTATAATACTGGTAGACCTATACCCCAAAAGGCTTTTTATGTACAAAAATATTTATAAAACCTCATTTTGTGATATTAAGAAACTTGGAAACTAAATTATTTGCCTAACAGTTGAAGAATTGCTGAATAAGTTGTCTGTAAATTTAGGTGGCTCAGTGGGCAGAGTGTGGGGTTTCAATTCAGGGAAACCTGAATTTAAATGCTGCCTAGATTTTTACTTGCTGTGTGACCCTGGGCAAGTCACTTATCCCTATTTGCCTGATTTTTCTCATCTGTAAATTGAACTGGAGAAGAAAATGCAAAAATCACTCCAGAATCTTTGCAAAGAAAACCCTAAATGGGATCATGAGAGTCAGGCAGGACTGAAATGACTGAATAGCAAAAATGTGAATTGTAATGGAATGCTAATGTGCTCTAAGAAATAAGGAAGTAAATGATTTCCAAGATATGTGCAAAGAACTTATATAAACTGATGCAGAACGAAGTAAGCATAATCAGAACAATTTATATTATAATATCAGTAACCAGGGGCAGGTAGGTAGACTTAGTGGATCGAGAGCCAGGCCTGGAGATGGGAAGTTCTAGGTTCAAATCTGGTCTCAGATACTTCTAGCTGTGTGACTGAACAAATCACTTAACCTTGATTGCCTAGCTCTTACCACACTTCTTCCAAAGAACCAGTACATAGTATTGATTATAAAATGGAAAGAAATGTTTTTAAAAAGAAAATAAATAAAAATCAACAATTTTGAAGACTTATAGTCTAATGAAGAATGAATTGAACAGAGAATTAGAAGAAAAATATATTGTAAGGAAGAAAGGGAAGTGGGTTTAGCACTTCTAATGTGCCTAACACTCTGCTGTGTGTGTTACAGATAATCTCATTTGATCTTCACAAAACTCCTGCTAGTTAGGTGCCATTATTATCACTCCTTTACAGTCAAGGAAACTGAGGCAGATAGCATTTAATGACTTGGCCCAATGTCACACAATCAGTGAGGTCAAATTCAAACTTCACCCTTCCTGACTTTAGGCCCAGAACTCTATCCATTGTGCCACCCAGATACCTGCAATATGATGAAAAAACAAAATTCTGAAAGCTATGACAACTGTAAACAAATGAACAGGAAACATACCATTCATCTCTTGAAAGGGAGGTAATAGATTTAGGATGCAGAATAAAACACATTCACATATACATATATATCCTGTATCTTTCCAATGGAGGAATTTATTTTGCCTTACTATACATATTTGTTGCAAGAGATTTATTTTTCTTTTCACTTTTTTTGGGGGGTGGGTGGGTCATTGCAATGAGGGTCAAGAAGGAAAGAAAACATATTTGTTAATTAAAAATCACTTTGGGGCAGCAAGGTGGCTCGTGGATAGAGAACTATGTCTGGAGATGGGAGGTCTTGGGTTCAAATATGGTCCTAGACACTGCCTAGCTTCGTGACCCTGGGCAAGTCACTTAACTCCAGTTGCCTAGCCCTTATTGCTCTTCTGCCTTGGAACCAACTGATTGATTCTAAGACAGAAGGAAAGGATTAAAAAAAAAATTTAAAACACTTTACAAAATAGATGTTACTGATGTGGAATATTGTACAGATTTTCATCAAATGAAATTGCTTTGTTGGCATTAGGTTGTATAAAACATTTAGGGTCAGGCAAAAGTGAACTTGACTTGGGGGGGCAGCTTTAGAGTTCCATTGAAGATTTTTTCACCATTAATTTTTATGATCAAATTTATGTGTTTTAAAAATATTATTTTGGATTTGGTGGGGATAGATGGAAGGAAAGAAGTTTCAGAAGTTTCAGAAGTTTAGCAGTTTTTACTTCAAATAAATGCTTATGACAATTGATTTAGATTGATAGCATTGGAGATAGGAGAGAGAAACCTGAAATGCTGCAAAGATAGGATTAATTGAATTTTGGTACCTGGATGTGAGAAGAAAAGGCAGGAGAAGAATTGAAGATAATGCTAAAGATTATGAATATGGACAGTGTAAGAGTTGATTTGCTACTTATTGTCACGTGTGGGTAACTAATCTTCCCCTCCCCATGGTTGGGTGGGGTGACATTATTTCTAATGGCTAGAGTCTAACAGTAAATGAAGATGAGCTAATTCCATTTACACAACAGTCAGATGAACAGTAGTTACATACAGTAGTGAAGCCAGTAGTAGTAGTAAGTTTTTTCTCTCCTCTCCTCTCCTCTCTTCTCCTTCCTTTTTTTTTTGGGGGGGGGGGTGTTTCCTGGCTTCCCTGGCTTCTTTCAAGTTCTAGTTAAAATATTCTATAAGAAGCCTTACCAAATCCCCCTTGACGGTAGTGCTTTCTCTTAGTTGATTATCTCCAAGTTATCTTGTCATTGGAACTAGGAAGACTAAAGTTCAAATTGTCTCTCATACTTTCTGGCTGTGTGACTCTAAGCATACATATTTAGTTCTCTCATCTGTAAAATTGGGATAATAATACTACTACTTTACTTTGTTGTGAGGATAAAATGAGAAAATATTTGCTAAGTACTTTATAAACCATAAAACTCTTTATAAATGATGGATTTTTGGGATCTTTTTTTTTTGTATCCTTGGTTTGTAGTCACAGGGCCTAGCTCATAGTAGATGCTTAATAAATGCTTGTTGATTTAATGCTATTCCAAGAATTAGGCATTCCATCTCTCACCACCAGGCATTTTCTCTGGATGTTTTCCAAATGGGACATGCTTTTCCTCTTCAACTCTGCCTGATTTCCATCTTTTAAGTCCCAACTAAAATCCTATCTTTCACAGGAAGCCTTTCTCAACCTCTCAATTTTAGTGTCTCCCCTTTGTTAATTATTTCCTATTCTATACATAGCTTGTTTTGTATATATTTGTTTGCATATATTCTCCCCATTTATTTATTTGCATGTCATCAATACTATTCCTTAAGTGAAGGGATTCCTTTTTGCTTCTTTTTGTTTCCCTACATCTTAGCAATGGACCTGGCACATAGTTGGTGCTTAATAAATGTTTATTGATTGATTCTTGTTTAACTATGGAACTGCTGAAATATTAGACCTGGGAAGAGAGCCAGAAGATGTGACGTTATTGAAGTCAAGGAAGGAATATCAATCGAGTATGAAGGAGTAGTCTAAGGATCAAAAACAGCAGAGTGATCAAGGACAATAGAAACCTCATTTTCCTTATTTGTAAAAAGAGAATTGAACTGCTTGGCTTCTAAAGTCTCTTTCAGGGAATCTGATTCCTTTGATCTTTGTTCTCTTCCAAGCTCTTTAGGTAAGAATTCCCTGAAATAGTCTATTTTGGACACGTTCTTCTTTTCCTATCACTTTTTTTACACATGATTGCCAAAGCTACATCACAGAATTTGATGTTTCATTTGAGCTCCAGATTCACATCTCTTACTTCCTTTAAGAGTTTTTTAAATTTGAATTTTTTTTATACTTTTTCTTGCCCCCCAATTGCATGCATTTTTTGACATTTTGCAATCCAAATTCTCTCCTTCCCTCCCTCTCCACTCCCCTCCCTGATTTATTTAGCAAGTAATATAAAAATTATACATGTGCTACCATGCAGTACTTATTTCCATGTTTGACATGTTGTGAAAGTACAATATTAACATCACTGTGTATAATGTTCTCCTGGTTCTGCTTATTTCACTTTTCATCAGTTTTTATGAGTCTATATATTTTTCTGAAATTGTCCTGTTAATCATTTCTTGTGGCACAACCGTATTCTATTTCAATCATATACCGTATCTTGTTCAGCCATTATCCTATTGATGGACATCACCTCAATTTTCAACTCTTTGCCACCACAAAAAGAGGTACTATAAATATTTTTTTTATAAGTAGATTCTTTTTGCCTTTCTTTGATCTCTTTGGGATATAGCTCTAACAGTGGTACCGACATAGGTCAGAGTGTATGCATAGTTTTATGGCCTTTTGAGCATAGTTCCAAATTGCTCTCCAGAATGGTTGTATCAGTTTACAGCTTTACCAACAGTGTATTAGTATCCCAGTTTTTCCACATCTCCTCCAACATTTATCATTTTCCTTTTTTGCCATATTAACAAGGTGAGAGATGTGATTGTGGTACATCAAAGTTGTTTTAGTTTGCATTTCTCTAATCCATAATGACTTGATGAACATTTTTTCATATGACTTAGTTTTAATGTCTTCATCTGAGAACTTCCTGTTCATATCCTATAACCATTTATTTATTGGGAAATGGCTCATTAAAGTGATTTTAAAGATTGACTCACTTCTTCTATATATTTGGGAAATGAGATCTTTGTTATTTGCTAAACATTTGCTAAAAAATGTTTTTCCTAGTGGTTTGCCTTCTAATCTTGGCGGCATTGGTTTTATTTCTGTAAAAAATTTAATGTAATCAAAATTATCCATTTTACATCTTGTAATGTTCTCTCTGCTTTCTTTGATCTTAAATTCTTCCTTTAACCATAAGTCTTGACGTAAATTATTCTGTACTTCCCTAACTTGTTCATGGTGTTATTCTTAATCTTAAATCATGTATCCATTTTAACTTTATCTTGGTATATGATGTGAGATGTTATGCTGTGCCTAGCTTCTGCCAGACTGTTTTCTAGTTTTCCTAGCAGTTTTCGTCAAAAAGTCAGTTCTTCCAAAAAACTTGGATCTTTGGGTTTTTCTGTGGTCATTTATTACTGTGTTGGATACCTAATCCATTCCTTTGATCTTCTACTCTTATTTCTTAACCAGTACCAGATTGTTCTAATGATTAGGACATGAGTTTTTCAGGTATGTGCTTGGTTGGTTGAAAAAAATTACATCCTTATTTTCAAGCAGTTAACAAATATTTATTAAATTCCCACTATGTACCAGGCTCTGTGTTAAGTGCTGGGCATATAAAGAAAGACAAATAATACTTCTGTTCTCTAACCTCTTACTGAAATTCATACTTTTCTTCAAATAATTGAAAACATTCTGAGAGGGACGGGTGCATGACATAAGAAAAGGTTAAGAACCTTTGCTGTAGCATTCTTACCCTGTGTATCCCATTAGCACTTCAAATGTAACACATACTAAACAGAGCTTATCTTCCTAAACTTGCCCTTCTTTCTGACATTACTATTACCAGTGTCTTGTATTGAAAAACTTGCTACACTTCACCTGAACAATATTGTAATATCCTTCATAGTGTTGCTAGACTAATCTTTCTTATTTATAGATTTGACCATAGTACTCAAAAATTTTGGATCTCCATTGTTAAGTAAAGGCTTTTGAATTTTGAAAAATACAAGGAACTCTATATTCTGGAACCAGTCTAACTTTACTTTTTTTATTTTCATTGCTACTTTCTATCATATGCTGTGCTCTAATCAAAGACTTTGTCCCTAGAATATTATACTCTGTACTTCACAGACTGTATAACCTTTGCTTCTTTGGCTCCAGTGTTATCTTTTACCCTTCTTTGGTTGATTATCTCAAATTACATTTCTATGTAAGCTTTAATAAACTTCACAGAACATTTATACTTAAAATACATTATTAGTATATTTATCTTTGCGCTAACAAAGTTGTTTATCTTTGTATCTCTCTCAGATGGCAGCATATTGTTTTATTCATTTAAGAACTCAATGTTTTAGTTGAATCGAGGGAATAGACCTTAGAGATTTTATGAAGGGTGAATAAACTAGACCAGTGATAGGCAAACTATGGCCCGTGGGCCAGATGCGGCCCCCTGAAATATTCTATCCTGCCATGAGACATTATTCCTAATCTGACGAATATAATGAGTAGGATACAATACAATGAAACTTCCAAAGAGTTGCCTTAGAAACAAACTAACAGATGAGCATTTCCTTTCCTTTGGCCCCCTCTTTAAAAAGTTTGCCCATCAGTGAACTAGACCATTCACTTAATTTTCGGCTGACTGATACCAATGACAAATGAGGAGGTCCCAATGAGCAGCTCATTTGGGATGAAAAAAAAATAGGCTATGATTTTAGAATATGTGAATTTTTTAGTGATATTAATACCTCCACATATGACATAGTATTTGCCAAGTAGTAAAATAAATGTGTAAGTGAAGTTTTCTAGAGATGTTTGGAATGGAGTTGTTCACTTGTTAGATATCTATACAGAGATGATAGTTCAAGCCATCAAGCCAAGATACTGAATAATTCTGTTCTTTCCTTGACTTCATTAATATCACACTGTCCTGGCTTGAGAGTTTCTGAAGAGAGAATTTTAGAGTGAGAACAGAGTAAAGACCAGACCACTGGAGTATACCCAAATTTAGGGGATGGAATGAAGAAGTAGAGCTGTTTAAAGAAAAAGAGAAGGAATGATGGTGGTGGTGGTTGTTGAGTAATTTTTAAGTTGTATCCAATTCTTTGAGAGTCTAATTGGCTTTATCTTGGCAAAGATTTCCTTCTCCAGCTCATTTTACAGGAGAAGAAACTGTAGCAAACAGGGTTAAGTGTCTTACTCAGAGTCACTCAGCTAGTAAATGTCTGAAGCTAGATTTGAATTCAGGTCTTCCTGATTCAGGACCAGCACTCTATCCACTGTATCACTTAGCTACCCAAAGGAATGATTACAGAGTCATAAAATGGCATAGCTAGCAGAAGACATAAAGATATAGTCCAACCATATCAGGATTAAGTACATTGACTTTTAAGTTGGATGATGATTAGTGATTTTGGATAAAGTAGATTCAATTGTGTAAATAGACTATTGAAATTTGTGTAGTTCTGTAGATCAAATGAGAAAATGTACTTTCCAAATCTTGAAGCACTATGGGAATTCTAGTCATCATTGTTTGATGACAATGCTAGTGATGGGAAAGGCCACTTGGAATGGGTTATAGAGTGAGAGGACAATGAGAAAACCAAGACTTATATGTTTAGTCTTGTATCTAACTGTAGTATATGGGAATGTATGAGACACTGTCTTATATATAACTGACTTCTTGATGATTTATTTAGTTCATCTCTTCTCATGTATAGTACTGTATGTCATTGATACATTAGTATCCCTAATTTTAACTTTTTATTCCCAGAAAGAAAATTTAAGGCAGCTTTTTAGGAACTATTTATTTATAGTATTTTGCTTTTTTTATATTATAGCTGCTCAGTTTATTTACTCAAGACGTGACAAACCACCATCATTCGTTGAGCCAGTAGAAGAATATGACTATGAAGATACAAAAGAATCTACAA
Organism: Gracilinanus agilis; assembly: GCF_016433145.1. NCBI lineage: Eukaryota > Metazoa > Chordata > Mammalia > Didelphimorphia > Didelphidae > Gracilinanus > Gracilinanus agilis. Next base: position 392,854,061 of record NC_058133.1, on the reverse strand, counting down.
ACTCTGTTTCTAATCACCAGCTTAGTGGGATTGATCAAGGTAAAGTTAAAAAACCAAACAAAACCCAAAAATCAAAACTTGTTTCTCTGTTACTTTGAGCTTAGTATCTTAAACCATTGAAATATCACAGGTTTAGTCCCCCCAAAAGACAGTTTTTTGGGGAAGGGTTTGAAAAAATTATCTCTAAGGGGAAATGATATATTTCAACCATGCTTATTGTATAGAAATGTAGATATTAATTTTAAAAGTTTAGGACTGTTTTGTGACACTATATAACATATTTTTGATCATTGTTATTTGCTATAGCTCGTCTTTATTCATGCCTTGATCACATGAGAGAGGTACTTGGAAATGATGTCTCAGATCAGAAACTGATTGAAGCAGTGCTACAGAACAAATTTGATGTGCAGAAAGCATTAGCAATGGTGCTTGATCAAGATAAAAAGCAGGCCATGAGTGAGGATGCTGTCTCTGTGGGAAAGGCAACAAAAGGTATGCTATTAATTGTATTAAAATCCATCATTGCTTTTAATAACTTAACATTTTATAAAGATTTGTATGTACCTAATTCTTGATTAATTCTTGATACCTAATTGGGGGATTACCTAGGGTGCCTTACTGTTTCACATACTAGTAGTCTACTTTTGGGCTCATTTACTGATTTTTTTTCTCATCTTGGCTGGGTAAATGAAATTCAAACTAGTAAGTTTCTTGTTTTAAGAAAGATCTTTTGGAAGTAGAAATTAACAGCAAAAATAGAATTGGGATTAGATGTTTCACTGAGCTGTTTTTTGTCATTTCCTGAAAAATCATATATAAATTGGAACTGACATCTAATCAGTGTTTAAAATTGTAATGAAAAAGTCAAACTTGAGTTTTTATTTGTATACATGGTTAATGCTACTTACATAGTACATTTGGAACTTTTTTTTGTTTTTGTGTCAGACTATTCTCATATCGAGCTATCTTGTAGCTAGTGTCCTATATATGTAAAATGTCTGACGTTAAAGCAAAGTTGTTGGCTATGAAAGTGCTTTTATTTGGATAAAATTGACTGACCATTGTGGGATTTGAACCATAACAGTTCGAATCTCATCAGCAATGTTTTTTTTAGATCACTAGCTGAGGCTAAAGAAAAACAAAAGCTTTAGGCGGATTTTCTTAGATGCCTGCATATTTTTAAGGGTCGAGTCTTATAGAGTTTTCATTTGTTTGGCTTTTTTTGAGGTTTGAATTAGAGTAACCAGTGATCTTTAAAACCATATTAATTTAAATTTGTTAATTCAGAAATTAGGTTATGATAAAGTAGATCTCAAGAACCACTACTTACAGTCTGCTATTAGCTTAGGTAATTAATTACTATGTATACTCAAAAGTAATAAAACTGAAATTAAAAAAAATTCTGTAATTCAAATTTTTTATGAATTAATTTTTATTGCATGCAACCCTAGAAAGTCACATTGTTTTACTTGTAACATATCTGAGCTCCTGAATAAGACAAATTTAAAAATAAAAAAACAGTATTTGTGTAAAATAGTTTTCAAAGTAAGCCATATCTGTAGCTATGTTTTTGAATTGTTAAATTTTTCATTTGCAAAAGGAAGTTATAAAATGTCTTGGAAAGTATCCTTCAGAATATTCCTTAAGTAATGACCATGAGCCTCTTTATTCATGTCTCATTTCTTTAAAGAAACATTTAATAATTAAATGCCTCATTTCATGTTTTCTTTTGGTTGCTGTGACTGTCTTCTCCATATGTGGGACTTTTTTTTTCTGGAACCATTTACCTGAAAATTACTGGCTCTTGTAAGGTAAGGAGTCTTATTTTGTTCATCTGAAGTATCGACTGATAATGTTCAAAGCTTTTTTCCTTCGTCAGTAAATCACTCAGGGTGCAGTAACACCCCTTTTGAGTTTTGTGACTCAATACCTAAAGATGGATTATCTTGTAATTCTTCAGTTATATTGAGTCACCATTTACTTCATAAAAAAAAGAAACTTGACAGGCCTCACAGTGATAAGAAACTAGAATCATGTAAGTCATCAAAAGAGCTGTCATTAGCTGACCTAATTAATGATATGCCACATGATTCATTTTATGAATCTCATAACAGTCAGCCAGCAGTTAAATTTTCATCTAAAAGTGACCTTGAAAGTCTCATTTTAGATAGTGTAGATGGTAAATTATTGGAAGCTGATTCATCTGAGTCTCCCTCCTTAGATAATTCTGAGTACAAGGGAGGACCAGATTTGAAACCATTAATGCAAACAAAAATATTTGACAGTTCTTTGTCTGTTGAAAGTAGTTTACAACCCAGTGTTCAGAACATTCCAATACAGAACAACTTGGGAAGTATTGGTAATTCTTTTTACTTAAATAATACATTAGAAAACATGACCCTTGATAACAATATAAGTCACATTCAGAATAAAAAGGCAGAATTATTTGGAAGTGTCCTTTCAGCTCGACAGTGTTCCAAGAAACATAATTTAGAAAATGACTGGGTACATTTTTCCAAATGTGAAAATCCATCTCTCACTGAACTATTTCAGGAACACAAAGAAAATAACCCAAACCAATATTTTTCTTTATCTGATCTTTGTAACCAGTCTTCTGCCAGTTTTTCAGATATGAATTTGGGATCCACACCATTGTCACAAATAACTCAGTATCAGTCTTCCACTGGAATACCAGAATTAACAGGATCTCTGTCATCCTTGGCATTTTCTAAGGCTTCTCCTACTAGAGACCTTGAAAATTTGTCACTTTCTGATTTAATTGCAGAATCTATTAATGAAGTAGATAAATCTCAAATTATAAAAGATTCCTCTATGTTGAATGTACCTGAAATAAAGTCTTCTGCAGTAGATTCAAATATTGATCTAAGTGTCCTTATAAAAACCCCAGAGATCTTTCCAAAGCCTATAGAAAACCAGTCAAATATCTTAATACCAGGAGCTAAAGTTCCAAGTTCTAAGCTAGTGAAAACTTCCAATTTCTCCAAAGAGAATAAGAAAAACAAGAAAGGCTATATTACTAGAAAACCAGCTTTCTCTCTTTCTTGGACAAAGGCCCTTGCTGCTAGACCATCAGCTTTTGCTTCAACACTGTGTCTTCGATATCCGCCGAAAACCTGCAAGAGACATAACTTTGACCTCTATAAGACTTTTCTTTACAGTAGACAAGTTCAAGAAGTAAAGGACAAAGAAATAGGTCCTCTCAAAGTAATAACACCATTTGACTTCAAATCCGCGTCCCCTGATGATATTGTGAAGGCTAATCAAAAGAAAGCTTTTACTAGAGAATAGTGTAAAAGAGGAGAATTCATCAACTGCTGCAGAGCCTTTTCTTTTAAACTGATTTAAAAATCTTTATAGAATCACTTTATACTTTGGAATTGTAATTAATTTTTATTACGTATTTTAAAAATTGTTGTATCTGACTTGATAACAACTTTAATTCATTCGTATTATTGCACTGAAACTAACCATTTGCTACCCGTCCTCAGTAATCATTAATGACATGCATATTTAACCATCTGAGCCTATAATGTTTACAGATTGTGTGTATAGAGTTGTTATTTTGACATCAAATCTCAGATAATTTTATTTGAAACTTAATTGGCTAGGAGTTTTTCCCAGTTTTGAGAATGATAATTGTATTTTACAAGGCTTATTTTTGAGTTTGTTAGGTTTTTGTTATTCTGCTTAAGGATGCTCATTACATATAGCAATCATTTTGAACTGTCACTTTAGTCGATTTAAAAAGTAATATACATATGGTATTGTATGCCTAGAATATAGTTATACATTAGAATGGAATCTGTCATTCCAAGTTATACTATTTTTCTGGGTGTTGGTTTAATTATATACTTTAAAAACTCTGAAATTCCAAATCTTTTAAAAAAATACTCTGGGGTTCTTTTTAAGTAAGTGTTTTGCTGCTAAATATAAAATACAGACCAGTTAGTGGGACCAGTTTTAAAATTTGAAATGTACATATTAGTCATGCAAGTTAATTGTTTATGCATTTATTCTAATTGAATATTTTCAGACAAAGGATATATTAATGCTTATTTTTTTATGGGAGAGAATAGGTTCCTTTTTTTAAAAATCAGTTTTACTTTTTCCTTTTAAAAATGTTCAAAATTGAGGCTTTTCTTTCTCTGCTAATATGTATTTGCCCAAACAGGGCAAGTTTTTAGTATACTTAGAACAAATTAAAGCTATTTTAGTCAGATAATTAGGAAAATATTTTTCATCTCTTAGAGGAAAATAAATCAGACCACTTTGAACTTAAACTTATTTTTGCTTTTTAGTATAATAGGATTTAGTAATAGCAAGAAACAGTGATGATTCTGATTGGATGGTTTGTAGTTCCTTAAAACCTTCAAAGATATATCCTTTTCTAGGACCTTCTTTTGGTGTAGAGATGAGTACTGACTTTCTTGAGAACTATGCCAATGAAGTCCCAAGTCTGGGAGGTTCTGTTAAATAGGAAAGATGTCCAGTAGAAGCACAAAGATTGTATTTCTGATATCTTAGGAGAAGCTAAACTAAGTTTGGGGAACATCATCAAGATAATGAGTAGTTAACTGAAGTTCTCAAAGATTTGTCTACTAAGTTGTGTAGGGGTTACAAACCACCTGGAACTTCTCTCCATCAGTGAAATTGTGCAGGCTCATGAGTGAGTGTGTGTATGCTTCAAGAGGGAAAAAATTTTATAGTTATTTTAATCTGCTGAATGGTTAAACACGGTACACTATCAACATAACTATATAGAGGGATATTTGAACTTTTACGTCTGTATTTTTGGCATTGCATAATATTATGTAAGTGTGTAGATAGGCTAGTGTTTAATGCTTATCTTTTCTAGCAGGTAAAAATGCCTATACAATTCTTTATTTCCTATAATGTTAGCTAGCTTACTTTTAAAATTCAAGTAAATAAGTATTTTCACCTGGCAGCTACCTGGAAATAATGTTTGAATATCAAAAGCCCACCATTGGAATTAGAGGAACAAGCTGACTTTCCATATAAACCTTAGAATTTTTATAAAATAATTTCTTTTAGCTGTCACTTAATTTATTTCTCAGGAGTATGTTTCAACATTTATAAGTTGTTTATGTAATAATGATTTTGAAAGTATTTTTGGTAGAAAAACTTGAAAAGAATTTATATTTTCATTGTTCTTAAGAAGAAATATAGGATTTTCATAGTTTGAACATTTTATGATATGTAATGAATAACATTCTTTGCAAAGGTAATTAGGCATTTGGATTGAGGCCTGTTCAATTTGGCTTTTCAGAATTTCATAATTCATGATATTACAGATAATGCTGCTAAATTTTGAACTGTATATTGGCTTTTGGAGGTCAGTTTTGGGAACCCCAAATAATTTTGCTTTTGAATAGTTCTAGAAAAATGGCAAACTATTTTAGTATTTTTGAGCTCTCAAGCCAATATTTTGATGGAATTGGGGAGTAGCAGGATAACACAAAACTGTATTTTAGATTAAACAATTTTCAACCTTAAAATGTATTGGCATACCAAAAAATCCTCTGTAGATCATCAGTACGGGGCTGTGGGCACATTTTCCCACTGAAACAATGTTTGAAATAGTGAATAGATTCTTAGGCTAGTCTACAACATCAATTTTATTCATAAGGTAGCTTGATTAGCTCAATGTATGCATTGCCAGCAATTATGTTGCAGTCCTAGTAGTATTTTTTTTTTTTTTAGCTACACAGTACAGGGTTAAATAGGTTATTGTGGATGGACCCAGAAACATCTACTATTTACAATTTTGTTTCTGTGGGGAATGTATTTTGTAATATAAATTAAAAGCAACAGCTTTGTTGTTTTGGTTCCAACAATTCTTCTTGCCAGTATAAATAGCCAGGTATGTAGTAACATTAGAGCACACACAGTGGCTCAGGAAAAACCTTTGCATTCTCTGAACTCCCTAGAAAACATATCCAGTTTTGAACTAGTTATTTATATGTACCAGCTATTTGTATTCAGGGGTATTTATTTTTCAAGTAATACTGAATATTGATAGCACTGTGTGCATGTCCTAAACAGTCTACCTGTCATTTATTCACTAATAAATTTGTAGTCTAGAGATGTTGAATAATTTCACTTTAGTTCTTCTAGTTAAATTGTAAGTTTTACTCAGTAATTTTCATATCAAAATTTGTTTTTGGAATTGGAAGATAAATTTTCATAAAGTAAACCAACTTAAAAAGTAATTGCTATATTCACTTTTAGTTTCTTAAAATTTTTCACATAGATGTTTTATTTCTCTTTCACTGGAGTATACAACCAAAGCCTTTACTTGGCTTTTTTTGGGAAGATAATGCTTCTTAATACTAATTACTGAGAATTGCAGAATATCTTTGCCATATAAATTCTCTTCCTATATCTTTTAAAATATTTCTTTAGTTATTATACTATCACCATTTTATTACTTTTTTTAAACATATCTGCTCTCTGAACTCTTATACTTTTTGTCTGTTAACTTTGCGTTCTTATTCCTGAAACTTTCTTTTTCTTTATCTAATTTACTTTTTTTTTTGCTTTTGTCTGATTTAGCTAGTAGATCATAACTTTAAGGCCAAAGGCAGTTAATGTGTATTTTCAAACAGTGTCTTAAGCTATTTCATAGCACTGAATAGTAAGTCATACTGTTTATCATCCTGAGGGAAATTCAAAATATTTTGTTTTATATTTTACAGTAGAGAATTATACAATGCTCTTGGGGAAAAAATCATGAATTTATATTGATATCCAACTTTCATTGAACCTGAATCAATATAAAAGCTATTATAAGTTTGAGAAACGGGTATTATTAAGAAACAACAACCTACAAATAGAATAAGAACTATGAGCTAGTCACTTGTCCTTTTATGTTTTTAAGTGTATTGTAGAGTATGAGGGCACTTGGAATGTTTACACAAACTTTTATTTAGTTTATAATGTCATTTTTCTAGCAAGTTAGCTTAGAAATTCCTATTAACTAACTTTGCTTTCTCATATTTTATATATGTTGTATTGTTCGTGAGGTTTTTTGATATAAATTTCTTTGCTACTTTTCAGAAAGCCTGTAATTTTTTAAATGTATATATAATTATGTATGGATCAGTTGAACTAATTGTATATTGGAATTTAGATTTTTAGTTTATGAAGTGTAATGTATATAAACTGAACATGTGAACATTTTGTAAAAGGTTATATTGGAAAATGTAATGCATAAGTTTTTCTTATTTAAAGTGTAAAAAAAACCATCACAGATTTATATGCTGATTTTTAAAAATATAAACCTGAAAATTTCACAATGGTATTTGAATAACTTCTGTTGTGTAGGTACTGCTTGATGTTTCTGTAAATGAATTAAAAAACAAAACAAACTGGCTGTGTAGAATTTCTTATAGAGGTAATGATCTTTTAGAATGCAATGATTTTAAAAGCTTAGATTTTATGAGAGTAAAGCTTTTTATGATTTTTCTTTTTTTTTAATCAGAAACCAACTTTGCGTACCATTAAAAGTTAAGTTGTGAATAATTTGATAAATATTAGAAGGGCAGTAGAAGGAAAGCAAATTTACCCTTGCAGAAATCATTTTTTAGGACACATTTCTTATCTGTATAACTTCTTCATTGACTTTTATCTGTTTAAACAATTTACCTATCACTCCTTTCACTCTTTAAAAGAGTAAGTATATATGTTGTAAATGAAGAGCTTTTTCAAAACTATGTTTCTCACATTTAAGGAGGAGTCAGACGAAAAAAGACAGGCTGTGGAATTTTAACACATATCAATACATGTTCTCATCCTTTGGAAAACTGTCTTCTCATTGTAAACCTTGGAATAAAACATAATAACAGGTTTTTAAAAGAACTCAGATTCCAACAAATGAGTTTTAGACACTGACCAGAATCCGTAGCAGCAGGAAAATAGTACTTAAATTCTTGACATCTCTTTCAGGATGTTAGCATGATCCAGTTCATTGGGACAAGGCTGAATTAAATCAAGAGGACAGTATTTGGCTTGTTTTTTTGTAAATTTCTCTTGAGTTTTTATTCAATTCATCATATACATATCCACCCACATATGTATGTGAATATATATGCTTTAAAAATGCTGGACTTGAACCCCATATCTCATACTTAATTGTGTGACTTTAAAACTTTTGATGCTGTTCCATAATTAACAAAATGAACTTGCTCATAGTGCCTGTAGTATGTAATAGATAGTATTTTTTTGTGAGGATCAAGTGAGGTAAAGTATGTAAAGTGCTTTGTAAACATTAATGGATTTTATAAATGTTAGCATTATTATTTTCATCTTTATTGTTGATATAAGAGGTCTTAGGTTGAACTCCCACCTCAGACATATACTGATTTTGTGGCATTGCACAACTTAATTTGTCAGTGTCACGAGCAACTCTTTAAGATTAAAACTTGCAAAACAGTTGCTGATCTGTACTGGTAGAAAGTATTTCCTCTTTGGGAATTCCCTATACGATAGCAATTATAGGTCTGGGCTGAACATGTATTGATGAAATATTCAAACTTTACCTATAATGCATAAATGCTTTATCTTTGCTATAAATGCAAGTCATTAGCATTCAACTTTGAGTTGAAAACTTGGCAGTAAATAAGATCTTCCAGGGGAGGGTTTAAAAAAGAGAACATATACCAGGGAATTTAACAGAAACAAAAGTCCACTATATGCTAGAATATTCATATTAGCCTGCCTCGTGTTGGCAAAGGCATAGAAGCAAAGTAAGGAAACCTCATTTGAAGAATGACCCAGAAAAGCAGTGGTGGAGGGATGTAATGGAATATTGTTAACATAGTAAGAAAGACTATGAGGAATTTAGAGAAACTTAGGAAGATTTGTGGGAACAGAGTGAAATAAGTAGAACCAAAAGAACAATGTAGACAGTGTAGAGTGTATTTGAAAAGACCACTAAAAGGAAGTCTGAATAACTGAAAACTCAGTAAAGGTCTTAGAGAACAGATAATGAAACAATATTAGATGATATTGTATTTTGAGTCAGGAAAACCTAGGTTCAAATCTTGCCTCAGACACATACTATGTGTATGAGCTGGGAAAGTCACAGACCCTTGCTGGGCCTTAATTTCATCTATTAAATGAGAGGGTTAAGTGTTGGATGTTTTCATTTAATTGTTTTCTTTATCTCAAGAGAGAATTTAATCTAAGCAGAGGAGGGATTTTGAAATGATTGTGTAATGATAAAAATACCTTTTTTAAAAGAAGACTCTTTGTCTCCCCAACTTTCCCTCATTTTTCTACTGGGAACCACCCTCATGTGATCAAGGAAATTCTACCAAGAGTAGTTTGTCTTTGGTCTACTCCTTTTCACGTTTTCTCCAAAAATTTTACTACTTTGAAGTTTTCCCTGCTTTGTGTCTTTAAGATGACAGTTAACTAACACAATAAGCTAACCACTTCCAACAGGTCTCTTTCCTGAGAGATGCTATGTTGTTTTTCAGTCTAAAGGAATTACTGAATAAAAAGGGAAACCAGAGTTAAGGTAGGAGCACAGCAAACCTCTGGCGATAATTTTGACTTATTTGTGTTGCATTTTTTTTTATTTTATTTTATTTTATTTTATTTTTTAAACCCTTAACTTCTGTGCATTGACTTATAGGTGGAAGAGTGGTAAGGGTAGGCAATGGGGGTCAAGTGACTTGCCCAGGGTCACACAGCTGGGAAGTGTCTGAGGCCGGGTTTGAACCTAGGACCTCCCGTCTCTAGGCCTGGCTCTCAATCCACTGAGCTACCCAGCTGCCCCCCTTGTGTTGCATTTTTGACTGATTTTTGGAATCTTTGTTGCCTGTAGCATCTGTCATACCAGGTAGGTGCTGTCTACCCCAGCTCCACAGAAAGCCAACTTTATATGTGGTGCAGACGTTTTTGAGAGTTAATTTGATAGCAGTAAGCACAGATCCTGCCACAGAGGAGGTGCTTAACAAATTGTGTTGAATTGAATTGGTGGAAAGTCCCTCTCAAAAATCAGGAGACTTGAATTTGTTTTTTAGCCTAGCCACTTAATAGCAGTATGATTTTAGGCAACTCGTTTTATCCTCCCAGAGCCTCAGTCATCTGTGAGCCTTTGGGCCTATGCTTCTTTTGTATTGTCTGTAATAACAGAATATCAGCATCTTGAAGGCAGGGTTTTTTTGGTTTTGTTTTTGGCTCCCCATCTTAGCCAGTGCCTGTTAGGTTTAATACACAAGACCCTAAATAAATCTTTCCTCTTTACAATTAGGCTCAAAAAAATGGTTCAGGAATTGCCTTTTCTTTGGAATACACATGACAGTTAAAAATATAGTGGCCACATTATTAATTTTATTTTAGTAACAATTTTTTTACTAAACAGTGATAATTCTGTTGCCTGCCTAGTTATCACGAGTTAAATTATTATTTTAATGTAGTAGCCTGTTATCTACAATTGGGATATTTTGTATTATTCATTCCATATGTGAATTGCTGATTTTCTTTTTAAATTTAAATTTTTGGAATCAGATCTACCTACCTGCTTTTTTTTTTACCTATATCATTTGGGAACTTATATCACTAAACATTGGATCATTTTGTACTGCTTTAACATTGATTATGATAGTATATAACAATTTCAAAAAAATGACCTATTTGGAGACCGATCTGGTTCCAAGCCAGTTCAAGGGACAGATGAGGAGAGGGCTAAATTGGTTTATACCAATGTTGGTGTAGATTCAGCATTAATTTAAGGGTTCAGGTCTACTGTTATAGTTTGTCAGGTCATCTCCGTGTATATTGGAACTGCCCAAGATTACTTAAGTCTGGGATGAAATTAATCCTGCTCTGAAGATGAGGGAGGTTGCTGGACACTTCTGTAAGTACAATTGTTTCTTTGCCTCTGTGCAATCAGCGTCTGATAGAGATATCCTAAGCATAGTTCTTTTAACTTCTAAACTAAAATTAAAAAAAATATTTTTATTTCCCTTCCCCGTTATTGAGGTATCTTTTAACAATAACAGTTTTCTTAAAAAACAGCTTACTTAATAGTATATTAAATTGAGACACTAATTTTCAAAAATTACTTGGAACTTTTACTGAGTACTTCTGGCAGTCTTAAAGACATTTTATTTAGTTCGTCAGATTTGTGAATGTTATTAAGGTCATTCTTCCGAATTTTGAGTATCTCGTATACTTTAGTACATAAAAGTATCTTACAAGAAAGTATACATCACCTTGTGGGAAAATTTTAAAAATATTAGTTTTTCTGTGACAGTCATTTCCTATCTAAACCTAAAAGAACCCAAAGAATTCACAGAAAAAAAACAACCCCAAAATTATATTGCTAGATAACTCAGAAGGTCTTTTTTTTTTTTTTTTTTAAACAAAAGTTCCAGCAAAACACTTTTATTATTGGAAGGATAACTGAGTCTTAGATGATTGCTTGCATTTTAAAGCAGTGATGTGACCTGCCTGTGTTCACATAGCTACTGAGTTTTAGGGGTAGGATTTGAACCCAGGTTTTCTTGTCTTAAGATTTTTTCCACTAAGCCTCAGAACCTCTTCTTTTTCAGTTCATGCGGAATAGATGCTCCTGAATTGGTTTGAGCATATTCATTTTAAACTTTTATAACATTGTTTATAGCTACAAATGCACCCTGAAGTTCTGGACGAGCTATTCACCTACAAATTTTTGAAACTTGCTCCCCATCTTAATGAAAGCATTTATAGAATTTAGCATTGCTAGCCTACAGGAAGATGAATGCTTTGTCTGTCTGTTACTGAAGTGCATTTCATATGACTTGACTTTCGATGGCTTATTGCTGACTTTCATGGTGTAGTTATTTTATATATTGTTCTTTTGACTTAGCTTTCTTCATTCTATGCTACTTTATACAGTTACTTCCATCTTTTTCTGAATTCTTTATGTACATTACTACTTACAGTTCAGTGATAATCCTTTGCTCTCATATCTCCTTGATTAGTCATTCCCTGCTTATTGGGCATATAATATATTTTCAGGTTATTATTAAAGTTTACTACCAAACAAGCAATGAATAAGCATTCCTGTCTTCTCATAATTCCTAAAACAGTAAGTTTCCCCATTTTTGCTAATTTTATAAATGTTAGATTTTTAAATCTCCTTCAGGAGTTTTTAAAATTAGAATTTATTTTATTAGCAATTTTGAATACTTTTCAGATTGTTGACAAGTTATATTTTTTAATTTGTAAGCTTTCATAGCCTTTTATAACTTGATCTGAGGAATATCACTATACAATTTCCTAAAAGTACTCTATCTCTGTCTTTGATTCTGACCCCAATCTTTATGTCCACAGTGACTGTCCCAAGTAAATATATTTATGGATGGATCACTGAGCTGCTGTAATAATTGGGATAATAAGCGGTCTTTGGTGGTTTTTTATATGGATTGTTAAGCCTATTTCTTTGGAATAATTATGATTTCTGAGACTTGGTGTAATTAAATATTTGTAAACAGATGGACTTGGTGGACCATATCAATTTTTAGGGAATCTCTTTCACTTGGGTCTTAACTTGTACAATTCATGATGATTATAAGAATCTTCGGCAGATGCATATTCTTCTGTGTTTAATGCCTTGCTTGATAAGAATAACCAGAGTTATTCTGTTGAGTGAACTCTGTTCAGGTCAGCAAGCATTTTGTCAGTTCAAGGCGCTGAGCTGAGCTGAATTCTTGCTGTACAAAGTCAAAAATGAAACTGTACCTGACCTCAAGGAATTTTATCTTTTGGGAATGTGGGCTGTGAGATATATGTATGTTATGAGATAAATACAAAATATGGAATAAGGATACTGGTGTATAGTCTAGACCTGTGGTTTCATTGATGTAGGGACCTTCCGCTACCATTATAGTTGGACACCTTCTCTATAGCTTAGCTGTGTATGGCACCAAAACATTAAGTTGCCCAGGGTCACATAGTTGTGTGTGTCAGAGGCATGATTTGAGGCCCAGCTTCCTTGTCAGAAAACAAAATGATAGTGTCTCTCTAAATTCAGATTATGCAGTATCAATGTAAAAAAAAAATTGGAGTTGGGTGGGGAAAATGTAGACGACTTGGATAATCAGTAACAGCTATATATAGGAAGTAGGATCTGATCTGGGCATTGCAGTTAGCTAGATATTCTAAGAGGCAGAAGAAGAAGGAAAACAATTCATTCTTTGGGGACAACCTATGCAAAGGTATGGCAGCAGGAGATGGAATGTCCTTTGTTAAGGGCAATAAATAGGATGTTTTTTATGGAATGTAGAGTAGGCAATAGTATAAGATCAGTCTGGAAAAATATATTGGAATCAAGCTGAAGTGCTTTAAATATTAAACAGATGGGTTTTGATTTTCTCTGAAAGCAGTAGGGAGCTGCTGAAACTTTGTGAACATAACAAGTAACTTGGCAGACTTGAGCTGTGTAGAGAGGAGAGACTTTGTGGTAGGGAAACCAATTAGGATGTTTCTGCACAGGTTTAGGAGAGATGATTAGCACCTGAAGTATGATAGTGGCCAAGTGAATAGAGAAAAAGGACCGTGTACAAGATATGTTAAGAAAATAGAATTGATGATATTTAACAACTGACTAGATATAGGAGTAGAGGAAGCTGATGAGAGTGAAGAGTGGAGAATAATTACAAGGTTACATATCTAGATAATTAACTGAAAAAAAATGATGAACTAGAAAGGTTGGGGGAAAGAGTGGTTTAGTTTTGGGAGAGATGAGTTCTGGTTTGGACATGTTTGAGATTTCTAGGAGACTTAGGGTAGAGAAACTGATAATGTAAGATGAGTTCAGAAGAGAGATGAATGTGTATCTCTATGGTTACAAAGGCATCTTGCATTTTAATATAAAGATGACAGAATCCTCTGATGAAGAGTTCAGAAGTATGTTTTTGCTTTACTGAGTCCTGCAGTGGAACATATAATGTGCCTCTGCCAATTGTGGCTATAAAGATATGATTTATTATAGTGAATCTTTGTAAAAGCCTGCCCTTACAATCTCTTTATCTTTGAGGTACCCCTTATGTTATATCATGCCAATCATTTTCAGAGATTTTATATAGGTGAAAAACCAGGTATATAGAACAGTCATTATCTTTCCCTTTTGTGTGGAGTATTGTCATTATCTGATATGTTCCATGTTTCATTCTTGTGGCATTTTGCTTCCTTTAAATTTTTCTTTACTGAGGAAGTTTGTAAAGCAAAATCATTATTGCTTTTATAATTGGGTCACCTATAGCAAAGATTTAGTTATTGTTTACTTAGCTTTGCTCAGACAACAGACAAAGGCTGCTTTCTGAGGACCAGATGAGCTAATTACAAAGAGCCTCATTTGGCCACTTGGTATTGAAATATTTAGATATGGAAGCCCATGAAACAAAGAAAATACAAAATGAAATGAGCCATTGCATATAACAAGTAATAAAAAAGGGGAAAAAGCTCAACTGTAAAAATTAACACAACAGAAAACTTTCATTGTGTTTGAAGTTCTATATCCATATCCTTCCCTCAATCTTCCCTCTGTAAAGAAGGGAGGGAGGTGCCATCTCATATTTCTTCTTTGGGGTCAAGTTTAACCTTCTGTTTTAATTGTTTTTTTATTTTTGTTATACTTTCAGTTTATATTGGTCTGGTCATTATGTGTGTTATTTCTCTGGTTCTTTTTATTTCACTTTGTACCATTTGTATAAGCTGTCAGAAATTTCTCCACATTCATCATACATTTTAAAGAGTATTTTTTTAATTATAAGCATATACTACAACCTGTCTAGCTATTTCCCAATTTATGGGCATATACCTTATTTCTAGTTCTTTGCTACCAAAAAAAAATAAATTGTGCTGCTACACTGTTTGGTGCATGTAGGACCTTTCTTTTTGTCTTTGATCTCCTTTGAAGTATATACCTCAGTAGTGGACTCTTTGGGCAAAAGTATATAGATATTTTAGTTATTGTCTGAGTAATTCCAAATTCTATTCCAGAAAGATTAGACCAGTTCACAGCATCCAACATTTGTTAACTTTGCCAGTTTTCTGGATGTGAAATGAAATTTCAAAGCCATTTTGATTGAATTTCCTTTCTTACTGATCTTAGACATTCTTCTTTGTTAATAATTTGTAATTCTTTGAGAACTTTGTTCAGATCTGTTGACCGCTTATTGGGGAATTGCTTTTGGCTTAGATTTCTTTTAATAGTATTTTCCTTTTCAAAGGTATTTGATACAGAAATATTTTTTCCCTAAGTTTCTATTTTGGTCTTAGTTGCATCTGGAAACTTTAATCTCATGACAGATGCAGAGAGAATAAAGAAGGAAAGCATATCTTTATAAAAAAGATTATTTCACATTATCATATGACAGTGATATGTGAAATTAATACTATTCAAAGAACTTAAAATGAATATCACAAAAGGAGAAAGAAGAAACACAAAGTAGGTACTAGCAAGCTGCCATGTGGAACTCCTAAAAAGAGTAAAACATTGGAAAAATGCATGATAGGAAGAAAAGATGTTCTGACTGGTAATGTGGCTAGAGCAAACTAACAGGTGGGCACCCTTTATGCAACACTGCCATCAAGATATCAGGAAAAGCAAGGATGGTATCCAGCATAGTCAGTAGAAACACAGCATAGCAGAGTAGGTCTAGAGAGGTTGCAATCTGAACTGTTAGAGAGAACATATGAGAGAACTGTTAGAGAGAACATATAGAGAGAACAAAACTGCTCTTATTTTTTATGCCATTTCTATTTCTTTATATGACGGTTGGGAATTAAATGTGAAGAGTCCAAAGGCTTTTGGATGAAAAGTGTTACTGAAATGTTGACAAATCTGTCCCATTTTACTTCTCATTTTTAAAACTTTCATGTTAAAATGTGTTTAGGATATTATATCTGGTTCACTTGAAATTAATACTCTACCAGGGGCAGCTGGGTAGCTCAATGGATTGAGAGCCAGGCCTAGAGACAGGAGGTCCTAGGTTCAAATCTGGCCTCAGACACTTCCCAGCTGTGTGACCCTGGCAAGTCACTTGACCCCCATTGCCTACCCTTACCACTCTTCTGCCTTGGAGCCAATACACAGTATTGACTCCAAGACGGAAGGTAAGGGTTTAAAAAAAAATTAATACCCTACCCTCTTCCTTCTACTTTTCTTTGCTTTCACTGATCTTTTATGAGGTGATGTTGGTTATTAACTTCCAGTATGTAGATATTTATGAATGAGTTTGTATTCTAAATAGACATTGCCTTTGGCAGTCATCTTTCTCTCTGACAAAAAAAGATAATTTGTTTCCTGGCAAGACTGACATCTTGGTTCTTAAGACTTTTCAATTAAATTTTAACTCAGGACACGGTGAAAATCAAGATTGGCATATTTTTCATTTCCTTTTTCCTTTGTTGACCAATTTGAATAGTTCAGATCTAACCTATTTCATTTTTGATCCTATCTCATTTTAGTCCTACTAATTTTAAGCTTTGTTTAAATTAGTTGATAGTATTGAGTGCATATGATATAGCTGATTCTAGTATAATTCTCAAAATAGAAATTAGTCATTTCTAATCAATTTTATTTTTTGTGGGAGCCATAGCTCACTGTGTCCAGTGCCTTATGACTCTAGAAAGCCAGCCTTGGAATCAAGGAAACTTAGGTCCAAGTCTTTGGTTGTGTGACCCTGAACGAGTTATTTAAATCATTCAGTGCTCCAGGGAAGTGTCTAAAATTTCAAGCTGGCATCACAATTGCCAGTCTGCATTTATAGAGGGAATTCCTTACCTGGATTTCTCTAGAGTAATGAAATACACAAATACACACAGAGACATGCATTTTTGAGTGATGTACAAGTCTCTGGTGTCTATTTTTAATCTGAATCGTATTTTCCAATTTTCTCATTCATTGCTTAGAAATTCTTAGTGCATTTGAAGGGGTGCATTGTAGTGGGGAAGCTAACAGGTTGGGGATGGTTAAGTTCTATTACTTTGTTTCATAGCCATCTTATCCTTATGATCAAATAGAATATGCATTGTAAATCTACTTTGGGAATGAAATGTTAGACAAAAGAACTTTGCACTTGGACTATGTTTTTAAAAATTATTTTGTAAAAACCATATAATGATATCATAATGACAAATATAACTCAAGCCTTTCAGTAGTGTGCTTATGCTTTGGGATTCCATTTCAGCTTTACATCTAATAGAAAATTTGAATCTGAGTACTACAACAATATTGTTTTTAAAATATTTTAAAAATCTTTTACCACATTTTTTATAGAGAAAAATTTTTAAGTAGTTTAGAACCTCAGGTGATTTTTTTTGCTTGTTTGATGCCCAGAACTTTAGGATTCATTTTCTTTCTGCTCTAAGTTTTTTGTATGTGTTTTCAGGAAAAAAAGTGACTTATTTCACTTTTTAAACATTCTGCCTAGATAATTCTATATGTTTTGAGATCTCTTTTTAAAATTCTCTTTGTATGTATACTTAAACTTTAAAAACTGAAACATTCCATCTGATTAATTAAAAAAAAATTCTTTCTGACCTTGAAAACAACTATTTTGCCAAAGAACTCTATAACATATATATATGTGTGTGTGTGCACATGCTTTAATTTTACAAATTTTGGTTACATTTTTTGGAGATGCATACAAATCTCATGTAAAATTTTTTTCCCCCTGAGCATTTTGGGATCTTTATCATCATCAATCAGAGTTTAAATGTTAACTTATGTGTTAAGCACTATGCTTGATGTTATGGAGAAGTAAATACAGGACACAGTCCCTTCCCTCAAAAAGCTTATAATCTAGGTTTTGCAACTGAACAAAACTGTAGGACTGATAAAAGACTTTTATTTTTCAGTTCTAGTGACTTTAATTTTTTTTTCTTCCTTTTTACTTAGCCTTGTTGTGATGTTCCTTAACTGGTTGTTTTTTTCTTTCTTTTCTGTCCAGTCTTACTTTCTTCTAATGTCATCTTCATAGCTTTGGAGCCCTTACATTGTGTTGTTGCTGTTCAGTTCTTCAGTCAGTTTTTACTCTTCATGACCACATGGACCAACTGTCCATGATATTTTCTTGGCAAAGATACTGGAATTACTTGCCAGTTTCTTCTCCAGTTTATGCCTGAGTTAAGTAACGTGACCAGTGTCACACAGCTAGTGAGTTCAAATTTCAACTCTTGTCTTTTTGATTTCAGGCCCAGTGCCCTATCCACTGTGTCACCTAGCTGCCTCACTTTGACTATTACTTGAACATTATTGTGTCTTTATGGTTACTACTGCTTCTATCTGGCTTCCTATGTAAAGTTGGGATTTAAATACTTTTATGAGTTTGAGTTGCTATTTTGGCATTTCAGTCTTGGTTAGTTTAGTTTCCCTACTTCATCACTAATCTGAAATTTGGTAATCAGTATGTGTTAAAAAATTGTTAGCAGAGCACTTATTTTCAAACCTCACAAAAGGAAAAAAAATAAGCATGTCTATAGCTCCTAATCTGACAGGCACTGTCCTAAGCACATTTTGTTGATATCTCATTTGGTCCTCATAACTCAGCAAAGTAGGTTTTTTTTTTTTTTTTTTTGCATTTTAGTTAAGGGAACAGGTTAGGAGAGTAGTCCAGCTTTCACATAACTAGCGTCTGAGGTCAGATTTGAACTCGGGTCTTCCTGACTTGAGGTCCAGTGACCTATCAACTGTGCTACCAACTACCTCATATTTCCTTTAGCTTCTATTATGATCCTTCACTGACAACTATTATGGTATGGGAGTACTCCTTGGTTTTTGAAGGCTGTCTTAATTGAATGCAAGGTCTTACAATAGAATGTTTATCTGTTATCTGAAAACTTAGCCATTTTTGGAGATTTTATTTATTCTTACCAGTCTTTGTCATCAGAAGATACTTTTTTTTTTTTTTAACATATATCCCTCTTTGGAGGAAGTACTATCCACATAGAGATCAGAGGTCTTTGAATAGTAAAGAAGAGACTTTTCATAATGATAATTTCATATGAGAATTGGTTTGAGAAACCTGGGCTATTTTGCCAGCAGAAGAGAAGATTGGGGTGTCATATCTGTCTTTAAGTTTGTTATATAAAAGAATGATTAAAGTTATTCTTTGTGACCCCTGGGATAGAACTACTGGGTGCAAGTTACAGAGAAGCATATAAGGAAAAACTTAAACATTTCACTAGCAAGGGAAATGGTAATTACAAGGAGTCAGTATGGCTTCATCCATAACAGGTCATGCCAAGAGTAGGTCATACCTACTTTTTCTTTTTTTGGACAAATACTAGACAGGTAGATAAGGGAAATTCTGTAAATACTGTTTACCTAGATTTTTAGCAAAGCACTTAGTAGTTTTATATTCTTGTGGGGAAAATGGAGAGATGTTGACCTGAAAAAATGGAACTATTTGAGTGGCCATGCTCTAAGAGAAGTTGTTCACAGTTCAATGTCAGCATGGCAGAAAGTGTCTAAGAGAGTACCTGAGGGATAATAAGATCATAGATGTAGAGCCAGACAGGACCTTAGAGACCATCAAGTTCAACTTTTCCTTTTTTATCTATGAGGTAACTGAGATTCAGGGATGTTAAGTGACTTGCCAAGACACAGGGAGAAACCTTACTAATATCTCTTTTTATCTCACATTATTTGATCATCTTTGCTCTTTATCTTCCCTTTCACTGTTGTGTCACACGAAGAGATGGTGCTCCTTGCCCAGGCAAATCTCTTGTTCATATCTTGCCATCTTCTCCAGGTTACTTCTCCATACTTCGTTGTCATTTTCTTAAAGTGCAGTTGTGATTGACCGTATTACCTACCTACTCAAAAAAACTGGTGATACCTTGTTATCTTAAGGAACAAATATAAAATTATTTGGCTTCTAAATGCCTTCACCTAGCCCTTTTAGCCTCCCCACTAGCTGCGTTCCATTTTCTTACTCTACAGCATTATGTATGCTCTATAATCCAGTGGCATTACTCTTGCTTTTCATCACAAAGGACATTCCATCTCCTGACTCTCTGCCCTTTTTACTGGCTCTCTCATATCTCGAGTGTTCCCCCTCCTCACCTCTGTCTCTTGACTTCTCTGACTGCTTTTAAGACTCAGATCCCGCCTAATGCAAAAGGCCTTTCCTGGTCTGTGCCAGTCCTTGCTTCCCTTTTCAGTAGTTTGGTGCAGTGATGATGAACCTTTTGGAGACCAAGGGCTCAAACTGCAACCCTCACATAGCATGTGAGTCCCCTGCCTTAGGACAGGGGAAGGAGGAAGTGCTTCCATTGGCCTGCTAGGCAGAGAGGTGGGCCTTGTGAGAAATGTCCTTAGGTACATATGGAGAGGGGGAGGGAGCAGCTCCCTCTGGCATGCATGTTATAGCTTTGCTAACACAGGTTTAGTGCCTCCCATCTGAGATTTCTGTATAAACTTGTATCTTGTAGGTATATAGGTTGCTGGTTGTTTCTCCCTCCATTAAAATAGAATTCCATGGAGACAAGAACCTTATTTTTCCCTTTCTTTGTATCCTCAGTGCTCAGCACTGTAATTGGCATATGATGTGTTTTCAGTTAAGAATAAATGTTTGTTAATTCACTAACATAGGTAGTAAATATCAGAAAGGGTTCTGTGCTTAGTCTAATGCTTATTTAAAATATTTTTTCCATAACTTGTATAAAAGCATATATGACATACTCATTAAATTGACAAAATGTCCCAGGATGGGAGAATTGGTTAACATACTGGATGAGTCATAGTGCAGAAAGAACTAGACATTGGGCTAAATATTATTATCTATTAGAATACAGGTGAAATTTAGCAGAATTCGTAAACTCTTAGAATTAGTTTCAAAAACTTTTCAAGTTGTGGGAGACTACAGTGTAATTTGTTTGTAACATATACCTGGAAGTTTTAGTAGACTATAAACTTAATATCAGTCATTAGCATGATGTGGCAACCAAAAAAGCTAATGTAGTCTTATACTATATATTAAAAGAGGTATAATTTACAGAAATAAAGTAGTGCTAATTCTTCTGTGCTCTGCCCTAGATACATTTGGAGTACTGTGTTCAGTTCCAGGTATCAGGTTAAAAAAAGATGTTGAGGGGCAGCTGAGTAGCTCAGTGGATTGAGAGCCAGGCCTAGAGACGGGAGGTCCTAGGTTCAAATCCGGCCTCAGACACTTCCCAGCTGTGTGACCCTGGGCAAGTCACTTGACCCCCATTGCCTACCCTTACCACTCTTCCACCTATAAGTCAATACACAGAAGTTAAGGGTTTAAAATAAAAAAAAAAAAATAAAAAAAAAAGATGTTGATAACCTTGGAGGGTATCTGGAGGAATGCAGCCAATATTAGTGAAAGATCTTGAGTCTGTGTCATGAAGATTGGTTGAAGGAACTGGATATACTATTCTGGAAGGGAGAGAAGAATTAATCTTAAGAAAAATTTCCTAAAAATTTTATCCCAAAGTAGAATTTATTATCTCAAGTTGGTTTCCCCTTATTGGAGACTTTGAAGCAGAGACTGGACAAATACTTTTTCAGACCTCTCAGAGAAGGGATTCCTTTCAGGTGTGGGATGGACTGAGTGTTCATTGAGTTCCTTTTTAGCTGCCATTCTGTGATTCCCATAGCTAGACATAATGAAGTAGATCAGTGATTAAAAATAAAGGCCATATATAAGCCAAGTATTTGTAAGCAGTACTTTTTATAGTAGCAGAGAAATGGAAACAAAGTAATTCCCCACTGATCGGGGAATGACTCAATAAACATGATTCTGAGAGTGGCTAGGTGGTATAGAGTGCAGAACCTGGAGTCAGGAAGATTAGTGAGTTTAAATCCGGCCTCAGACACTTACTACTTGTGTGACCATAGGCAAGTAACATAACCCTTTTTACCTCAGTTTCTTTATCTGTAAAATGAGCTGGATAAGGAAATGGCAAACGTGTCTTTGCCAAGAAAACCCCAAATGGGGTCATAAAAGAATTGGATCAACCTTAAAAAATAACAGCAACAAAAACATGATTTTAAGGGAATTAAAATGCTACAGAAATGATGGTGATGATGATTAGAGAGAGATGGTGAGATTTATATAAACTGATACAAAGTGAAGTAAATAAAACCAGAAGTGGAACAAAATTAATAATTAGAACATTATACATGACTACAACAATGTGAATGGAAATAACAAAACAATTACAAATGAGTTCTGGGGAAAAATTAAAATGACAAACCCTAACTCCTAGAGATGAGATTTATTTTCTTTATAGAGGTGGGGGACTATGGGTTTTGAGTACTTCAGAAAGGGATATATTAGGAAATGTAGGTTATGAAAGTATCAATAAGTTATTTTATATCGTTTGTAAAAAGACGCCTGTTTTCTTATATATTCATCAATACCTTTAATTCATCATGCCCTTAATAAGTGCATAAATGATTCTTTATATGGTTTTTGGTAGAGATGAGAAATTAAGTATATGGGTCAGTAGTTATGATATTCTCTTGGTTGTTATGTAGGGGGCAGTAATAAAGTCTGAGTTTTTTCCCCCTTAGGTGTCCTCTTCTCTTTCAAAGTCTTTGCTTTATATTCACATATGTACACACATATATGGCATATACATGTATATATGCTTAAATCAACACAATATGCAGAAGACTAGAGAAACCATTCTAAAATAGTTGAGTTTTTTAAATTTTAATTTCCCCAATTACATGTAAAAATAGATTCCAACATTTTTCAAAGAATATTGAGTCTCAAATTCCTTCTCTCCCTCCCTTCCTCTCCCTAATTCCCCACCTCCTTTACATGTACAATCATGTAAAACAATTTTCCAAATTAATTTTTTTATGGAAGGAAACTCAAATAGAAGAAAATTAAGAAAATGCTTTGATCTAGATTCAGATTCAGTACTTTTCTCTAGAAGCAAATGCCCTTTTTTTTTTATCATGAGTCCTTTTGGGTAGTTTTGGATCACTTTATTGTTGAGAATAGCTATTTTTCACAGTTCATTATATAATATTGCTGATAGTATGTACAATGTTCTGGTTTTGCTTATTTCACACATCTGCTTGTCAGTTTTTACAGCACATTAATATTTCATTACAGTCATATATTGTAACATTCAGCCATCACTCAATTAATGGACATCCCTTCACTTTCCAAATTTTTGGAAAAGAGGTACTTTAAATATTTTTGTACTTAGGGGGTTTCCTCCCTCCCATTACAAAAAAAATCTCTTTGGTATTAAAACTTAGTAAATGGTATTGCTGAGACAAAGGGTATTTACAGTTTTTTTTATACTGTGGGGCATAGATCTGAATTGCTCCCCAGAATGGCTGAATCAGTTCACAACTCTTCCAGCAATTCAGCCTTATCCCAGCTTTCCAATATCCCCTCCCAAGTTTTTTCATTTTCCTTTTTTATCATAATAGCCAATCTGATAGGTGTGGGGTAGTATCTCAGATTTGTTTTAATTTGCATTTCTCTAAGTAATAGTGATTTAGAGCATTTTTTTTGCTAGACTACAGAGAGATTTAATTGCTTCTTTCTGAGAACTGCCTGTTCATATCCTTTGATCATTTATCAATTGGGTAATGACTTATATTCTTATATATTCAATTTTGCTATGTATTTGAGAAATGAGGCCTTTATTAGAGAGACTCGTAAAAATTTTTTGCACCATTATGTTTATTGTTTATTACTTTCCATCCTATTTATCCCTATTTAGTGTTTGACCTCTATCCCCCTCTTTTCTATCAGCCCCACCCTGCTTCTCTCATCGTCTTCTCCTATTTTCCTGATGAATAAGATAACTTTCTCTATACCCAATTGATTGTGCATGTACTTCTTTCATTGAGCCAGTTCTGATGAGAGTAAGGTTCACGTGTACCCCACCTCCCTCTCCATTGTGAATGCTCTTTCATGCCTCCTTTATGTACAATAATTTGTTCCTTTTTGTCTATCTCTTCTCCCTCCTTTCAATTCATTCCTCTTTGTCATGCTTTAATTTAATTTTTTATATCATCCCATCATATTCATCTCACTTGCCTTCTGAATGTTTACTCCTTGTAACTGCCCTAATAACACCTGAAGTTCTTTGGTGTTACAACATTATCTCCCCATGTAGGGATATGTACAGTTTAAACTTATTGAATATCTTTTGATTTTTCTTTCCTATTTACTTTTATATGACTCTCTTCAGTCTTGTTTTTGAGAGTCAGATTTTTCATTTAGCTCTTGTCTTTTCAAGAGAATATTTGAAAGTCCTCTATTTCATTGAATACTCATTTTTTTCCCTGAAGGATTATATTCAGTTTTGCTGATTAAGAGATTCTTTGTTGAAGTTCTTGCTCCTTTGGAATTTCATATTCCAGGCCCTCTAATCCTTTAATATAGAAGCTGCTAAGTCTTGTATTGTCCTGATGGTGACTTCTCAATGTTTGAATTGTTTCCTTTTGTCTACTTGGAACATTTTCTCTTTGACCTGGGAGTTTTGGAATCTGACTATAATATTCCTGGAAGATATCCTCTTGAGATCTCTTTTAGGAGGTGATTGGTAGATTCTTTCTATTTCTACTTTGTCCTCTGGTTCTAGAATATGAGGGCAATTTTCCTTGATGATTCCTTTTTTTTTAATTTAAAAATTTTATTTAATTAATTTAGAATATTTTCCCATGGTTACATGATTCGTGTTCTTTCCCTCCCCTCTGACCCTTCCTCCCCTCCCCCCCCCCATAGCCAATGCACAGTTCCACTGGGTTTTACATGTATCATCGATTAAGACCTATTTCCATATTATTCATAATTGCACTAGGGTGATTGTTTAGCGTCTACATCCCCAATATCCCTATCAATCCATGTGTTCAAAAAGTTATTTTTCTTCTGTGTTTCTACTCCCACAATTCTTCCTCTGACTGTGGATAGCATTCTTTCTCATAAGTCCCTCAGAATTGTCCTGGATCATTTTATTGCTGCTAGTAGAGAATTCCATTACATTCAATTGTACCACAGTGTATCAGTCTCTGTATATAAGGTTCTCCTGGTTCTGCTCCTTTCACTCTGCATCAGTCCTGGAGGTCATTCCAGGTTGCATGGAATTCCTCCAGTTCATTATTCCTTTGAGCACAATAGTATTCCATCACCAACAGATACCACAATTCGTTCAACCATTCCCCAATTGAAGGGCATACCCTCATTTCCCAGTTTTTTACCACCACAAAGAGAGAAGCTATAAATATTTTTGAACAAGTTTTTTCCCCTATGGTCTTTTTGGGGTATAAACCCAGCAATGGTATGGCTGGATCCTTGATGATTTCTTGAAAGATGATGTTTAAGCTTTTTTTCTGATCATGGCTTTCTGACAGTCCAAGAATTCTTAGATTATCTCTCCTGGATTTATTTTCCAGGTCAATTGTTTTTACAATAAGGTATTTCCCATTTTCTATTTTTTTGTTCTTTTGATTTTATTTCCTCATGTCTCATAGAGTCATGAGCTACTTGCCCAATTCTAATTTTTAAGGAATGATTTTCTTAAGTGAGCTTTTGTACCTCCTTTTCCATTTCACCAATTCTGCTTTGTAAAGAATTCTTTTCCTCAGTGAATTTTTGTCTCTTTTTCCAACAGGCCAATTCTGTCTTTCAATAAGTTTTTTTCTTCAGTACATTTCTGTATGATTTTTCCAGTTGACCAATTCTACCTTTTTCAGTAGTTCTCTTCTTTGGATTTTTGTGCCTGTTTTACCAAGGTATTACTTCAGTATTTTTTTGTGCCTCCTTTACTAAGTTATTGACTCTCTTTTTTTTCATAATTTCCTGTGTCACTCTCAATTCTTTCTCCAATTTTTCTTCTACCTCTCTTATTTGATTTTTAAAGTCCTTTTTGAGCTTCCCCATTAATTCTCTTTGGACTTCAGAGAAATTAATATTTCTCTTGGAGGTTTTAGATGCAGTAGTATTTACTTTGTTATCTTCTGAGTTCGAGCCTGTCCTTGTCACCAAAATTAACTTTGTATTGATTCTCTTTTTTTGGTTGTTCATTTTCTAGACATTTTCGTTTCTTCTTCTGAGCAGTTGTTTAACCCCATCCCCTTATGGTCTGTGGCTGAGAGTCTGGAAGCCTTGGCTGTTGCTTCAACTGCACCCAAAGCCTGTTGCCCATTTGGGGCCTACCCTGGCACATTGAGTTCCACCTCAACTCAGGTGCACTAGATCTGCTGGCCTTCAAAGTTTTTTAGGGCTGAAAAATCATTTCACCTTATCTTTTTTTTTTTTAAACCCTTAACTTCTGTGTCTTGGCTCCTAGGTGGAATAGTGGTAAGGGTGGGCAATGGGGGTCAAGTGACTTGCCCAGGGTCACACAGCTGGGAAGTGTCTGAGGCCGGATTTGAACCTAGGACCTCCCGTCTCTAGGCCTGACTCTCAATCCACTGAGCTACCCAGCTGCCCCCTCCCCTGTCTTTTTGTGTGTTATGCTGCTCCAGAATTCATTTTGAGGCATTATAGCATTGCTTTTTAGGGGGTAATTTGATAGAAATGAGATTGGTCACTGTACCTTCTCTATCATCTTTGCCAATTGAGAAATTTTAATGATTTTTCTTGGGGACAGCTTTGTAGCTCAATTGATTGAGAGCCAGGCTTAGAGTCAAAGGGGATCCTAGATTAAAATCTGGTCTCAGATACTTCCTAGCTGTGTGACCCTGGGCAAGTCACTTAACCCCCTTTGCCTAGCCCTTACTCTACTCTTATGCCTTAGAACCAATACATGGTATTGATTCTAAGGTGGAAAGTATGGGTTTAATTTTTTTTTTCATAAGTTTTCATCAGCGTTAACTGATCTGTGTTAAGTATAGCAAGAGCTACCTAAGGACACTATGTCTCATTCAAAAGAAAAGTCTTTTTGCAGTGTAGT
Organism: Gracilinanus agilis; assembly: GCF_016433145.1. NCBI lineage: Eukaryota > Metazoa > Chordata > Mammalia > Didelphimorphia > Didelphidae > Gracilinanus > Gracilinanus agilis. The sequence goes on along the minus strand of NC_058133.1, from coordinate 392,827,124 downwards.
TTTTACATATAGATTCCTGATAATTTACAGTGTTACAGTGTTTGAGGAACACTTTCAGGTAGTAGCCCTATTACATGAGATGATAGAACAAAATGCCCTGTGTTGATTCTTCTCTGTAATACTTATGAATGCCTTTGTTGAGCATATGCCTTTTTTAAGGATTGCATTTGATATTTATGATCAGATTAGAGAATTAAACAATTTTATCATTTTTGACTTCACCTTTCTGTATTTGGTTAGTTATAATATTTTGTTTCTACCTTCACAACAGCTCATGACCATCCTTTCCTCTCCACTCAGAACTGGGACCCAAGTTCAGGGCTTCAATATTTCTTCTCTGCACTAGTGCAAAATATCCTTTTTGATTTCTAGTCTCCAGGCTTTTTTCTATCAAATAATTCTGCTATCATAGCTGCCAAAATGATTCTCCTAAAGCACTTATCCAACCATGTCACTTTCCTTTTGAAAAAGCTTTAATGTTTCCCTACTAACCCTTTGTTGTAATACAAAGTCTTCTAGTATTTCAAACCCTTTACAGTATGGTTCTAGTTTTTGGCTTATTAGTTAATATTCCTCTTCATGCAATCTGTGTTCTAACCAAGTGGTTATTCTTACTATTCCTCCTATATGACATTCCATCTCCCATCTGCCTTTATTTACACAGACTCTTCCCCATGCTTAGGATGCATTCTGTCTTCACCTTAGCTGCTTTTCAAAATTTACACCAAGGAAGGTTTCCCACATGGGACTTTCCTTTCCTGCTAATTCTTTCCTCTTCCTTCTCCAATTACTTTGTATATATTTTGTATTTATTTTGAGTATAGCTTGTGTCACCTGTAATATTGTTCTTTGAGGATAGAGACTTCTGTTTTTATATTACAAGCATGCAGCATAATGCTGGGCTCATAGTAAGTGCTTAATATCTATTTATGTGTTAATAAAGCCAGAATTCTTTTGGTGATTATGACTAAGTCATAGAAGACAAGATTTAAAATTGAGAGTGGCCCTGCTGAAAAACCTGAGTATGACAGTCCTTAGTTGGCATGAATAAGCTCAAGTATATTACCAAAAAATGTTTTCAGAGAGATATAGCGAAAAATGATCCTGTGTGTTCTGTTTTTATCCCCAGAGTCTCAAGAATTTGAGAGAGAGGCCTGTTGGGTGGGAACCCCTTGTGGTGCACTTATATAGTAGACCTCCATGAGGATCCCACATGATGGGCAGGCATAGGCTGTGCTTGGTTGGTGGGAATTCCCCTATCAATGAAATAACAGATCCCTTAAGGCAGTGATGGGTAAACTACAGCCCCCTGAAATGTTCTATCTGGCCCTGAGCCAGTATTCCTAATCTGACGAATACAATGCAATGAAACTTCAAAAGAGTTTCCTTAGAAACAGATGGACAGATGAGCATTACCTTTTCTTTGGTCCCTTTATTAAAAAATTTGCCCATCACTTTCTTAAGGTATTACAGATGTAGTATAAAATCATACTTTACTAATTTTAGAATTTACACATTTGTTGTTGTTGTTGAGTTGTTTTAGTTGTGTTTGATTCTTCATGACCCTATTTGGGGTTTACTTTGGCCAAGATACTGGAGTGGTTTGCCATTTCTTTTTTCAGCTTACTTTGCAAACTTAACAGATTTTATAAATTTGTTACTGAAAATTTTCAGACAAATGTTGGGTTACCCTAATGTTTAAGCTTGGGCTGTGGACTCTAAACTATCAGAGTATTTGTATGAATCATAGATTTTTGAAAGCTCAGTATTATAGATATTGCATAATTTAGTTTGTCATTGTGTTAGTTGTAATTGAATTAGTGAAATTTCTTTTTCAAGGATTATTTACTACTAATTTTAAAGACTACATTGGTTAGTGATAGCACTTTAATAGAGTGCTTTTTTCTCCTTATTTTACATTTTTTTCCAATTCATTTAAAATTATGTTAGCAATTACAAACGTTCCTGTACCATATTTTATTTTAATAGGATTACCATTCCACTCTGAAATTTAGTATGATACAAATGATCTCAAGGGTTAAAGAAATTTGTAAATGGCTTCATTTTATAATTGATTGTACCTTAATTTTAACTATATGTTTTAATATATTGAAAATATTAATTCAAGGAAATGGAAGACCTCAAACTAGCATAACTAGTATTATATTAAAATTTTAAAACAAACATTATATACTTAAAATAGTATATTTTAGAAATGGAACAGATCAGGAAATCACTTGATTTAGTCTCTTTATTTTTCAGATGAACAACCTAAGATCAGAAGGATTGTTTTTCTTCTGGTCATACTTCTGGTCATAAACTAGTTTAAAGCAAAGTCAAAGAGTTACAACCCACTGCTGTTTGACAAATCAATTTATTTTCTCTTTGTTTTATTTGAAAGTACAAGATTTTATCCTCTCTGAGTAGGGTTCATGATACCCAGCATTTTGTGCTAATCATATTCTTTTAGTGATTACTTTATAAGAAATCCAATTATTGTTCAGGCAACTCAACTCTAATTGTTTAAGTATTATTTAAGGGAGGCTAATTAAGAATGTTTATTTTTGTTTGTTATGATATCTATTCTGTGGTATTTTTTGCATTAACATCTTGAAAGTATATATAGATTTCATCTTTTATGGACTACTACTAAAGCTCTATTCTAATGCCTTATTGTGGCATCTGAATGACCCTGGCTTCTTGAAAGCTATGCCACCGGAATGAGTTCAAAGCCTGACAGGTCCTTCCAAGCTGGAAAACCTTTGTGTACCAGTACCAGCCCAATGATGAACATTATATACCTTCTGAAAATCAGCTTAGGTAAGTGTGAAGAGAGGATCATCACCAGGCAATGAATTTGTTCAGCCACAACAATTTACAAAGGCTATCTAAGGAATGGAGGGGTTACTATTTGCATCAATTAGTGGAAGGAGGGAGTAGCTCCACTGACACAGTTATGGATCCTTAAAATATATCTTTTATAAAAATCAATTTAACTGAATATTTCAAATTTAAATTATTTCACAAAAAATCTCTGGGAAATTAATGCCAGCTTAGGAAATGAGTCTTTGTACTGTGTTCACTGATTATTATTCATGATGTATTCCTGTTTCTTCCCCAGTGCCATCTTGATACTGTAGTTTCTGGACAATTTTGCTGATGTTCAGGAGCATGACCAATATGTGGAATTTTACCTTGTCTTTTCCTACATTTTTATGCAGAGACATAGGAAGAGAGGTTTAATAATTCATTGGCAGTAAACAATGTGTTAAAAGATACCAGTGCTCTTTATAGTATGATTTGAAAGTTAAAACCTGTTAATTACATATGTAATTAATACCAGAGAATGGTGCTTATATACTTTTGGGCTAATTTTTAAAGTCAGTGTTTGTTTCATGAGGTCTTTTTCCATTTGGAAAAAAAAAAAAAAAAACCACTGTGGTTAGACTGGATTTACTAATTTTCTTTTCCAACCTTGATCTTGATTGCTTTGGTGTAGAGAACTGTTGAGGTGGAAATTCCTTTTTTGTCACAATCTCAGAGAAGCGTCTACCAGAATCATAAGACTAGAATGTGGTAGCTAGGACTTGAATCCAAGTCACTCTGACTCCACGGTAGGATGCCTATTCATCGTGATATACAACATCTTTAAAAGGCTTATTTCACCCTCCCTCTCAACTCCTTTTACCGATCCTGTTTTTATTGAGCAAAGTTAGATATTTCTTAGGATGTATTATAGTCATGGGTCTTAATCCAACTGTCATTGATGTATCTATGAGAACAAATTTTCCTTATTGCACTATGACACTTAGTTCATTTTGATTTTACTTTGTGGCATCTGTAAAATGGGGCAAGGAGTGGGATGACAAAAGTGGGATGATGGTGCAGACTAGTAAACTAGTTGATTTCTAAGGTTTTCCTTACTCTTTTTAGGATCTATAATCCTAAAGTCCTGGTTATAGTATTCATTACTGGCTTTTTAAACTTTGATATTGTTTCTTATGAACTTCTGGATTTCTCATTGTTTTTCCTACATTATAGCTATACTACTTGGTATTTAACTTGATGGGCATACATAGGAACTCTTTTCCTTCTACTTTCCTTTTCAGTTAAAACATTTTTATGACTTCAGCTAAAGATATGCTTACTAGCACTTCTCACATGCAATATAAACACCTGCCACGGTGCCTATAATTCATGTATTTAAACCATGATTGGGAAATCCAAGTTACATTCTTAAAAACCAATTTCTTATCCAACTTCTCCCTTCCCATGATCCTTATACACGACCATATATTGTAATACATCCTGTCTTTTCAATTTCTCTAACAATTCATTATCCAACGTATACTTAAAGATCTCTGGGGAAAGAAAATTCATTACTTTCCATGGCATCCCATTCACTTTGGAGAGCTCTAATTGTTATAAAAATTTTCTTTAAAGCTTAAATCTGCCTTTCTACTCACTATATACTCCTAATTCTTCTCTCTGGAACCATGCAGAACACATCTAAGCTTTTCTTAGAATAGTCTACATACTTGAAAAAAACAAAACACCTGTATTTCCTCTTACTATTCTTTTTTTTTCAGCATGAATGTCTACTTTTTTTTTTGATCAATTGCTTTTTAGTATGATCTCTAGCTCATCCACTATCTTTCTTAGTCATTCTTGATATCTTTCCAGTTTCTTCTTATTATTTTAAATGTTGGTCTATAGCTCAGAGTAGAATCAGGGTCATATTTTAAATTAATGAGTTACTTGAATAGAAGCATAGTTGAAGCTATGGGAGTAGATATGATTGCCAAGTAAGAGAGGATAATGTAAAGGAATACTCACATTAAGAAGTCAGGAAAAATGTAAGGGCCCAATGAAGGAAATACAGGAGAAACAGGAGAATTAGAAGGGTGTGGTATCTGTGAAGTTAAAGTAATTGTTTAGTAGGAAAGTACTGTCATCTGTTTTGAGTTCTAGAAGGATCCTTCTGTTTTCATTAAAGCTTGGTAGGTGATGTAATTGCTCAGCAAATAAAGGTAACAGACTGAATCTCTCTAATGTGGGTGGGAAAGTCTCAACAATAAATAAAATCTCAAAATTCAGTGTTATCCTAAGGAATAAATCCTTCATGCTTGGAATATAGTAGGGATTTTAAAAATACTTGTTAATTGATAAATAGAAAAAAGCTATTAGCAAGAATTCCAAAAGATTAAGGATATCACATATGGGTGAAAAAAGGGAATTATATACTGATATGCAGAAAGTATACTATATTTCTGCCAACATAAAAGAATAGCTATCCATAGTCAAAGTAAAATTTTATCTGCCACCTAAAAGAAAGGATAAAAGGCTTGGAAGAATGTTTCAGTACTTGAGGGCTCAGGGAAAATAATGTGTTTTAGAAAGAAATAAGAAAATTCTGAAACCTCTGCTGAGGAAAAGGATAATACTAACTTGTGTCTGTAGATCAGATGGTGGAAAAATATGGCAAATGAGGAAGAAAGGACACTATACATTTGCAGCTAAGTAATTGATATGAAGTCCTTTCCTTAAAGGGGAGAACTGGACCTTCTCAGGAAGAAGCTTTTTATTCAAGGAATGATGATGTGGATCTACAGTTGCCATCAGGAGAGAGAGGTCATATGGCAATTGTCAGCAGAAAAAGAGGTGAGTGTTGGTTATTATTGGCTCCTTTCTGAGGTATACCAAGGTGACTATTTGTTGATATGCCATAAATAATAGGTATATTTTTCTTCAAGGTAAGAAGGAAACTTGGATATTTGGAAGAGCCTTCAGAGAACTGTCAGTTATGATAGTCACTGTGGCTCATTAAAGATAGAGGCATTAGAATAGAGAGAGGTTTTAGAAAGTGTGAAGGTGGCTCATAAGATTAGGTATAAGAATGGAATTGTTATTTCTGAACCACTATTTAAATATAAGTGAGGTGGTTTCTTGGTCAGGTTTTTTAGGATTATAGATTGAGGATTGTAAGGAACTTTAGAAATCATCTAATCTGCTCTTGAGCCCATTCCTCCCACTCCCAATCACCACGATTTTACAAATAAATCTGAGACCCATAGAGGTAAACTGACTTCCCCAGTGTCACATAGGTATTTGTGCCCTGTGATTTCCATGTTCAATGCTCTTTTCCTTTGCACTGTGCTATTGGGATTATGTATATCTGAAGTATATCTAACAAGTATTGGTGAAAGCACATTTTCTTGGATTCTTGTTGATTTAATTCAGGTGGTTAAATTGAAAATGGAGGGCAAGAAAGAAAATTATCCAAATATATCTGTGAACTTAAATGATAATAGAGAGCAATAGATACAACTTGAGAATGATACAGTAGAGATGATCAGTCACTATTCATATGTGTCTATCCAAGCAAAGAGCCAGCAATACAGATGCAAAATATATCATTAAAAAAGACATTGTGAGGGCAGCTGGGTGGCTCAGTGGATTGAGAGCCAGGCCCAGAGACAGGAGGTCCTGGGTTCAAATCTGGTCTCAGACACTTTCTACCTATGTGAACCTGGGCAAGTCACTTGACCCCCATTGCCTAGCCCTTACCACTCTTCTGCCTTAGAACCAATAAAGGGTATTGGTTCTAAGGCAGAAGGTAAGGGTTTAAAAAAAAAAAAGACATTGCATTGAAGAAGAGCATTATGGTTTTGTAAGAATAATGTGGAGTATTCCATTCTGAAGGAATTGAGGTTAATGTGGAATGCAAGTACAAGAAAGAACAGGAAACCTTGGTGTTCAATCACTTAGGAATAAAAGACTTAATAGGTGGGCTAGTAGGATAACATTAGTCAGGGTCATCTGAGAGAAATTTTGGAAAGCTGAATGGCCCAGCGAAAGAATACTGGATATGAGTTACAGAACCTGGGTTTCAGTCCTGGTACTGCTACTTAATTCATGTAAGTAAGAAGGACAAGTCCCTTCTCTCTCTGGCCCTTTGAGAGAGCAATTTCAGTAGAGTGAGAGGGGCAAAAAAATGATTTGGAAAAGTTTTCCTCATATGTAAAATGAGGGGATTGGACTAAATGACCTCTGAAGTTTTCTTCCAGCTTTGAACCGTGATTCTGACTTCAGATTTTAAAGAAGGAATAGAACTGGATGGGACAGTAATTGATGAAGAGTATACAGAATTAGCCAACTCTTTGTGTTTGTCCTCCCTTCCAAGGATAATGCTTTTTGGACAGGGACGGATAGAACAGATTATTTGGTAGGGAGTCAAAACCCAATGTAATTTGGAGAGTTGGTAAGAGAACATGCTCTCAATGACCTCTCTGTGTCTAGAAAATTATATTATGAGTTCCTAAAATAGCTAGTATTTGTGACCAGGGAACCAAGAGAAATATTGTGGAATTGGAGAAATGTTTTGCAGTTTTCAAAAAAGAAGAAAGTTGATGCTATATACTTTAGGTAATTCACAGCAAATCCCTAGAGTATTTTATTAAATTATAGTTTGTGACCATTTAGAAAGGAAGTGATGTGTAGGAAAAGCAACATGGCTTCATCAAGGAATAGACCATTCCAAACTAACATCATTTGTCTTTAAAACATGGTTACATTGTTAGATTATAGGAATGTAATATACAGTATAAGTTGATTTTTGCAAAGCATTTAGTATTTGCTAAGTCTATTATTTGATCTTTAAGGAAAAGGACTCAAAGAATAGCCTTTAATAGTTTGATGTCAACTTGGAATGACAGAATATAATGGAGTCCCTTAGGGATCTGTGTGTTGGCTTTTGTTCTCTTTAACATGTTTATTGATGATTTTGATAATGGTACAGATGGCATGCATATCAGATGTGCCAAGGGTATGAGGCCAGGTGGAATAGCTAACACATGAAATAACAGTTGGGAAACAAGATAATCTTGATAAACCAGAATATTGAGATGAATCTAATAAAATAAAAATAGGAATAAACATACAATTTAGTACTTGAGTTAAACATATCTTTTCAAAAATATATTTAAAAGATTTTAAAAAGGTATTAAAATCTTTTCAAGCATAGGATGGGGAGATGTTTCTAGATACTTTATATGGAAAAGGGCTGGAACTAGGGAACTCAGAATGAGTTAATAGTGTAACATAAGAATAAAAATAGTTAATTCTGTTCTAAATTGTATTAAGACAGACATACTATTCAAATGAGGTTGGTGATAGTCCCATTGTACTCTGTCTTGGTCAGATCACATATAAAGTATTGTCTTTAGGTGGGGTGCCATGTTTTAGGAAGGGAATGAATAAATTTGAATGTAAATAGAGGGACTATTATCTTAATATTGAAAGGATTAGAGGGCATGCTATTCAAAGATGAATTTAAAGAACTTGGAAAGAAAAGACTTAAGGGAAATATGACAGTGGTTTTTGAGTACTTAAAGGGCTGCCATGTGGAATAATGGTTGTCCCCTTTGGCTTGGCCCTATAGGAAATTTCATTTTATTTTTAAGACATAGTTTATTTTTCCCCTATTAACTAGAAAAACAATTATTAATGCTCATATTCTTTTTAAGTTTTGAATTCCAAACCCTCATTTACTTCTTGTCTCCCCAGCACCCTCCCTGAGACTGTAAGCAATCTGATATAGATTTATATGTGCAATCAAGTAGAACATTTTTTCCATATTAGTTATTTTGTGGAAGAGATCTCAAATAAAAAAAGAGAAGGAAAAATTAAATATAGTGTGTTAGAGTCTGCATTCAGACTCCTTCAGTTCTTTCTTGGAGGGCAAATGGCATTTTTCATTATGAGTCTCTGGAATTGGAATTGTCATGAATCATTGCATTGCTGAGAATAACTAGATAATTCACAGTTGTTCATCAAAAAATATTGCTGTTGCTAGATGTCTGAATGGATTGAGAGGTAAGCTTAGAGACAGTAGGTTCTGGCTTCAAATCTGGACTCATACTTCCTAGCTATGTGACCCTGGGCAAGTCACTTACCTTTCATTGCTTAGCCCTTACCACTCTTCTGACTTAGAACCAATACACAGTTTTGATTCAAAGATGGAAGGTGAGGATTTAAAAAAAAACAAACAACAAAAACCCAACAATATTGCTGTCATTGTGTACAGTGTTCACCTGGTTTTTACTCTCTTCACTTTGCATCAGTTCATGCCTTTCCAGATTTTTCTGAAATCGTCCTGCTTGTCGTTTCTTATAGCATGGTAGTATTCCATCACTATCTTATACCACAACTTGTTTAGCCATTCTCCATTGGTGGACAACTGCATAATTTCCAGTTCTTTGCTAACACAAAAAGAGCTGCAATAAACATTTTTTATGCAAATAGGTTTTGCTTCTTTGTCATTAAAGCAGTGTCATTTTACATTTTTTAGAAATTTTCATTTCCTTTTGCCTGTGGACCTCACAATGTTATGTCTCATTCCAGTAGAATGGAAAAAATAATCCAGCAAATATTTTGTAAATGCCAGTTCTGTGCATGGCACTGGAGAAGAAATTAAAATTTGGATAAATAGTTCTTGCTTTCATGGAGCTTACAGTTTAGTAGGGATATAAAGTACATGTAACAATAATAATGATAAATGGTAAGCATGATTGAGGAGAAAGAAGAGCATTATGGAAAGAATGTTAGTACATTAGTCACAGCATCCAGCTTTTCCATATACTAGCAGCTTTACCACTTATTAGCTGTGTAACCATGTCTTATAACCTCTCTCTTCCCCTTATTTAAAATGTTTAAAATATTTAAAATACTTTCAATATGTCTCAGAGGATTGTTTTGAGAAAAAACCTCTGTAAAACTTTTTATGCTAGGGGCAGCAAGGTGACTCAGTGGTTAGAGAGCTAGGCTTAGAGACAGGAGATCCAGGGTTCATATCTAGCCTCAAATACATCTTAGCTGTGACCCTGGGCAAGTCACTTAACCACAGTTGTCCAGTCCTTCTTTTCTGCCTTAGTTGGAACTGATACTTATTATTACTTCTAAACAGAAAGTAAGGGTTTAATAAAAAATAAACTTTAAGCCATGTGAGTAAATATATTAAAGTCATAAAATAATAATGTAGAATAGTAGAAAAGAAACTTATCAACTGAGATATGGAGAAAATTTTGTGGAAAAGGTAGCTATTGAATTAGATTGAAGAGGAATGGTAGAAATACAGTCAATCCCTTCCCCTTCTTTAGTTTAATTTCACAAACTTTTGTTAATAAGATTTTATCCTAGTGCTGCTTTCTGAGTGCTTTTCCTTAGTCCTCTTTCTACTAGACCTCCACATTTTTTGATGTTATCTAATTTTCCTTCTTATTGGATACTTTTTCTTAGCTTCCATGAACTTATGTTCTTCAGTTTCTCTTCCTGCCTAACCTGTTCCTTTCTATTTTCCTTTGCTAGGTCATCATTTATCTTCTGTCTTCTAAATGTGGGGGATTCGAATAGGGAAGGAGGGGCAAACCTCCCTCCTGGGGCCTCTATTCTCTTGCTATTCTTTATTCTTTGTCTGATGATCTCAATAGTCCCAATGGAATTAGCTTTGTGTAGATGATTTCAAGTTTTATAAATCTGGACTAAATATTTCTCTTGACTAGCATTCCATATTACCAACTGCCTCCTCAACATTTCTATCTGGTTTCCTATCAGCATCTCAAATTTAAAATTTCCAAAATGAAACTCATTATTTTTCCTTCCTAAACCTGAGTCTCTTTGAAACTTCCCCACTCTTATGAGGGCACTACTATCCCTATAGTGAGTCACCCAAGTCTGTGACTCTTCTTTAGTTCTCAGCCTCCATATCAAATCAATTTCCAAGCCTTGCTCATTCTACAGTATCTCTCACAACTATCCTCTTAATTCACAGCTGCTACAACCTTAGTGCAGATTCTTATCACATCTTGTTTGTAGTATTATATCTCTTAATTGATATCTCTGGTTTCTGTCTCTTCCCATCTCCAATCTATTAAGTCTCTTGCCACTGTAAATCTGAACACAAGCAATCCCTCATACAAAGAATGCACGTCTTTCTCAACCTGGCCTCTTAGAATCTTCAGCTCCTGACAGACTTAGACAAGTAATGTTTTCTCTTCTAGGATCTTTTTACTTGCCAAATCTGATTTTTTTTTTTTTCTACTCGGGCCTTATGTTTCTCCACCTATCTGTTGCATTTCATACTGTTGAGCAGCAGTCTACCTAGAGACTTCCTTTTTTTTTTTTTTTTTTCCTTTTTGCCTGTTTAACCACTCTTTCTCAGTCTGTTTCACTTGTTTATCTTCCATATCATACCCCCTAATAGTGGATTGTACCCCAAGGCCCTTTTCTGGGCCTTTTATTTGGTGAGATCATCAACTCCCTTAGGCTTAATCAGCATCACTATGCAGATGTCACACATTTATATATCCAGACTAAGTCTTCAGAGCTGCAGTCACAGGCCGCCAGTTACCTGTCAGATATATGTCCCATAGAAATCTCAAAGTCTCACAATATCTAGAACAAACTCTATTTTTTCCCAAAGGGCTTCTTCAGCCTTTTCCTGAACTCTTTGGCAAGGGCAACGACATTTTTTTTCTGGCTCCTACGTTTGCAGCTTTTGTCTTAACCCTCACTTCCTTACTTATTCCCTATACCCAATCATTTGCCAAATTGTCATTTTTATCTCCATGACTTTTCTTATATGTATCTTCTCAATACCCAAACAGCAATCACTTAAGTTCATTGCCTTCCACTGGATTTGCTCTACTTGTCCAGCTTCATTATACATTAATCTGTCTTCCCACACTCTATAGTGTAGCCATAATGGTTGAGATTGGTGCAAATCTTAAATCATTGTATTACTTATGAAAGTATGATAATCATTTACTTTTTCATATGTCTTTTTCTAAATTTAGTTCTTAGATTTTTATGTTTTAAAATTTTTTGTAGTCTTTAACATTAATTATACTTACTTCCCTTGAATGCTACCCCAAATCAGGAAATTAAAAAAAAAAGTCCTTCTATTTTAGTACCATACTTCCACCCTGAATTTTGTATATCAGACCCATTTAATAAATTGTAAAGCCCCAGTTTTTAGGATCTTTGAGATTAACTTTTTTTAAAAATTCAGTAGAAGCAGTAACTCATATGTCTGATATTTGTATGCAGTGATGGAAAATGTTTTCTTTGACCAGTTTGAAAAAGGAAAATAAGGTACTTATCACAGAGGCAATGCTATTTTGATCCCACTTAATATTGAAGTGCTAATGTTTGTTGTGTTTTCACCTAATAATTTGGGTCAGTTAATTGTTTTTAACTTAATTGCATTTTGTATATTATAGCATATAAATTTCATAAGTACTATGTAGATAATGTGTGTATGTATATTTATATACATATAATAGCACATATAGGAAATGGTGTATGCATGCAGGTATATGTTGTACATTCATGCTATGTGTATATATGTGTATAAATGTGACATCATATTCTATAAATAAACAACACTGGTTTCCCAGGGGATGTTTGAAGAAAGGCTTTTCCCACTATGAGCAAGTCACTTAATTTCTCTTGGCAGTTTTTTTAAATCTGTAAAATGAGTTCTGTGTTCTTGATTTTTTTGAGCTAAATAGCATTGATATAATTAATGTCCAATTGATATACTGTATATTTAGTACTTCTGGAATTGGTGTGCTGGTTATGGGTGGGGGGAAGATAAAAAGCATGCAAAAAGGAAAGAGAAATGTGGCCATCTACTATTAAATTAGTGCTTCAGATTGTGAAACAATAGACATGGGTATAAATTTAGATTATGCAATTATGTAGCGCTTATATATGTCCTCATATAAATTGCTTGTCTAGTGTGAATTTCTGTAAAATTAACTGATAAAAGGCCTTACATTGTTCCCATAGAGAAATTGGTTGGAGGAATTAAGAATATTTAACATGGAGAAGAAAAGACTTAAGTGAAAATTAGTAATTGCCTTTAATGGCTGTTTTCATGTGTTTGAGGGACACTCTCATAGAAGAGGAAAGAAAGGTATCCTGCTTGATTGTCCTGGTAACAGGTCCTCATTTCCCTTATACTTGAACAATTACAGTAGCCTGCTTATTGGTTGGCCTGCCACAAGTCCCTGCCTATTTCAATTTATTTCCCTTTCAGTCTTCAAAGTAATTTTTCTAAAGTGCAGGTCTGTCCATGTTACTTTTCTGTCCAATCAACTCCAGTCCCTTCCCATCACTTCCTCCAGGATTAAATATAAAATATTCTGTTTGGCATTCAAAGTTCTTCATTATCTATAACCTTCTCTTCCCAGTCTTATACTTTAAACCCACCTCAGTCCCCGTGTGCACTTAGAACTAGTGACACTGACTTCCTTACTGTTTCATCTTCTGACTGTGATTTTGCTGGCCACCCACAATCTCCCAAGTGATCTTCTTACTCATTTTGCCTGTTGGGATTCCCTGGCCTTCATGGCCCAGCTATAATCCCACCCTCTACAGAAAGCCTTTGACGATTCCTCTTAATTTTAATGTCTTCTCTTTGTTGATCACTTAATATTTATATTGTGAATTGTTTTTTTTTTTTTTCAGATTGTGTTCCTCCATTAGATTCTGAGTTTCTTAAGGCAGGGACTGTTTCTTCTAGTATCCTCAGCACTTAGCACAGTGCCTGGCACATATTAAGCTTTTAGATGTTTATTGATTGATGTTTTTCATATAAATTAGGCTATTTTAAACTTTTAAAAAGTAAACAAAGTGCAGATACTGTAAACCTCAGTGAATGTAGACCAATTATTTTTAAATGATTACATGATTCATGTTGTCTTCTTCCTCTTTTCCCTCCCCCCTCCTGGAGTTGCCAAGCAATTCCACTGGGCAGAATAAGAATAAGAATAGTCTTTTAAAACCAAAACTCCAAATTATATACCTAAATAAGCAAGTGATAAATCATATATTTTCTTCTGGATTTCTACTCCCACAATTCTCTCTCTAGATATGGATAGCATTCTTTCTTGTAAGTCCCTCAGGATTGTCCTGAATCAGTGCATTGCTATTAATAGCAAAGTCAATCCCATTTGATTGCCCTACTGTGTTTCAGTTACTGTGTACAATGTTCTCCTAGTTCTGCTTGTTTTACTCCTCATCATGGAGGTCTTTCCAGTTCTTTAAGAAATCGAGCAGTTCATCATTCCTTATAGTACAATAGTATTCCATCAGCATCATATGCCACAATTTGTTCAGCCATTCCCCAGTTGAAGGACATGCCCACATTTTCAAATTTTTTGCCACCACAAAAAAACAAAAAGCACAGCTATAAATATTTTGATGCAGATCCTTTCCCATTTAAAAAAATCTCTTTGGGTTACAAACCTAGTGGTAGTATTGCAGGATCAAAGGGTCATTCTTTTAAAGCACTTTGGTCATAAATCCAATTTGCCTTCCAGAATGGTTGGATCAATTCTCAATTCCATCAACAATGTACAGTGTCCCAATTTTGCCACACCCCTGCCCACATTTACCGTTTTCCTTTACTGCCATATTTATCAATCTAATAGGTACCTTAGCATTGTTTTAATTTGCTTTTCTCTAATCAGGAGGGATTTAGAACTTTTTTCCCATATGATTATTAATAGTTTTGATTTCTCCATCTGAAAAGTGCCTATTCATATGCCTTGACCATTTGTCAATTGGGGAATGACTTGATTTCTTATAAGTTTGACTTAGTTCTTAATATATTTGAGAAATTAGACCTTTATCAGAGAAATTTGTTATAAAAATTTCCCCTCAGTGTTGTTGTGTTCCCTTCTAATCTTGGTTGCATTGGTTTTGTTTGTACAAACCCTTTTAAGTTTAATATCAAAATTATTCATTTTACATCTTGTAATGTTCTTTATATCTTATTTGATCATAAATTCTTCCCTTTGTAAGGAATTAAAATTAAGGGTTTGACTAAAATAATATGAAAATTATAAATATTGTCGTTGCCGATTTAAAATATTATAGCTCAAGTCAAAATGACTTTCAATAGTTTTTATTTACAAAATAGGTGGAGAGAGTGAAAATTGAGAAATACGAAAAGAGGGCAGAGGAGATATTTAACCTTTTATACTAAATATTGTTTTGGTGCTCAACTCAGCCTGGCAGGACTTGTTAACCCTTGACTGGAATTAATCTCCAGAAGTCAGGAAAGGAAAGCCAGCTATTCACTCATCCAGGTTACCTCCCAGAGGCAGTTTGAGTTGAAGAAGACAATCTGTTGAGGAAGACTCCTGAAGCCAATCTCTAGCCCCAGAAATTCAGAGCTTTTGTAGTGACTTCTTGTTCCTTTCACTCTTCACAGGGGCCAGTCACTGCTTTCAAATTGTCTAGCACTGCCTGGGTGGGGGGAGGGCAGTGTCTTGCAGTATCCACCTCTCATCCTCTGGAGGTATAAACTCTTATCAAAAGAATTCACAATTTCCTGACTGAGTTGTTACCCACTTTAGCAAATGACTTGTGAACACTCTTTCTTAGTATCTGGTGAGGTACTAAGGTAGGGGTACTTAAGTTAGTGTTAACTCAAAATAGACAAGGAGAATAAAGAATTCCCTTTCATAAGTTGAACAAAGAGAATAAAGAATTCCTTCTCACACCTTCTCCATAGATCTGACAGGTAAACTAGGCTAAGTTCATCTAATTTACTTATAATATCATTTTATGTTTAAGTCATGTACCCATTTTGAACTTACCTTGGTATAGGATGTGAGATATTGATCTAAACCTGATTTTTGCCATACTGTTTTCCCATTTTCCCAGTAGTTTTTGTCAAAGTGAGTTCTTATTCCAAAAGCTAGAATGTTGGTTTATCAAACACTAGATTGCTGAAGTCATTTACTCATCTATTGCATTGATCCACCCTTCTATCTCTTAGTACCAGTTTGTTTTGATGATTACTGCTTCATAGTACAGTTTAAGATCTGGCACTGCTAGGCCACGATCCATCACAATTTTTTTCATTATTTCCCTTGATATTCTTGATTTTTTTTGTTCCTCTGGATAGATTTTGTTATGATTTTTTTCTAGTTCTACAAAATAGTTTTTTGGTAATTTGATAGGTATGGCACTGAATAAGTAAATTATTTTAGGTAGGATTGTAATTTTTATTATATTAGCTCATCCTGCCCACGAGCAATTAATGTTTTTCCCATTGTTTAGATCTAGCTTTATTTGTGTGAAAAGTGTTTTGTAGTTGTGTTCTAACAATTCCTGTGTTTGTCTTGTCAGATAAATTTCCAAATATTTTATATTTAGAGTGATTTAAAATGGAGTTTCTCTTTCTAACTCTTGCTGCTTGTTGGAAATATATAGAAATGGTGATTTATGTGGATTTATTTTGTATCCTGCAACTTTGCTAAAGTTGTTGTTTGTTTCCACTAGTTTTTTGGTTGATTTTCTAGGATTCTCTAACTATGCTATCATATTATCAGCAGAATGATAGTTTAGTTTCCTCATTGTCTACTTTAATTCTTTCAATTTCTTTTTCGTCTCTGAATGTAGACCAAGTTTTGAAGAAAAGGTTTTATTCTCAGGACCTTCTGGCAAATATGTTTTCTGAATCTGAGTCTTATAACAGGAATTTAAAAGTTTAGATAAAATAAAATCATTTCACATTTGAAGAGGTGTAGCTTTCCCTTGAAACTTAACTCTCAAGTTCTTTGAAAATTTTTAACCTTTTTTTCATCTGTGTACAGACAAATTGAAACTTACAGAAAAAGTAATAGTGGCAAGAAGTTGTACTTACCTGGAAAACGCCTAAATGTGGTTTCTATTTAGGAAATAACCTTTAAAAAAAGTGTATAACTCAAGATATTTTGATCTGAGGAATTATTTTGAGCAATGGTAATTTTGAAGTGATGAATTGGCCTTATGGTACTTTTCTCTTAAATTGTTTACTACTCTTTTTAAATGGCCTGATAAAGTACGACTTATACCTTAATGGAAATCAAGATTTTAGATACTCAGTATGTAATAGCTTTAATCTATATAATGTTTTTATTTTTAAAATCCCAAATTCAGTCATATAAAAAGTTTTCTACATACTGAAAACAATTTGCAAAATACATTCATAGTTTTAAATTGAAGTGTTTGGGAATGGTTCTGTTCTTTTTTTTTGTTAATATCACTTAAATTTCCAAAATATTTAACACACAATTTTTATAGCATTTATAAATGCAAAGAGCTAGAAGATAGCCTATTCCATTTCTGAATAGCTCTCTGCTTTGTTAGCGTGTTTTTTTTTTTTTTTTTTTTAAATCCTTACCTTCTGTCTTAGAATCAATGCTGTGTATTGGTTCTTAGGCAGAAGAGCAGTAAGGGCTGGGCAATGGGGGGGGAGGGGTCAAGTGACTTGCCCAGGGTCACAAAGCTTGGTAGAATCTGAAGTCCTGTCTGGCTCTCAATCCACTGAGCCACCTAGCTGCCTGCATCCCCCCCCCCTTCTTTTTTTTAATTAAGCTTATATTTCCTTTTGTATTACTTCCAGATTTGTCCTTATATCCCCAATGCTCAGCATGGTTCTTGGCACAGAATAATAGGTATTTAGTAAATATTTATTGAATTGAGTTGAATTCTAACTACTGCTACTTTTATGCTTTCTGGGGCTTAACTGAAAAGTCCACTCCCTCCTTCCACATGACAATCTTTCAGATTCTTAAGTGCTATTCTAAGTCATTTTCTCCAAGCCAAGCATTTTCCTTTATATCAATTTCCTTCATAAAATCTGGCTCCCAGAAAAGAACATAGTATTTTTCAGGTATAGTTCTAGTTTTTCACATAGTACAATAGGACTTTTACCACCATAGTTTTGTATCCCATAAATCTCCTTAAATCACCAAAAATTAATTTTTTCAACTATCATATAGTAGTGCTTATATTTCACTAACACTTTGAGATCTTTTTTTTAAGAACCACTTTCTTGTCATTCTTCCCCTATCTTTTACTTGTAAAGTTGATTTCTTGCATATATCTTCATTCAGCATTCATTCCTCAAATATTTGTTGTATGCTTAATATTTATAGAGCACTCTTCCGTTGAGGTACTGGAGGAAAAGCAATTTTGATAAGATGATCCCTGTCATGAAGATTTTACATAAGAATTAAATACTACATAAAACATTTGTTAGTACCAATAACTTTTGCATTTCATCCTATGCTATCATGTATTATCGTCCAATTTTTAAAGGAACAAGTCAGTAAGTTAGCCTTCCTAAGAGTGTTAGTGGTGTCACATATGTTGAAAATCTAGTAGACCTAAAAATAAGTTAGAGGTCTAGAGATTTGGCCAAATGAGAAAATTGTGCTGATGGTAATTTTAGCAAATGCTGTAACTGTTTATAGATTCAATGATTATTTTCATCCAGAAGGGCCTTTAATCCAGTTTATTCAGTTTACATGGAAAAGTGAGGACCAAGAATTAGACTGACTAGAGTAAGGTTATTCAGTAATTAATGGCAGATCTGGAACTCAAATCAAGATAGCTTGAGTCCGTCCAATGCTTTTTCTGTGTTGCTTAATTTAAGAAGCATAATTCTTGAAGAGCTAAAGAAAAGGTTGATGGATAGAAAATAAAGACGGTGGGTGAATAGAGACCATTAAGGAGATTATTACTGTGGGAAAAGAGATTTGAGTTGGAAGCTCAGGGAAATACTAGGAATCAAATCTGTATCTCGAGGCTGTAAGGGTTGACTTTGCCTACTCTGTGACAGAAACCTCTTTAACTGATAACTCATTCAGTCTCCTCAGGACTGCTTATTTTAAAAGCACCTTTTTACCCCTGGGACCTTGTCTTTGGATTTCCTGGTTCCCCTCAGAATCTCCATTTTAAGTAACAGGCTTGGGCCCACCATGTTTTTCCTCTCCTCCAGGCATACTGATGACTCACTTTCATAGGACTTTCTATGGCACAACCCCTCCAATTTTTCAACTCCTTTTGATATGTTGTATATCCCCATTGGAAAGGGGTTGTATACCTCTGCAGGAAAGGATCTTTCTTTCTGCTTGAATTTGTATTCTGAACATTTAACACGGCCTGGCACATAATAAGTTCTTAACATAGGCTTGTTGACTAATTTGGTGTGCTGAAAGCAGAATGGAAAAGGACCAAAAGAAAATTTTCCGTGTAAGAGGAACAAATAATTTGTTAGGAAGATGTTGGTTCACTGGAAAAGGAGTTAATATCTTATGGTAACTCAGACTCTTGCAAAGAAGGATAATAAAAATGTAAAAGGAAGAGAACCCAGAAATTTAGTGTTTGGTAATTTGATCTCCATAAAGTATGCTGCAGACTTAAACTTTAGGAGTCTCTTTTACCTGTTCTCCATTGGCAAGAGTTATTTTATGTTTTTATTTTTTGTTTTCATTTATTTATTTAGAATGTTTTTCCATGTTTCCATGATTCATTTTCTTTCCCTTCTCTCTTTACTCCCTGCTCCCAGAGCTGACAAGCAAGTTCACTGGGTTGTACAAATGTTGTCACTTGATGCCTATTTCAGTATTATTCATTTTTGCTATAGGGCGATTTTTTTTTTAAAGTCTCATCCCCAAATCATATACCTATATATACATGTGATAAGTGATGTCATGTGTTTTGCTTTTGCATTTCTACTCCTATGTTCTTTCTCTCAATGTAGATAGTATTTTTTCCCGTTAGTCCTTCAGGAGTGTCCTGGCTTGGGCAACAGTTATTTTTGTCTAAATAGAGAGCTTCGATCTAACATAACTCTGTGTTTTTAGTGCTTTGTAAATATGATGAGATGCTAACAGATGTTTCAAGAATAAGCACTAATCTTTGAATGGTCGTGTTCTTAAAACACCTGAAAAATTGGTAAGTTTGGTTCTTTATTGGAGAGAAGCTGTTAGTATACATTTCTTAGGAAGGTTCATTAACTACATTCACTAAATTTGATTTATATAGTAGTATCCTTATGACCTGAAAAAGGGCTAGTTTATGGAATAAGATTAATTTTTAATGCTGAAAGAGAAATCATTTGGCCCAAACTGCTCTTGTTACATCTGAAGAAATTGAAGTTCAGAGATGTCACTAATAAATAGGTCACTCAGCCAGCTGTCTGCACTTGGAACAGAAACTAGATATTCTAACACTTAGCTTCGCCGGCATAGGATTTCTAGATTATTTCTTTTTTTATTAAAATTTTTTCCTATTAAAAAAAAACAAAACACCTCCTTTCTTTCCTTGTTGATAAGACTTATTTCTGAAATGTGTAGTGAAACAAGTTAAATTCCTACGTTGTCCATGTCTGTACAGTAAATTTATAACCTTTCAGCAGATGGGCAGCATGTTTCATGATAAGTCTTCTGGAATCCTTGTTGGTGATGGTATTGTTCAGAGTTCTTAAGACTTGTTTGGCTTTACACATGATTGTTGTTATTATAGAAAGTATTTTCCTGGTTCTACTCACTTCAGTTTATATAAATCTCAGATTTCTCTAAGATTTATATAAATCACTTCATTATTTCTTATAGCACACTAGTATTCTATCACATTGATATGCCTTAACTCTTTTTTTCTAATTCTTTGCCAACATAGGAAGAGAAACTCTAAATATTTTTGTATTATGGACCTTTTCCTCATTCTTTGTTTTTCTGAGAAATAAGCCCAGTAGTGGTATCCCTGAATTAAAGTATACACACAGTTTAGTAAAATGTTGGAAAAATTCTAAATTTTTTCCAAAATGGCTAGACCAGTTCACATTTCCATTAATAGTAAATTTAATGTACCTGTTTTCACATAGTCTTGGCAAACTTGTCGTTTCCAGTTTTTTTGATCTATTTTGCCAATTGCATCATGATTTCTTTTCTTTTAAACCAATAACTTCCATCTTAAAATCAGTACTATATATTGGTTCCAAAGTAGAAGATAGCAGTCAGGACTAAGTAATGGGGGTTAAGTTACATGCCCTGGGTCACACAGCTAGCAAGTGTCTGAGGTCAGATTTGAACCCAGGACCTCCTGTCTCTAGGTCTGGCTCTCTGCCCTGAGTCACTTAGCACCCTGCTACATCAGGATTTCTTAAGCATGGTAAATTAATTGGTAATGAGGGAGTGTTATAATGCCCTAAAATAGTTGATATTCAATAATTGTTCATATTTATGATCAGAAACATTTGCATTCTTCTGTGGCTGGCTTTTTGGTAGTTCAAGAATAGTTAATAACATAGCAAAGGCCACATAGATTTGATTCTGATGTTGGACAAATTAGCTTCTCTCTCATGGCCACTAACCGCATTCTAGGTTGGCACAAAATTTAGCAAATGTATATAGTTCATAGATGGGCAGATTGAAAAGTAACTCAAAGTATAAGGCATACTCTTCTAATGGGTCAGCATCATTTTTGTATATATCAGAACTATTACGGCTTTTTAAATCCTCCCACACACCCCAGCCAACTTATAGCCTGGTTTAATATTAGAAGTTATCTGCCTTAAGATGACTGTAGCATTTTCATATGTCAGAGTAATAAATGAGTACTAAATGTTCATTTTTGTGGCTATAAGCCTTTAGACATGGTTTGCTCTTAATAAGAGGTGGTAGCAGAAAATAATTAGTACTCAGTGGTAGTAGGAATTTTGAGTGTGACTTAATTTGTTTTGGTATTGTTGTTTGTTTTGTTTTTATCTTTGTATATATGATAGCATATATACTGGCATTTAGTAGATACTTAATAAAAACCTCCATAATGTCAGTGGGAGATATAAATGCCTAATTTTGTGTCTGAGTTAATAGATTTATATTCATTTGACCAGACATCTAGATGGAGTGGTAGATACAATGTTGGACTTAGAGTTTGGAAAACTTGAGTTTGAATCAGTAATTCTCATCTATGTGATCATGATCAAGTTGTATAACATCTTTCAGCTCCATTTGCTAATCTGTAAATGGATATATCAATAGCAATTGTCTCAGGATTATTGATATTGCTGGGCTCAAATGAGATGCGTAAAGTGCTTTGCAAACCTTAAATCACTATGCAAATTTTAACTATTATTATTGCTACTATTATTATTTAAAAGCCCATTTTAAAACCACCATATATAACCACTCATATGAATTAAGATCCATCTTTAAGGTACTATGTAGGATAAAACAAGGATACAGTTACCATTCTGGAAAAACAGCCTGTAGTGTAATTGAAGAGCTGTATGAAATGTTAAATAATGCAAATTAAGATAATGCTTTTAATGTTTAACCAGATCTTTTCCCCTTTATTATTTAATCTATTTAAAATTTTTTTAAAAGCCATGGGCTTTTAAAGTAATATTTAAAAAATTTTTGGATTTGCTGATAGTGCCCTCATTGCCCAAGAAGAAATAAAATGCCTTAAAAAGGAATATTTGAGGTATTTGTAGATTGAGACTGCAGTATAACGAATATAAGGCAGACCTAAGAAAATTGACCTTACAGAGTGGAGTTCATGCCTGCATCTGAATAAAATGGCTGTATAACTAACCTTTTAGTGCTATAAGCAAGGAAGGTGCTAACTAACTAGCACTGATAGAATTTTGCCATATAGGAGTTCTTTATTCAAGTGAAATCACAGGTCTAGCCCCTGTCTTTATAGATTAATTTCTAGTTTGTGTTTTGTAGTCTTCAAAAGAGTAAAAAGAAACCTAATAATTTTCTTGCAATCCCATAAGATATATAGTTTTAAAAAATGTTGACTAGCGTTTAATTTGCATTGTTGTTTTATCTATGATCTTTTAATGTATATTCTTTCCTGTCTTTTATATAAGTACTCAGAAAAATTATAGTCATTATGAAAAATTTTTGAAAAATTAAAAGCAATCCTTGAGAGGAAATGAAAATTTCTTCCACAACACTGATTTTATATTTTATTTTGTCTTTTTTATCTGTGTTCATTTACTTTTGTTAGAAATTGTTCTTTATGGGCTTCCACTCCATGGTAATGACAAATGGTGTTCAGTTAAAAAAGCCCTGGACTTTGAATGAGAAGTACTTTGAGTTTGAATCTCTAAATAAAGTATCTCTAAGTCATACTAATTGTGTGACTATGAGCAAGTCACTTACCTACTTTAACCACTCTGAATTACACTTTTCTCCTACTGTATAGGATTTTTATATTGCTCAAAACATGTTATATATGAATGAAGCCCTTTGTAAAACCTAAAGTGCAAATCAAATGTCCGTTATTGTTAGTAACATTACTTTTCTTATTACCCATGGAATTCCACTAGATTTGGAATCAAAGGGCTGGATTTCAAGTTTCACAGACAATACCCTGGACTTTAGTTTTTTTAATATTCGAAATGAGAGGATTGGGCTAGAAGATTCCTTCTCACTAAAAATCTTGAGGATACTATGAATTATGATGAAAAAACTATAGCCTTACTATATGTAATTCATTAACTTTAACTTTATTCTACTAGAAAAATTGAAAGTAAACTCAACATTTTGGATGTCATCACTTTTTTAGAACTGGCTTTTCCATGCTCTAAGATTTTTCAAGGCTATAAATTATTTAACTGTTGATTAACCAACAGTTTTATCTTCTGAAACTGGTTATTAAGTGTTGAGACCAGTCCTAAAGGCTTGAGACTCAGCATCTTAACACCTACTTATTTCTGTCCTTTTACTAAGAGAACTAAATATAATCCAAGGAATTTAGTTAGTGGAAGTTAATCACAGAAGAAGAATAATAGGAAAGGATTCACAAAGTGGAACAGATAGAAGGGTCTTAGCATTTTGGTAATTCAATATATGTATTTTTTAGTGAAGTATTCATATAATTTCAACATAATTAAAACAAACATGTATGACAACAATAAATGACTAGCATTTATGTAATTTTTAAGAGTTATAAAACACATTAAATATGTTATCTAATTTGATTGTCAAAGCACCTAGAGCAGGGGTCGGCAAGCTTTTTGGCCATGAGAGCCATAAATGCCACATTTTTTAAAATGTAATTTCGTGAGAGCCATACAGTGTTCACAGTGCGCGCTCCTGTAATAGCACCTAAAAAAAATTGACTTTATAGCTCCTGCAAAAAGAGCCTAATTGGCTCGAGAGCCATACATTGCCGACCCCTGACCTAGAGGTTGGAAAGCTCAGTTGTTGTTATTAGAGTTCTCAGAAAAGACTTTGTATTAATTATAATCATCTTTAAAGTTTGAACCAGGGCAGAATGGTGGAGTGAAAAGAATAATAGAAATTGAGTTGAGAGATCTAGGTTTTAGTCCCACCTCTGATATTTATTAGCTGTGCAATCATGGGCAAATCATTTAGCATAAATATCCAATTTCCTCATATATAAAATAGGAGTAATATTTTGGTTGTCTGACAGGGTTGTTGTGAATCTATCTTTAAACCTTAAAGAAATATGTTAATGTGATTTACTACTCATAGCTACAAACTTTTTTTCTCTTCAACTAGGAAAAGCAGTAGATCCTCTGTCATTTCGAAGTGAATCTGAAATTGTGCCAAAAGTTACCAAAATGACTGTATCTGGGAAGAAGCAAACTATGGGATTTGAAGTTCCTGGGTAAGAGTTTGAACTCTTGTGTATTTTAATCAGACTTATTTGCTCTTTGTTCATTATAATATATATTATATTTTGGTTTTTAGATGAAGCCAGCATTATATTTTATAAATATGTTGATTGGTCAGCTGATATAGCTTGTTATTTTAAATAGCCCTGCAACAACATGAGTCTTTAGTAGTAGCCTTAATCATCAACCTTTATCTAGTAGCTATGTGACTTGGGCAAATTCTCATTAATTTCTTCATATGTCAAATGTTACTGGTGACCAAGATGATTTCTAAAATATTTTCTGATTTTAAAATTAGATCAATATCAATATGATTTATAATATAGTATACTTTAAGGTTTAAATATCACGTTTCTTACAATAGCTTTGTGGAGTAGATAGTACAAATGCTATTTTTTCTAATTTAAAGCTTTTTCTTTCTTCTTGAAACAGATAAATAAGCTGAGGTTTAAATTTAATGACTTTTCTCAATATCACATATTTAATGTCAGACCTTAGATTTCCTCCAGGTTTCCCCCTACTCTTAAATCTTGTATTCCCTCTATATCAGTGATTCCCAAAGTGGGCGTCACTGCCCCATAGTGGGTGCTGCAGCGATCCAGGGGGGCGGTGATGGCCACAGGTGCATTTGGGGGCATTGAATAACTGTAAGGGGGCGGTGATAGTATGTGACAGGGGGCGCTAAGTAATATTTTTTCTGGAAAGGGGATGGTAGGCCAAAAAAGTTTGGGAACCATTGATCTATGTCAATGTATGACTTCTTAGAGAGTTAAATGACTTGTCTATGGTCTCTTAAAGCTCATGACACAGGTGGGATTTAAATCCAGTTCTGATTCCAAGTTCAGCACTCCAGCAGCTATGCCATGCCAATACTTAATTTGAAACATATAAAATTTTCATTGAATTGCTAATAATATTAAAAATGTTAAAGAATAGAATAAACTTTAGTTAAAAGGAATCTTTAAAGATCATGTGGTCCAACTCTTTTACTTGTATAGATGAGGGAACCCAGAGCATTTCAATTCTTTAAATTATATACATTTTGAAATTATATAAATGTTAAATTAATTTTCCACTTAAGTTCTGTTTGTGCAACTGTCATAATATGACAAACCCTATCATAATATGAAAGTGACCCTAGCTTTTAAAAACCTGTGCAAACTTTAGTCTTGGGTTTGATCTCAGATTTGGACCTGGTAACAGACTTATCACCCAACAACTTGCCTAGCTAAGTCATCACCAGAAGCTTAAAAACAAAAGGATGCCTCTTAAAAAAATATTTAGCCACTTTTGAATATTCCCTTGAAGACAGAGGGGATTAAAAAAAATAACTAGCCTTTGCACTTTAAAGTTTTCAATCCTCATTCACACATTATCTCATTTGAGTCTTTCAACATTTTGAGGTTGGTACTTAGAGGTATTATGATTAACTTTAGACAAATGAAAAAAGGAAGGCTGAGGGATTGTGACTCACCTGTGTTCCCATAGATAGTAACATACTCGACAATTGGAACCCAGGTCTTCTTGATTCTAGAACTCTCTTCATTGTGCCACATTGCTTCAGTACCCAAAGGAGATCATAGAACAGTTGAAGAAGTGATGTTCCAATAGCATCTTAATTACAGTTGCACAAATTTCCAATGCCTTAAAGTATCTATTGCCCCATATCAAGCATAAGTGGACTTAGCAAAGTAAGAAGAGGAAAGGGGACAGGGACAAGAAGACTCAGTGTGATTGGTCAGTTATCTGACCAAAAGAAATGATGTTTCATTCACTAGTAAGAGACATACAACTCATTCTCCAGCATGAAACCAGTAAGTTTAAAAGTGGCAGCAAAAGTTGAGAAAAAGATTAGAAAAAGAAGGAAGAAATGGAATACCAAAGACACAGAGAGTAGCAAATAGCAGAAATAATAGTGGTTATTGGGATTTATTAGTTTGAAGCAGATCAGTCAATAATAGGAGGAAGATAATAGAGAATAGAGAGATAACCAATAAGGAAGAGAAAAAAGAAATGCTGACTAAAACTATACATATATTGAATGCATTTTTTGAAAGGAGAAGTTAAGCTAAGTCTTTTACTTATATCATTATTCTCTGAGAAGTTTGTTGTAGTTGAAGAAACCTAATTACTACTCTCTTTTCTAGGCCCTTAAACATTGCTTCATAGCAAGTAGCGAAGACAAGTTAGCTAATAGAGTAAAGTTTTTTTATAGGGGCAAGTCACTAACCTTTAGTACAGAAAAATATAGCTGCCTAGACAATTTTGTGAACTCATAGGATAAAATCCAAACTTCTAGTAAAATGTAAAAGTGAGAAGCAGAAGTTGTTTTACTAACCTTACAAGAGAAAATGAAGATCAGTGCATATTTGGAAATGGTAAAAAAAGGAATAATTTTGAAGATCAGTACAATATCATCTGCATCCTTGTTAAAAGGACAACTAGTCATGGTCTTTGTTTCAACCTGTTGAACAGGTTGGGAAAAAAAATCAGTGATAATAGTTAAATTAGGTCATCATCTAAATTGTGTTTAATTACGTTCAATTGAGTATAGGCCCTTCTTAATTAGTTATAGGACATCTGAATGTAGGCTGCAACCTCTAAAAGGAGATTTGAAAATAAGGGAATAAGGGAAAATAGAAGTTGGCATTTATATAGTACTTTAGGTTAATAAACCACTTTAAAACACTCCTGTGACTTAGCTACTGCAGGAATAGTATTTTCCTAGTTTACATATTGAGTATATTTAGTTTAAATGACTCACCCAGGTTCATATAACTAATTAATGTTAATGAGGGCATTTGAAACTCTTGATTGAGATAACTAAGTCATTAATGTTTTGATGTTAACTTGGAGATCTTTATGAGTGTCCTCTCCAAATCAGCTGGTTATAGAGATAGAGGAACCCTCATTTAGAGTCATTAGGTCAAGAATAAATATGTACTTCGGGGATTTTAGTAGAAGAGATTTATGTCTAGATATAGATCAGATGAAATGACCACTTTTGTATTTTCCAACTCTGAGATTCCATACGCGAATCTAGTTTTCACCCAAGTCCAGTATACTTTAAATTATATTTCTTATTTATAGGCTTTACCAAGTTGTTAGGCAAGCCAGACTTGATGGAAGAATATGGCCTGTATTCAGAGAAGACTTGTGTTTATAGTAAAAAAATATTAAAGTTCTTCAGTCTCTGACCCATTGCCAGTTGAGAAGATGCAAAATGTTTTTTAGAGAAATATAGTTGATTGACATTTTGAAGCCAGGCATGGTGAAAGAGTATATATAACACATAGGCTAATGAACAACCACCTTTTCCCCCAGCAAAATCCTGATAATTCCAAATAATTCTTTGCAACTTAGAAGCCTAAGAGATAGAGTTGGAAGAAACCTTAGAGGTCATTTAGTACAAACTACTCATTTTACAGATGGAGGAAACTGAAGCTGAGAGCCATGAAGTGACTTGTTTTGTCATACAGGTAGGAAGTAGGAGAGCTAAGATTTGAACTTGGGTCCTTGACCTCAACTGCAGTGATCTTTCTATTGCACCATATTGAGTTTATTCAGGGAGAAGGTGGGGATGAAGGCTGCTGAGTGCACACAAACTCATTTCTGACTAGTTCATCCCTTGAACAATGTTATACTAACAGTGGAACTTGTTTGCTTATTTTTCTCTGATTAGGTTGTGAGCTCCTCAAGGACAGACATTTTCTTTTACCTCTTTTTGTATCCTACCATCCTGGCACACAATAGGCACTGAATAAGTACTTATTCATTTATTGATTGACTGAATTGATAATGGTGTCATGATGCTTGCCCAATATTACCCTATTTCAGTAAATCAAGTTCCATTTGTGTTGAGTAGAATGAGAGAAAGATTATTAGTTTTCACATGTGGTAGTACTACAAGCTCCCATAAAAGTAAAACTTTAGGGCAAGTCACTTGACCCCCATTGCCCACCCTTACCAGTCTTCCACCTATGAGACAATACACCGAAGTACAAGGGTTTTAAAAAAAAGTAAAACTTTAGTAATTGAAACATGTGATTGCCTAGAGCTTTGGAAGGTGATCCATGTCTATTTGCCACTTAGAGACTATATACAGAGAGACAAAGACAATGTTTTTCTGATTTGGTTCTATTTTTTTCATAATAATTTTTTCCCAGATTATACATGTAAATACAATTTTTTAATATTGGTTTTCTGATATTTTGCAATCCATGTTCTCTCCCTTCTACCCATCCCTCTTCCTTAAGAAGGCAGGTAATATAAGTTGTACACATATTGCCTTGTAATATGTATTTCCATGTTTGTAATATGAAAGAAGGCACATATTGTTTACTCTAGAGAAAAGATTCAAGGAAGAAATAAAGTAAAGAATGTTATGTTTCAGTTTGCATTTAGACTCCTGTCTGTTCTTTCTGTGGCAGTGGAAATTCTTTTTTTGTCATGAGTTCCTTGGAATTGTCTTGGATCCCAGCCTTGTTCTTAATAGTTGTCATTCTCAGTTAATCTTCATACATTGTTGTTACTGTGTACAGCGTCCTTCTGGTTCTGTTCACTTTATTTTGCATGACTTCATTACTAGGGTTTTTTTTGCAATCATCTTTTGTTACTTCTTATGGCACAATATTATTCCATCATATCCATATACCACACAACTTGATCAGTGTTTCCTCAGTTAATGGAAATCACTTTTGTTTCTTTTTCTTTACCACCACAAAAAGAGCTATTATAAATAATTTTGTACAGGGAGATAGATTCTTTCCTCCTATCTTTAATCTTTTTAGAATATAGATCTACTAGTGGTATTACTGGGTCAAAGGTATACACAGTTTTATGACCCTTTGGGCATGGTTCCAGATTGCTCTCCAGCATGGTTGTATCACTTTACAACTCCACCAGCACTGTTTGGTGTCCCAATTTTTCCATATCTGCTCCAACATTTGTCAATTGTCATTTTTGTCACTTTAGCCAGTCTGATGGTCAAGATTTTTTTTAAATTTGCATTTCTTTAATAAGTAGTTATTTGGAGCATTTTTTCACATGACGGGAGAAAATTTTAATTTTTTCATTTGAGAATGCCTGTTATCATTTGACCATTTGTCAATTGAGAAATGCTTTATATTTTTATAAATGTGACAGTTCTCTGTGTTTTTGAGAAATGCAGCCTTTGTCCAAGAGACTTACTATAAATATTTTTTTTCCAGTTTGTTGTTTGACTTATAATCTTGGTTATATTGCCTTTTGTGTAAAAGCTTTTTTCTTAGGAAATTTCTTTTTCTGAGATGGGATTATTTAAATATTTGATTTCCTCTTCTGCTAATCTAAACAATTTATATTTCTTTAAATATTCATCAGATTTGTTAGCATATAATTAGGTTAAATAACTCATAATAATTACTTTAATTTTCTCTTCTTTGATTGTAATCTCACCCTTTTCATTTTTTAATATTGGTAATTTGGTTTTCTTTCTTTTTTTATCAAATTATTCAATAGTTTATCTATTTTATTGACTTTTTTCTCCATAAAACCAACTCCTTGTCTTATTTATTAGTTCAATGATTTTCTTACTTTCAATTTTATTCATCTCTCCTTTGATTTTCCAGATTTTTAATTGGGTGGGGGGCTAATTTGCTCTTTTTCTAGTTTCTTTAGTTGTATACCCAATTCTTGATTGATCTGGTCTTTCTTTTATTGATGTAAACATTTAGAGATATAAATTTTCCCTTAATTACTTTGGCTGCATCCCAAAAATTTTAGTATTTTGTCTGCTTGTCATCATTCCCTTTAATGGAATTGTCCATTGTTTCTATGCTTTGTTCTTTGACCCACTCTTCTTTAATATAAAAGTATTTCATTTCCAGTGAATTTTTAGTCTTTTCTTTTTCTCCAATTCCTTTGTTCAGTGTAATTTTTATAGCATTATGTTCTGAAAAGGAAGTATTTAATTTTTTTGCTTTTCTGCATTTGGTTGTGAGGCTTTTATGTCCTTTCCATCATCTTTTTGTATCTATGATATAGGCTCATTTTAAAGTCATAGTCCTACTTAAGGATAGCTAATCTATTCTCTTGCTTGACAGCTGCTGAGCTTATTCTGAGGAAGAATAAGGATTTGATATTTTTATAGTCTTCCTGTTTAACACTTACTTGAACTATTTACCAGAGTTGAACTTATAATTTGAAAAGTTATTATAGCAGACATGAGAAAGATAATTCATCATGCAGAAATTGGACAGGATTTTTATAGTCTTATTAATAACAACAGTAAAGGTATAGATCTTAATTTTGCTTGTATTAAGAATTTAAAAATCAGAGAGTCTTTTCAAAATTGTAATCAAACCTTGTTTTAGAAATGCCTTTTTGGGGCAGCTGGGTACCTCAGTGGATTGAGAGTCAGGCCTAGAGACGGGAGGTCCTAGGTTCAAATCTGGCCTCAGACACTTCCCAGCTGTGTGACCCTGGGCAAGTCACTTGACCCCCATTGCCCACCCTTACCACTCTTCCACCAAGGAGCCAATACACAAAAAAGTTAAGGGTTTAAAAAAAAAAAAGAAAGAAATGCCGTTTTGTAGAAATGGTGATGAAGAACTTGAAATAAGACCATTTCATAATTCAGGAAACAAAATTCTTGAAATAACAAACAAATTCCTCCTGCATATTGCAAATGTGATACTGAAAAGGAAAATGAGTGCCATGGAATATGGTGCTAATGATACAAAAACAATAGTGTTATGAATTGGTGAATAGAGAAATAATCTCTGATTTCCTCAGGGTGTGGATTCATATCACTACCTATCAATGACTTAGCTAAATCCTAAGGAATTTTCCAGAGGCTCATAGAAATCAAATGACTAGTGTAGGATTATAAGCTACTATTTAAACATAAGTTTTCCTGACTGCAAATGTAGCACTTTGTCATGCTAATTTTACCTTTCTCTTTTGAATTGTTGGCTCAGATACTGGTAATAGTGAAGTTTTTATAAGTGATGTTGTGGGAATGGGTAGTGAAGATTATTACTTTGATCTTTGCATTAATTTATTTTGCAGAATATTAGTTGTTTCATTGTCCAAGACTTCTAGCCATCTATATAATATACTTCATTTTACTTTTATGATAGAAAGATAAATGACATTGACAAGCTAATGTTAGCAGCTTTTTTTTTTTTTAAAGCAAGTTCCGGGTGACTCTTTTATTTCCATATCCCACACTATCCCCATCTATATCTTAGTCACCATAATGATGTTCCTCTCCCACACCATAGATGAAAAAAGGTATATCATGTTGTCATATTGTGATGTTGTGATTTGATGGAAAGTTCACTGGACTTAGAGTAAGCAAACTGAAATCAAGTTTCAGCTCTGCTGCATATTATCCACATAACCTAAAATCTCATATTCAGTTTCCCTATCTGCAAATTGAGGATATTAATATGTAGTATCTCTCTAACTTTAGTAGGTGATTAAGTTTAAGATTAAGATTAAGAAGATTGTGATTAGAGTACTGTGTAAACTTGAAAGTACTATACATCAATATGTACTGTTATTAATCAAATTAATTTTACTAATTCAGGAAGTTGTGTAATATGAGTAATATTTATTATAAAATAATGAGACCAATTTCATAAGCCACATGCAAAAATCTGTTATTACTTTACAATTAAGTTACATGACATATGTTAGCAATTTCCTTCAAAATGCTTAAAATAAACTTCCATTATTTGGTGTCCTCACTTTACTGAATGTTTTCCTCTTCTCCTTCCCCAAACTATGCTAGATAACTGAACTGTCTATCTATTTTTAAAATGTATTTTTGAAAATTAATGAAAAGGGAAATGCATTTATTTTAGTTTACTCTTTATGGAGTGAACTTTGACTTTTAAAAAAAATATTGCTAAACTTGAAGTCCCAGCATAAATCTACAATTGACTTGGGTGAGTTTTTGAATGTTTATACCTAATTGATATTTAGAAACCTTTAATAGTCTTTGTGCAATCATTTTTTTCTGTGGAAAGTTGAGTCTGCAACTAATTTTCCTCAAAATGAATAAAGAAGACAGTAAAGTGGATATCATTGTATGCAATCTTATAAGGAAGACTAAAATGCAAATGCCATAAAACAACTTCGTTATTACATAATTATGTAGCGTTGTAACCCTTTTATAAATGTATATTAGAATATGAGTTTATTTTGAATAATTTGATATAATCCAGCTGGTGATCTGTCTACAATTATTTCTATCTACATATTGTAGTTTTCCAAATAGTATACTGTAGTATACAGAAACATTTATACAACTGCCAAAATAATCATCCTCAATACATAGATAAGACTTTCTCTCCTTTGTTCCATAACTCTGAGTAGTTCCCTAATATTTGTTTACTTATATTTTGGATTATGAGGAAAATACTTTATAAATTTCTAATGTGAACTTTTTTTTATCAGAAATCATCTGGTAAAAATGTAAAATGGATGTCAGCAGCCATAATATATGGATGTACCATACTACTAGAGGTAGAGATAGATAACTATGTTTCTGCTTCCTGGCTGAGCTTGAAATAATCTACATCAGCAGGACATATGATAAACTTACTTTCTGCCATCTCTGTAATTACCTGTAACAGCCATTTCCATTTTATTGCTAGGACCACTCAACTGTTACAATAGTCGGATGATAAAGAACACAGCTTCTCTTTAGGGCAGCCTCTACTTCTGTGTTGTCCTTTCTCCAGGTCTTGTGGTTTGGAAATCTACTGAGAATTCCGCCAATAAAAAGAGTAATGCCATTTTTCAGACTATATGTAGCTATTCTATCAGACATTAATTGCAAAAGCCAAGTCCCTACAAAGATCACCGCCTTTGAAGTCAGAAAACCTGAGTTTGGAAACTATTTGCAATTTGTGTTACTTTGGGGAAATCACTTCCGTTTTCTAGGCCTGTTTTCCCAACTTTATGAATGTTTTGGATTACATGATCTCTAAGATCTCTTGTAGCTCTAAATACCATGATTCCTAGAGAATAGGAAATTGGAGTAATATTATCAGTTACATAGTTCTGTAGGATCCTATATGGTCCTAATGTGTAGCAGTGGCCAATGAAAGATACAGAAATAATTGTTTCATTTATATCTTGGGGGAAAGTAGTTGGCTGAGGGCTAATTAAGATTAGTGATTATCCTAAATACTGCTTACCATTTGCTATTAATTATTCATTTACTTCCACCTTTTAGCATTCACATATGTTTTTCCCATCAATTAGAATAAATTTCTACCTCCTCTTTGCCAAAGCATGTTTTTTCCTTTCTTAGTGCTGAAATGCATCTTTGTTAAACTTTCTAGAGTTATTTTACTCAAGTCAGATCCCTTGTCCAAATTGTCAACATTTATACTTTTATCTCTTTATAGTTAAAATTAGTTATATATTTAAATGTGGTTCTGAATGTTATTGTTTATATATATACATATACAACTTATTCATATTGTACTTTTAAGGTTCCCTTAACAATGGTTCTAAATTAGGAAGTACAAATATTATTTCTCCTCTTTTCAAGATGAAGAGATTGAAGTTCAGAGAGATTAAATGAATTATCTAGGTCACTTAGCTAATAAATATGTTAGAGCTAGGGTATAACTGCTAGTTCTATGCTCTTTGCTGTATTATGCTTCCCCTGCTTTTGATGGCTACAATGATTATATCACTTTGTAATTCAGTCGGATGAAGAGATTTGTCTAAGATCTAATATGTGGTGTAACCTTGACCCAAACTCAACTCTTCTAATTCTTTGACTGGTGCTCTTTGCCTTAAAAAAAAAAAAAAAAAAAAAAAAAAAAAAAAAAAAAAAGCAAGAATGACACACATATCTTTCTATTTTATTTCATTTCTATGCTCCGTACTTCAACATAGTTCTTATAATAAAAATGAACCTCACATGATATTTCCAGTAAATCGAGTTATTTTCCTATTGACTTATTTTGTCATTTTAATGTTGTGTTATGTATGAAACAGATGTTTTTGCTCCATTGTTTAGGAAAATTTTCAGATAAAATACTAATACTAAAAATACTACTGTGACAATTGCATATTCTGAAAGAAAAGGTTCTTGGTAAGAAAATAAATTTATTGATCAACCTAGCAATATCCAGTAAATTAATTGGTCAATATTCTCTCTCAGTGACCAAGACATTCAGTATCTTTAGCCATTAAATACAAATTTGGAAGCCCATTATTAAGTCCTCCCCTAGACATATCCAATTGTTAAATATCTTATGAGGAAGAAGACTTAATTTTCTCTCAGTCTCTCCCTATTTCCTTTATAGTAGCTGGTGGGAGTCATATCTGGCTATAAAGTTCTAATAGCCCTTGGTGAGGTAGATGGGAAGATGTAATTGAGTTTGGTTAAATTTTTCACCTCCATACCTCATTTCAGAGGGGGGAACCTAAGGATTCAAGGATGCTGTCCTGTTGTCCACAGACATAATTGACTTAAGCCAGTTCTTGTTTACCACTCATAGTCTCTGTCCCAGTTTAGAAGATGCTCTGGAACAGTGAATGCAAGGGAATTACCAGGACAAAGAAATGAGGAGAAAGACTTGAAACATCTCAATTTGAAATAATGATTACAGAGCAATAAAAATAGATAAAATACAATATTATAGATAAATCACATTACTTCACTGTCACATTAAACAAGAATATTTCTTTTTTTTTAATTTTTTGCATCTGAGTATTATAAAAAAGGTAGTTTGAAGCAACTTGAAAACATGCTAGAAAATGTTTTTCCTTGGAGGAGTTTTTCAGGAGGAGGGAGGGAGGAAGAGAAAGAATGAGTGTGTGTGTGTGTGTGTGTACATGTACATACGTGTATGCGCGTGTTGTGCCACACATGCATTTTTACTAGAGTGGGGTTGGAGCGAATGAGTATTTTCAGGTTGCTAGAAACAAGGGTGTTTGTTCTCATCATCTCAGTAATCACCAATCACTACATTTAAATTCATAATCACTGCATATATGATTTATAGTCAGAAGACGCGAGTTCAAATTTTTGCTGCTACTTACTATTTCTTTGACAAATTATTTAACTGCTTTAGAGTAGTTTTCTTATCTTTATTAGTAATTTATTGAACTAGATCAGTGATGGTGAACTGTTTAGAGATAACTGGGCCTCTCCCCTCATGCCTCATGCCCCCTGCCATCAAACCCCCCCCCCCACCCCCTTATCCCACACAAAGGGAGGGAAGAAGCACTCCCATTGAACTGTTGGGCAGAGGGGTGGGGGAAGTGAGAAATGTCCTCAGAGAGTGTAGAGAAGAGGAGGGGAGTAGCCTGAGTGCTCCGCGCCACCTACCCCCCCTACACCCCCCCCCCAGCTTTGTCACCTGTCAGCCACCCACCCTGTGTGCTCCCTTTGACCGCTGGGCAGAGGGGGGATGTAAGGGGTAAAAAGGGGGTTTTGGTTGAATATTAAAAGGTTGCCAGGGGATTGAACAATTATCAGTCCCCAATTAATAACCTCAAGTTAAAATGACTTTTATGGAAATTTATTTATAAATGAAAAGAGGAAATAGAAATAAGGAAATAAGAGGGAGGATAAGATAGGATAAGTAATCTAACACAGTAGGTAATTTGCTCTGATCCCCTAGTTTAATCCAGGTAGATCTAATTAACCCTCAGCTATCTGGTCTTGATCCCAAGGCTGGAAACTCAGAGGCCCAAAGGGCCTAGGTGGTGAATGGAGTAAAAAAGCTTCACCCACAGAGTCTCTGTTAAAAGGGAAGTTTCTTAAGAGAAGTTCAGGATGATTCAGTCTTTACACTCACCACCTGGAATTCAAAAGAAAAGATTTTAGAACAGTCCCAGGTCCAGGTCACGAACCAGAAGAGAGCCTGGCTCACTCAACTCTCTCTTTTTAAAGGGGCCTCTTTTGTATCACTTCCTGTGCCTTCCTCTTTGCGTGTCCAATCACAACAGATGCTTTTCTTAGGACTGCCCAGGAGGCAGTCAGTAAATTCTGATTTGTCACTCATTCTAACACAAGGTGGGTTACAGACCTCCCAAACGTGTGAGTTAAGTAGAGATACCTTTACCTTTGGTGATTAAATCTAAAGATGGGCAGTGTAGATTTAATCTCATTATCACAGGGATGTGAAAAAATGCCATCAGGCATGGTGGAGAAGGGGAGGAGAGCAGCTCCACTCTAGTCCCTCTGCCTTCTAGTAATGAATTCTGGAGGTGTCCTGGGGAGGGCGGCTGAGTGCCCACAGAGAGCGCTCTGTGTGCCATCTTTGGCACCTGTGCCATAGCTTCTCCATCACAGTACTAAGTAAGACCTATTAACTCCTATAATGTATACAAAATCAAAAGTGATCCTATAGAGAAGTATGAGCCTATTTCAGTGAATTTACATTATGGTGAAAAGTAAGAACTCTATTTAAAAACCACTGTGCAAAAGCTTATCTTAAATTCTAAAAGGAATGGTGATATATTTCTAAATTATGTGTATAAAATGTAAAAATACATCTATATTGTTTCATTATGAGGACTGTTATAGTTGATAGGGTGGTGACCTCAGAACAAGAAAGACTTAAGATCACATTTTGCTCTCATATATGTTAGCTTTGTGGCAATGGACAAGTCCCTAAAGCTATCCAGGACTCAAGCAAGTCCTGAGTCTCTAAGTTGTAGAGAAGGTGCTGATCTGCATTGCTGGATGAAATTTCCAACTTCCTAACAAAATCACAGATCTGGCTAAAATAGCAACAATAACAAAAAAAATAAAACAAAGTAACA
Organism: Gracilinanus agilis; assembly: GCF_016433145.1. Lineage (NCBI taxonomy): Eukaryota > Metazoa > Chordata > Mammalia > Didelphimorphia > Didelphidae > Gracilinanus > Gracilinanus agilis. Next base: position 392,789,836 of record NC_058133.1, on the reverse strand, counting down.
AAGAACAATTTGTTATATGTTTGTGCTAATAACCATAACTCAACATTTATTTTATAATTTTCCTTGATTTATTAGAATTTATAAAGGTTCTTTTAAAGTATTTGTTTAACCCAGTCTTTCTGAGAAATGAAAATGTTATTTGCCAGCACTTCCCACCATGCCTAGCATGTAAGAAATGCTTATTGACTATCCCAAGATATTTGAACTGATGCCATCTTATTTTGGTAAATTTTCCTATGCTAATCAGAGACTTCTACACAAAGTTCTGCTTGGATGCTTCATCAAGGCATGGGGGAGATCCTAGATTCTTGAATGGAGTACAAGGTTTAGCAGTTTCTACCAAGCTGGAAGGCTTTGAATATGAGAAGTCTGGCAGTTGACTGTCACCAAACGTTAGTTTAGCTAAGTTTAGCTTATCGTCAGAATCATTAGCTTATCGTCAGAATCAGCATTTAGCAGATCATCAGGAAAATGACTGCCAAGTGATGAACTTTGGCCACAACAATTTACTAAACCATCTTCTAAAGCATAATACATCTCATCAGTGGAGAGATTAATCAACATTTATACATTCAGACCTTGAAAGTATAGAAATAGACAGAAGCATTCAAAAGCATGCCAGCACTGAACTTAGATCTACACTTTTCAACAATGGCTTGTAATTCTTTTCCTATGCCCCTAGATGTCATCCTTCATGCATTGTTGTGCTGGTGGATCATAGGATCAAAGATTTAGAATTAGAATACACTTGTACTTTCGTGAACATAAAGTTCAACAAATATTTAAATTGAAGCCAAGAGCTAGAACTTAAACTCTTAGGTATAAATCTAGTTCTCTCTCCAGTAGAGCTCTAGCCTCTCATATTAATGAATACAGAAGGAGAGAATGGAAGTAGAATTAAAGTAGTGAACTAAGCAGAGACATTAAAAAAGAGGAAATAATTTGTGAAGGAATTGCATAATTCTAAGCATTATTATAATAGACAGGCAACTAGATGGCTTTGTGGATAGAGCACTGGACCTGAAGTCAGGAAAACTTGAATCCAAATCTGGACTCAAAAACTAGCTGTATGACCGTGGAGAAGACACTTAACCTCAGTTTACCTTAATTCACTGGAGATGGATATAGCAAACCAGTCCTGTATCTCTGCCAAGAAAATTACATGGATGATGTTGGCAGGATTCACAGGACCATGGGAAAGAGTCAGACACAACTAAACAACTGAACAGTAACAAGAAGCATCATTTTATTTGTGTTCTATCATGATACAATGTTATATTTTATGGCACAGATAATTGTTGATAGGATATAAGATGTTTGTTGTACAGCATAGAAAATTATTGTAAAAGAAATTAGAAAAGTTTTCTGTACTATAATGTTGGCCCCATTTGCATATTAAAATGCTTTAATGGAGTGAGCCATTCTGTTCTTGCGACATCGTTATTAATAGTGCATAAAAATAGCTAGGATTATCTTAGCAACATGCCTTGCTATTTGGTAAGTCTTTAGGAATATGAAGAGATAAGTAAAAAAAGATGTCTTGTCAGATTCCTCCATTTCCCCCCATTGCTTTTAGTTTATGTTTTATCTTGACTATATGAATACTGAGAAAGGTCTATGATTTTATCCTTTATAAGTCACATCCTGTGTTTGGTGGTTATGAAGCCCTAACTTTTGGGACCTCACAGCCCCTGAATGTTGGGGGGCCTCAAGTCAGCTAGCTAGTGAGATTTCAGGGGATCCTTTGCTGGCCTTAAGTACAGGACTTTGTTGCATTTTTCATTCATAGTTCCAGGGCCAAAAGGAGCAGTTGTACTTCTGGTCATAGGGGAGCAGGAACCCTGATTGCTCTCCCAGAGAGGAAGGAAGTGCTTGCAGTTGTTCATGGAGGAATAAAGACCTCAGTGTAGTTCCAAGATAGAGAGGGGAATTAGCAACTGTGGCTGCAGGAGAGCCTGGTCAAAGTTCCAGAGCCAGGATGAATGCTTGAGCTGGTGTCTTCAGGGGTAAAAGGTCCTCTTATGGGTAAAAAACAGTATTTAGCAGAACAAATGGTCACACCTCTCCTTAGATCATACTGCCTTGGAAGCATAGAAAACCTATCAGTCTTCCCCCTAACCCTGAGCTACTTCTGAATATGGGTGCTTAAAAAGCCTGAAGCTTAAGACAATGCCCCTTCCATCTAAATAGCAAAGATCAATTTTAAGATAAAGTTAAAAGTAAGGAAATAGCCTGAGAAATAAACAATAAAAAAAGAACCTGACTATAGCATGTTACTGTGGTAACAGGGAAGATCAAGACACAAATCCAGAAGACAATGATGTCAAGCAAAGCCTCAAAGAAAAATGTTAATTGGATAAAAGCCCAACAAGAATTCCTAGAAGATCTCAAAAAGGATTTTAAAAATCAAATGAGAGGTGGAAAAAAATTGGGAACAACAAAAAGTCAACAGCTAGGTAAAAGAGGCACCAAAAAGTATTGAAGAAAAAATATCTTAAAAACAGAATTGGCCAAATGGTAGAAGAGGCACAAAAATGCACTGAAGAGGATGTCTTAAAATAGAAGAGGTATAAAAATTAACAGAAAAAAATTCCTTAAAAATTAGAATTGGGCAGGTGAAAGCTAATGACTCCTGCATAGGACACCAAGAAACAAACTCCCAAAAGAATGAAAAACAGAAGAAAATGTGACACATTTCATTGGGAAAACAGAAATTCTAGAAAATAGATCTAGGGAAGAATATTTAAGAATTATTGGACTATGTAGAACCAAACCTGGAGTTGGGAGGTCTTGGGTTTAAATGTGGCTTCAGACATTGCCTAGCAGTGTGACCCTGGACAAGTCACTTAACCCCAAATTGCCTAGCCCTTACCACTCTTCTATCTCAGAACTGATACTTAGTTCTAAGACAGAAGGTAAGAGTTTAAAAAAAAATTAAACTATCTGAAAGCCATGATAAAAAACAAAAACAAAAAAGAGCCTAAATATCACCTTTCAAGCAATTATCGAGGAAAATTACTCTGGAATCTTAGAACCATAATGTAAAATAGAAACTGAAGGAATCCAACAATTATTCCCTGAAAGATCCCAAAATATTCCCTGGGAATATTATAGCCAAATTCTAGGACTCCCAAGTTAAGGAGAAAATATTGCAAAGGGTCATAAAGAAACAATTATTATTCCACAGTTAAGATCACACAAGATTGAGGTTTCTCCATTAAAGGATTAGAGGATTTGGAACGTAAATGTTCCAGAAGGCAAAGCAATCAGGATTATGACAAAGAAAAATCTTACCAGCAAAACTGAGCATAATAATGCTTTAGGGGTAAAAAAAAATGGATATTTAATGAAATGGAGGATTTTCAAGCATTCTTGATTTTTAAAAAACAGAGTTGAATAGAAAATTTGATTTTCAAATGTAAGAGTCAAGAGTAACATAAAAAGGTAACCATGAAAAAGAAATAAGAGAATCTCATAAGGTTAAAATGTTTGCATTCCTGTATGGAAAGGTGATAACTATAACTCCTAAGAACTTTATTATTATAATAGCAATTAAAAGGAGTATACATAGAAGACATGTATGTGAGTTGGCTATGATGGGATGATTTCAAAAAAAGTAAAATTAAGAAGTGAGAAAGAAAGATGGACAGTGCTTGATACCTGAGCACCTTGTTATGAGCAGTTTGAGATACAAGCAGTCAAGATCGGGATTTTTTGCTTTAAGTCACGAGAGGATATTTGAATCTCAGGCTTCCTCCACCCTCCACTAGACAACAAGGAACTGAAGACAGAGGAACTGAAGGAACTGAAGACAGAGGAATTGAAGGAGTTACAGCAGCAGCAGCAGTAGCAGCAGCATATGGAGGTTTTGTAGGAAATTAGTGGGGAAGGAGCTCGAGGTGGATGAGGCAGTCAGTACAAGAGAGGTTAAGGAAATATTGAAGATTTGGGAAAAAAATTAAACAGTTTATTAAAAAGGCACACCCAGAAAAAGTTGCAAAGGTCATGCATTGGAGCTGTGTGACAACACTTGTTTCACACATTATCGAAACGTTCTAAAAGTGAGGAAGAAACAAACTACCATGGAAAGATTTTTTTTTGAAATCAAGGAAAGTGTGGCAAAACAGCCAAAATTTAATGAATAAAATGATAGTTTAGGTTGTCTACAAGAAACACATATGAGGCGGGTAGACACACACAAGTTCAAGGTTAAGGGTATGAGCAAAATCTTTTGGGCATCAAATGAGAAAAAGAAGGCAGGAGTGGCTATCATGATCTCTGACAAAGCCAAAGTAAAAATAGATATGATTAAAAAAGACAGGGAAGGTCATTACATCCTGATTAAAGGCAGTATAAACAATGAGGAAATAACACTGCTCAATAT